>NW_027185694.1:7692840-7796775 GCF_028583685.1 Petaurus breviceps papuanus | reverse complement strand
GAGAGAGAGAGAGAGAGAGAGAGAGAGAGAGAGAGAGAGAGAGGTCTTAGGAGTGGATCTGTTTGCATTTGATAATTGATTTAAGGGAAAAAAAATATCTCCCAGGCACAAGAATATAGGTCCTAGTTACCAGTACCTCTTCCTTCCTTTCATCCAGGGTCACAAGTCATAAAGAAATGAACACATGATTTTTTTTTCACTTTTTTTCTTTGACTTCTACAGTTATTCATTGGAAATGATCATCCATTCACATATATTTGTTCACTTGAGACAGGCCCAGTTTACCTAAACTGTCAGCCACGACAGAAGCAGAACTTCAGAGTAATCCTGAGAGTTCAGGTAATACTAAGGTATCTAAAGAGGTCTGTGGGCTCAATGAGAGGAAAGACAAGATGGAGGTATTACCCAGGAGATAGGATACCATACTCTATAAAATGACTTTGGAACATAGTTGCTTTGATAAAGAAAGACCATATTAGTCCTACCTCTATTTTGCTACAGACTCTGAACTTTTCACAAACAATATAACCAGTGCTACTAAATTTGAAGAAAAGGCCAGAGTATTCATTAACCTGAACTTACACACCACAAGGTACAAAGAAAGGAGGAAAAAAGAAGTCATTTATAGCTGTGGTTAAAAATAAAAGCATGGAAAACCAATCCGGAATAAAGGAGTAAATGTTAGCTCTGAGGGGGAGCCACTGGATTCAGAAAATGTTTCAGTCACTGCTAGGTGCTAGGTGCTCTGCTAGTTAGTGGTGATACATAGACAAAAAAGAAACAAAATCTGCCCTCAAGGAGCTTAAATTCTACTACTAGGAGAAAGAGCCCAAGTTATAGAGATTCACTGGGCTCAACTATTTCCTTCTGTTGAATGCATTTTCAAAAATGTAGAGGACCATATGGAAAGAGTGAAAAGGAATTGCTCCACTGGTTATAATAGCCAGGGAAGCTCAATGAGTTGAATGAGGAAGGATAAGTCTGATATTAGTAGAAACAAAGGATAAAGTGGTTGGATTATCTTTCACATGAAGGGAGGAACTATGGAATAGAGCAAAGAACATTGCACTTAGAGTTGGGAGACTTGTGTCCAAGTCCCAGCTCTGCCACCTGACTGACTGGGTGACTTTGAACAAATCACATCAACACTCTGAGTCTTCATTTTCTCATCTGTAAAATGGGGGAATTGGACCTGATGTTCCCTCTTCTATCCCTAATGGTCCATGACTCCATGATAATAAATATGGAAGTGGTGAGACTCAAGGCAATTATCCAAGGATCTGTGATTGCCCTTGTATGGGTACACCTTTCAATTCTCTTCCAACACCAAAACCCCACTTGTCTTAGCAGACTGTGTTCAAATTCCTGAGCCCCAAAACAAAACAAGATCATCACCTTCAGCTCACCTACAGGAGATGAGATTCCAAAAGTAAGTAGGTTAGTGACTCCACCCAGTTTTTTCAGCTTGATAAACCCTACCACCATTTGTGCTTCCCTGGCCAGCCTTTAAAGACCCAAGATCACCTCCATAACACTTAGTAAAAATTTCCTCTTGAAGCAGAACCTTTATTTTTATATCTTCAGTTATCTGTATATTTTAGACAATTTGCCACCTTGGATCAGAAATATTGACAGAATATCTCACTTTGGATTGGGAATCAAGAGACAAATTCAAGTGTTGAGAACACCTGGAGATCGAATCCCGGGCTCAGACACTTAGCACCCACCCAGAAACACCTGGCCGTGTAACCTTGAGCAAGTTACTTAACCCCAATTGCTTAGGGGCGGCCAGGTGGCTCAGCGAGTAAGAGCACTGGCTCCAGTGTTGGGATGACCTGGATCAAAATCCGGGCTCAGATACTCAGCACCACACCCAGAAATAATAACTGGCCGTGTAACCTTGAGCAAGTTACTTAACCCCAATTGCTTAAAAAAAAAAAAAAAGAGACAAATTCAAGATTTGGATTTGCCATTTGGGGGCATGTTTCCCCATGTAAAAATGATATTATCCTGTAGGATCTCTAAGGTCACTTCTATTTCTAATGTTTTAAAATTGTAAGTGCTCTCTGGGCATATGAATGCAAGAAAATTACCTGATCCTACATGTTCAATACAACCTACTTTCACTATACTCCCTTTCAGCACTATGCCTTCCACATCTAAGCATTCATGTCCATGACTACACATTTGACATTGATGGTGATTACTTTCATTCTTGGAACTTTACCAACTCCAACTAGCCATCAATATCAGGCTGCTACTTTTTGTTTCTTTTTTTTTTTGCTTTTTGGAGGGCAATTGGGGTTAAATGACTTGCCCAAAGTCACACGGCTAGTAAGTGTGTCAAGTGTCTGAGGCCTGATTTGAACTCAGTTCCTCCTGACTCCAGGGCCGGTGCTCTATTCACTGCACCACCTAGCCACCCCATAGGCTATCTTTTCAATGAAATTAACGCCAATGAATTTTGATGTAACTCAATGGGAATTTATTAAGTGTCTGCTATGTGGTATTGTGTGTTGTGCTAGACTCTAGGACACAAAGACAGAGATAGAAAGGAACTTTCAGTTCATGAGATCCAAACAAGTAAACAGAGAAACAAATACAAAAAGATTAAGGGAGTGGAGAAGAAACTATATTAACAAGTAGAATAGAATTAGGAAAAAGCTTTATTGGGGGTTGGATGTAAGTGTAACCTTGAAGGAATATATGGATTCTGAGAGTCAGAGACAAAAAGAGATTAAATTCCTTATCACAGAATTATAGAATTTGAGTTTGAAACCTTTCTCTTTGCCAATCCATCCTCAGTCCAAAAGGAGCATCTGACTTTAGAGGATTGCTTGCCCTCCTTCTAGCAGGAAATAGATGTGCCATAGACTGGGGAGCCTCATGGTAGATGGTAGATGTACTGATATTAACCATTTTGGAAAAAAAAAAAGATATATATCGATTGCCAGTTTTGATTGCATTTTAGAGTGTGTGATTTTTAAGTAATTCAGTGGAACACAGCCATGTAAAAAGGGGTGGAGCTTAAGTAAGATGAGAACTGAACTTAGCTCTGATATGACTAGATAAATCTGTATTTGTCTTGCTACAAATCAAACCCACTAAGGAGTTAAATGTTGCTGTCCACAACAGGATCAGGGCCATAAGAAGAGAGGTAGTCATCTTTCTAAGAGTCAGAGAGAACATGGAGTTATCTCGGAGTACCCTGTAATGTTAGAGTTAGCATAATAGCTGCGGCTGAACATTAGACTAAGAGCAATTGACCCTTACTACTGAGTAGGGTTAGGGAATTTGTTCCACTGTATCTCCTACTCACTGTAAAATGGAAAAGTTCTTTACAACAGCAGTGACAATAGCAGACAAATTTTACCAAGGGTGATAAAAATGTCTTTTCAATGAATTTTTATATGCAAATAGATATTTGGTTATAAATAAGAATATTTTCCAAGTTGAGATTGATATTTATTGAATAAGAATTTAAAGAAAAGAAGGGCTACCCCTTCCTTATACAAGAAGAGTGAACTTGGGAGAAGAATGTAGTCAGAAGGAAGGACTATTTATGAGAGAGCATCATATTTTAGGCTTTATTCAACTGCTATTTTCTAATCTTTCCCTCATATGAAGCATAATGATCCTTGGCAACTGTCCACACAGAATGCTGAAGGTATTTTCTTTTTTTTTGGTAAATATTATTTCTAAACCATAATGAAAATATCATCCACCCATTTTGTGAACAAGACACTAAATTATCCATGAAGATCTTGGCAGAAGTTGCTGAAATACTTGAACTGCAAACTGGAACCTGTGGCTTGCTAATTGCTTTGTATTGCCCATTATAGGAGAGAAATTCAAAGCTTGTGTATCATTCCATAACTGCTACATTCTTACACCTTTATTAGTGACATGAGAGACATTTGTTCTCTTTCTCATTCCTTATTTCAAACATTGACTAACAAAACCATTATGCCTATGCTTCAAAAATATTCTAGTTATTACTTCAGTGCCATCAAGGTGGGACCTTGCTTTTTGATGCAAGTTGGTAGAAATTAAAATCTCAGTGGCAGTTTGTGCAATATACTCATAACTTGCTTAAATGCCCTTTTCCACTGAAAGATATTGGGGTGTTTTGTTGTCATTTTTTAAGGTTTTAACTGTGTCCTCTTTGCAGAAACATTCTTGCTTTTCTTGTACAACAACAGTCAAGTCTGATTAATGCCAGTGCATCTGGCCAAGGAGTAATATGTCTCCCTAAGAGGAAAAATGGCTTAGCCATCTGGTATCTGAGTGTTTTAGGATCATAGAATCATGGATTTAGAGAGACAAGTAACTTTAGAGGCTGCATCATCCAACTCTCTCATTTAACAGAGGAAGAAACCAAGTTCAAGAAAGGTGACATTAGAACCCAAAATTTCTGTCTCTAAGCTCGGTATTATTTTGACTGTATAATACTACCTCCCTTTGAATTCACTATCTCTTAGTAGCCAACTGCAGGAAAGATGTTGTAACTTCTCTAGTGAGTAACATGATGTGATCTTGGGCAAATGTGTTAACCTTTTTGGTTTTTAAGTCAACTCCCTAAGACTAAATGTTGTGGAGATGGTGCCAATTTGTATTGGTAACAGATCCAGTCCTTATTCCTAGCATCTGGTCTATAATCACTGATTAATAGTGTTTGAATATAATTGGAATATTGAATTAAAATTTAAAAACAACAGCAACAACCACCCAGCTCAGAGTTACTATGAGGGAAAACTATAGAAAAACAAATTTAGAACTGGAAAGGCCCTAAACTAATAATCATTGAATCTGATCTTCTCATTTAAGAGAAGGTAAAACTGAGAACTGGAGAAATGTGAAGTGATCCATCCAAGGGCACATAGTTAGTAAGTGACAAAGGCAAGACTTAGCTGTAAAATAAGAACCTTTGAGGAGATGATTTCAAGGGTCTCTTAGCATCCCTCCATGTGCTCTATGATACAACCATACTGACCTTTCTGTTCCTTGAACACAACACTCAATCTTTCACTTCTGTGCCTTCTCACAGGCTGGCTCCGTGCTCCCCTTCCTCACCTTCTCCTGACTTCCCTGGCTTCCTTCAAGACTCAACTCAAAACCCACCTTCTCAAGGCACCTACTCCTCTCTCTTCCTCCTGTTTAAGATGCTCAATTCATCTATTAGTGGTATCTGTCTATGATACAGAAACTGATGGATGAGTTATCTGGGTTGTCTGACAGCATGTCAGAGAATCTAAACCTGAGAAATTCTTTATTAGTTTGATTTTTCCTGCCTAGATGCTTAGACTAAACTCTTTTGAGTAGTTACTGATATCTTCTAGGACAACAATGCTTCTAGGAATCAACATGACATCATTGAAAAAAAAAAGAGCACCTGGAAGATCTTGCCATCCATAGGAAATCCAGCTTCAACTTGGATTCTAAGCTGATCCTCCTCCATGACAATGGTCAATACTTTTGTTGTGTGCATTTCTCTATGTTGTGCCTTACCTGCTATCAGTAATCAGAAGACCCATAACAAGAATACCTCCCTTATTTTATTTTTGAGCAACTCTGAATAATTTTGATGTATATATGAGATGCACCTTATTAGAAATAAGGCTTTAAAGTAGTGTTTGACTCTATAAAATTAAAATTTTTATAGTCAACAATAAGTTCAGTAGGATATTATATTTGCCACATTTTTCGGTCAGTTGTATGGTGGCAAAAAATATGGTTTACTATGAAGTATTGCCTGTAAAAACCTACGTCTTCAATATTAATAACCTCATCAAGACAAAAATACCCTCAATGCTTGTTTAATTTATTTTAATAAAAAATTTTGTAGTTGGGAAAATAAGTATACAGGCCTACAGTTATTGAGAATTACTAAGGTCTCAAATTTTTTTCTGTTTTTCCCCAGGACTATTCTATCTGCTCCTCCCTCAGATACTTAGAAAATTAACCCATTATTACACTGGTAACTGTAGGCCCTCCAGTACTCATCTCTTTTATGTCTACTAAATCTAATCCATCTCTTTTCCCCATCTTTCTTCTCTTTGGTGCCATTTCTAGTTTCTCTATAAACACATTTAGGAATGTGATGTTAGAGACTGTCTGAGTGCGTTGTTTCAATGTTTTTTTTTTCTCAATCCTCATCCATAGAGTGTTTTGCAAAATATGAAGTGATATGTAAATGTCAAAGAGAGTGTCTAAAGGAAGAGAAGATATCAGACATGGAAAAAATAATGGACTTTATAATAATTTTTAAATGCAATCAAGAAATACCTAATATAATGCATATGCTCTACTCATATCTTCAGAAAGTCAATGAGACAAAGGCCCCTAGTACATTGGGTAATCCTCTTATGGTGAATTTAGGGAACACTTGGATTAGAGTCATATAGGATGAGCAGACATAGGTGGGCTGCAATACATATCATATGAAATAATATACACATTAATGAGATAACAGGTACATTGGAATATAATCTGCCAGTCATTATTATTAAATGCATACTCTTTTTTATTAATTGATTACTAGACTGGAAGTTCCATGGGGACATGGACTGTTTCTCATGTAAACTGTGTATGTTAAGATCCCCTAGGACAGAACTCTGCACACGAGATACCTAATAACTATTTAGCACCCCTGTGTGTAAGTGTTTACAGATGCTTTACATATATATCAATCTATACACAAGTATATGTGACTTGAATGAATTTATGCTAAGAGAGTTTCTAGGTATTGGGGAAGGTTCTTAACTTTCAAAGAAAGACAGATCTCTGACTCCAACTTGCCATGGCCCAGCTAAGCAGTAAGTCAAAAACAAGGCTGAAGCCAAAAAGATGTCCAGCAGTTAAAAGAGTGAAAGGGGAGGGTTCAAGGATGGTACGGAGGAGAGGAGAAGGGCAAGTAAAAGGGGGAAAAAAGGTATTTGTTGAGGGAAGGATAGGAAGACTTCTGTTAAAAAATGCAAAGTGTAATACATAAAACCAAGAAAGCAATATATGCAATGACTACAACAATGTAAATGACAAAGACAACAACTTGAAAGAAAATAATCAAAATAGAATACTTGGAAATTTTAATGACCAACTTGTCCCTAAATGAGAGATAAGAAAAGACCCCTCACTCTGCTTCTTTGGAGAGGAGGGAGACCATACTGTGTGGCATTACATATAATAGTAATGATAGATATTTCCCCCTATTTTAGTATTCCTGGGCATTATTTTTTGTCTTAAAAAAAATATTTGTTTTAAGCAATGAGTGTCTGGGAAGGGATGTGGGGAAGAAAATAGTGGGAAATGTAGGTAGCATAAAAGTAAAATCTATCAAAATTTATTTTTTAAATGGTATGAAGATATACCAGCTTGTATTAGAAGCTATTGTAGAATTGGGAAATAAGAACTCTTGAGACTTTTCAAAAGTCTGTGAATTGAAGAACCTTGGCTAAGTATCACAATAACACCCAATCCCATCCAATCCAATAAAGATTTATTAAATGCTTTCTATCTCCCAGGTACTTTGCTAAGTACTGGGGATGCAATTAATAAAAATCCCTGGCCTCAAGGAGCGTACAGTCTAAAGGGGAGACAATAGTCAAAAGGAGACTGAAATCCAGGGGGTATCCTGCAGAGGGGCATCTTGTTCCATTTTGTTCTACTGAGTTGCAAGTTGAAACCAGGCAGTATAGCAGATACAAAATGGAGTAAGTGGACTCTCAAGTACAGTTTCTGTACTCTTATAAAGGAAGGCATTGGTATGAGTTTGATACTCTGTCCTCCAGCCCTCCAATCAGAGTAGAGTGGAGACTGAGGTGTCAATCAAGGCTTGAGTTTAAAAGTGTTATCCTGAGAGAGACATCTTATTCCAAGGAGTTGAAACAACACAGGGCAGCAGATACAAAGTAGAGCTCACATTAGCCCAGGAGAGCATTTCTGATTAGCCAGGGCAGGCAACTGGAAAAACCAGTGGGTGGGGCAAGCAATTGGCTAATTTTATGTAATTGAACAGAGGGCCCAAGACCAAAGAATCTAAGATCTTAAGCTGAACACTCTAACATTTGCATTTGTTAATTATCTGTCTTATGAACTTGGTTAATTTTCACTTGTAGTAACACAACTTGGGCTTGAGATCATTATCTGAATAGATTTTGTTATCAATTCATTATTGCAAAGCAGGAGAAAGAAAGATGTCATATAATAGTAATAGTTAACATTTGTATAGTGTTTTGAGGTTAGCAGAATGCCTTAATATATTATCTCACTTGATTCTCACAACAAACCAGTGAAGCAGGTACTACTAGTAACTCTGTTTTACAGATGAGGAAATTGAAGCTGGCAGAAATTAATTGACTTACACAATGTCTTATATCCAGCAAGTTTCTGAGGAAGGATTTTAACTGAAGGCCACCTTATTCCAAGTCAAGAACTCTATCCACTCTGCCACCTACTTGTTTGCAAATAGTTAGACTTGATTTAAAACTGTGTACTATAAAGGATAGATATAATGCATAGCCTATTTTGATGTCCTAATATTGGTGATGAAAAGGTAGCCTTACTCATGGAGATGAAGTAGGGTCAAAGGATTGTGGAAGGGTAAGTAGCAGATTTTTCTTCATGTTGAATGTCAACTGATAGAAAGATTGGGGTCAATATCATGCATAGAATGACAGGTGGTCTGTTGTGTTTGTATTTTTTGAAGGCAATTTACCCAAGCCTGGAGGCTCATCACACCTGAGGTCCTATCAATCCCACAGGGGAAGGGGGGCTTCTAACAAAAAATTAAAATGCCAATAATTTGGGGAGGTGGGGCAGCTAGGTGGTGCAATGGATAGAGTTTCAGGTCTATAGTCAGGAAGACTCATTTGCTCATGTTCAAATCTGGCCTCAAAACACTAACTAGTTATGGAACCCTAGGCAGACACCAAATACATGTTGTTTGTTCAATTGATTGAGTGTGTGTATCAGTCTATCTGAAGAGCTACCTGACAGAAAGTTTCCTCCTCTCCACGGCCCCCACCTCCACACCAATCCTCACTCCACTCAGGTAAATTGGATCACTTCCACCTACAGGGCCTAAGGTAGTCATGCCTAATTAGGTTAGGTTTACTGTCCCCCATATCTGAAACTCTCTTCTTACTGTGATGGATAAAAAAATCCAAGAGACATAATTTTGGGGTAATTAATAATTTATTAATTACGGTTAGCAAAGAATCAATAAAATGAGATCAGTGGCCCTCTTGGAAGCCAAAGGTAAACTTTGGGGTCCCCTGAATCCTTAGAACAGTGGGTGTTCCCAACAGGTGGAAATCAACTCTGATTGGTTAACAATTAATTAGAGAATGAATATTATGAGGGGTGGGTTTATTCTAAGAAAGGCCTGGGATGGGGACTCTGATTATGTAACTCTCTAACAAAGAGACTCATCTTTATGCAGATTATTCTGCCTCCAGCAATCTGTACAAAAGGATCTCTCCTCCACCCAAACCATTTGTGTAGTTGGATAATTGGCCAGAATTCACATATATAAGATGGTCTTCACCCTTTAGCCAAAGCTAAGCTTTCCCAGTTGGGTGGAGATGAGTCTTTTTGTTAGCAAGTGGTAGAACTGGGACTCAAACCCAAGTCTCCTGATACCAAGTTCATTGGTTTGCCATTACACCATACCACTCAAGATTCATGTAAACTAGATTTTATAGATATGTGCACAATACTCAGAACAATAAAATGTATATTGCCAGAACCATAAGTAGGAATTTTTGCACCTCAGGCAAGTATCACAAACTGTGCCTAGGGCAAAAACATGAAGCAGTTGAGTGTCTGGAAATACTCATTTCAGTCTGCTATTTGGTAACTTCCTACTTTAATTGTTCCCAGTAATTACGTGCTAACCTTTAAGATTTCTGTACAGCTGAAGGACTAAGAGTGATATCAGTGCCGTCTGAACTCTGTGCCTTGAGTAGAAGCTCCAGGAGCCCAACAATAATTGCTGCTTAGTATATTCTTGCCTAAAAATAAAGATAACTATATCCTTTTTCAAAGATCAAAGTCATTTGCTCCAAAGTCTAGAGGTAAAACCAATTTTAATCTAAATGTGACCCAACTTACTCATACACAAAACCAAACAGTTGGAATTTTCCCACCTGGAAGAGAGAGCAAATATCTTAGACAAAACTAAAATTGATTTATAGATGTTCTGTTTGGCTTTTCTGACAATCTTGTCATAAAGAAAGGTGAACAGTTTTTTTTTAATACTAACCACCTGTTTTATTTGTAGCGTATTTTCTTTTTTTTTTTTTGACAGAGATGCTTAACTTTTATTTTGCCTCAGTTTTCTTTGCCAAGGAGAATGTTATTTATTTTTTTTATTAATTTGTTTGTTTCCTTTTAGTTTACATGATTCAATTCCACAATTCCTTGAGTTTCACATTTTGTCCCCCTCCCTCCCCTTCCCCCCATGCGGCATATAGTCAAGTATAGGATCTGTAAATACTTTCACATTATACATTAGTCAGGTTATAAGGACGGATGAACAGTTTTAATAATGCTTGGCTTGGAAATGATACTCTTGAAAATTTGGGATTTCTTTTGGTTTGTTTTTGCCAACACCATTTATTATGTATGTATATATATCCAAAAGGAAGTTGTAACCTATTAGAATCAGTTTTTCACCAATCACAGCAGTGATTGTGCTTTGCTTTTTCATACTCATGACTGTTTGATAAAATGTAAGCACAGGACACCTATATTGCCCACATGATTGCCAAGCTATCTCTCAAAACTTTCACTTTTACTTTCCAACCCAAGAAAAATGGAGGTAGATCTTTCGGATTTCAACACCAAAATGAGAACACCCCTCAAGGATTAGTTGACTTGAGGAAGAAGAGATCACAAATGGTGAAAAGATATATATGTTTACAAACTGCATCAAATCTGTTGAAAACAACAGAAATATTTTAAATAATCTCTATCCCCTCTGCCTCAAAAGAAAAAGCATCTCAAAAGTAATTAAAAATGAAGATCTCAGAGGGAAAGGTAAATACCCCCACAAAAACAGAATGGGAAAATACACACATCCTGACCTCTGTTACCGTTGATTCCAATGAGCTGTTAATTACAAAAGGATGAACACCCCCTAGAGATAACAGCAAACTCAGGCAGTCAATAGGATGTGATAACATCCAATACAATCAAGAAACATTTGAGTTGAGCACAGGATTATATATGAGGATTGGAGGATTAGGAGACAAGACATTTCTGAATCTAGTAAACAGAAAGCCCTGGATGCCAGCTGAGGTAAGTATGGTGTTGGAAATGCAGTTGTCATGAATTAATCACTGGGAAAACAGTCAGCTCAAAGCCCTGAGGCATTTGTATGCTTCTTTCCCACCCACTCACTGTCAGGGAATGGACTTGGTTCACCCACCCCTCTTATTGTCACCGAATTTCTAACGTGGTTTTGACTAAAAATATATAATTTCAAATGAATGAATGAATGAAATATTATATAATGGTCTGATATATGAGCTCTCAGTATTTGTTGTTGGTTACTACACAGTAGAAGAAAGACTACATGTTGCTTTGAATTTTATAGCTATATGGTGTGAAACAGTCTTTAAAATGCCAGTGTTAGAATTCAGTTACTCATGATTTTGTACTCTTTCTTGGAGTACAGTTGGATTTATTTCATTAGACAGGGAAACTCAATTTGAGGAGTATATTACTCAATGTTTATTGTGGGAGAAATAGCATGGTATACTGAAAGAAAAAACCTAGTATTAGAAGAAGAAGGTATGATACTGAACTTCTGGGTTACCCTTCCTTCATGCCAAATAGGAGAATTAAGTAAGTGAAAATGAAACTCAAATCTAAAAGCAATGTTTTGCCTTGGGGGTTGAAACTGAGACTAGAATGAGATTGGAACATTCTATGATACAAATATCTAATGCTTCTGATTTTAACTAGTTTAATTAAACTGCTTATTTGACCTTGAACTTTAGGTCTAAGTGAATATTAGTAGCCTGAAGCTACAATAAGGAAAGTTTAGTGCATTAGGGACAACAGTAATTGATGAGTAACTCTAGATACAGTACCTGGTATATGGCAATTTGAAACACAAAGTGCCTCAAATGAGGAATAATCTTCTAGGGCCTCTGGGCTCAAGGGGTGCTGTCCATGGTGCTGCATCACCATGTATGAAAGAGAATTGAACACTTGGGGAAAACCGTCCATGTTTGTAAATGAGACCACAAAGAGGGAGGAAATTAAGATGAGAAAAGGTATGATCAGTGGATGAAGATGTTAAAGGGACTAGAAGGGATGAGATAAAAATCATAGGCAAATAAATTAGCTTTGGCAAATAAGAGAGCTATCTCATCCTACTAGGAAGAAAAAAGTGGGAGAGAACAGAGATTTTTAAGACATCCAGTTCAGGAGCTAAGGCAGCTCAGGCTAGATGTGACTTGGAAGTCACACAAAAATAATAGATAGCAATGACTTTAAATATTACCCCTGCTCTGTAATAACATCAATGTGCACACTCTCTCCAACAATGAGGATCACAATCTATAATCACTCACCATGTGCAACTCATCCATTTCCAAAAAGTACACCCAACATCTTGCAGACCTTCATTTAGTTTTTCTGACATTGAGTAGATGTACACAAGCCATTTATTCATTATCTCTCACTCTATCTCATGTGATCAATCCACTTTTTTCTTCTTCTTTTTGGCCAAACATTTTTCTGATGATGATATATTTTACTCAGTTTTATGGTAATTCTTGGTCCATTATATGATTAAACTTTTTGTCAGGGACCAAAGCAATAAGCCAAAGGAATAAAGCTCTGATGATGAACAGATTTTACCCTCTCTTCTAAGTGAATGATGAAGAAAATACTTGCTGAAGGACTCTGTATTACTTTAGGTTCTTAATTAGAAGGGATTGTTGAGTGCTAAGCATTTTGAATAATCCTATTCATTGGTTTGGGAGAGATAAACCAGGCTGCTTTCTCAGCTCAACCCTTGTCACTGGTTCAAAGAAGTGAGGGAAGTACATTTTTCTCACTTCTTTGCGGCTAAACTTGGATTTTATTTTTATAAAGTATTATACTTCTTTCTCTTTTTTTCCCTTTTAAAGTGCTCTAATCATTTAATTTTAGTCATACTATTTTCCTGGTTCTCCTCTTGCTTCACTCCACATTAGTTCACATGAGTTTTCCCTATTTCTTTGAATTTTATTGTATTTATGAACTATAATTTCCTTATTTATTCCCCAATTAATAGGCACTTGCTGTCTTACTAGCTCTTCACTACCACAAAAAGTGATGTTATGAATATTATGGGACCTTTTATCATCTAACATCCTTAGGGCATATATAACAGTGGAATCTCTGGGTCAAAAGGCATATGGACATTTTGGTAAATTGATTAGAATAAGTCCAATTTACTTTCCAGAGTAGATGGAACAATTCATAGTTCTGCCAATAGTGTGTTGGTATACTAGTATGAAAAGGCCTCTTAAAGTTGGAGAGTTATTGAGATCTTATTCCTAGATCAACTTTACAAAGCTAGCTATTGACTGAAGTAGTAGCAAAGATGAATGCCTTCAGAGAGAAGAATCCTTTACTCTTGTATAGTATGATTAGATCTTTAAGACAGGGAGAACTGTGTCTCTCACCACATTGAGAAAATTCTGTAGGCCTTCTCTTTTATAGTAGAAAAGATTTTCCATGCCCCAAAGAGAATGGAGTAACAAAGAA
The DNA here is from genome assembly GCF_028583685.1 of Petaurus breviceps papuanus. Lineage (NCBI taxonomy): Eukaryota > Metazoa > Chordata > Mammalia > Diprotodontia > Petauridae > Petaurus > Petaurus breviceps. Next base: position 7,783,011 of record NW_027185694.1, on the reverse strand, counting down.
AGAGCTGTGAGGAACTAAAGAAAGCAGAATGACAGTGGAAAGGACACTGAATTTAGGGTCCAAAGACTTAGGTTGGGAATTCAAATTCTGCTACTTACTATCTATAAAGAATGTCACCTAAGCTCTCTAGGCCTAAATATTTTCATCTGTAAAATGAGGTGGTTAGCAAAGACTCTTCAAGGTCCCTTCAGGCATTAAACGGAGGATTTTATGCACCTAGGGAACAATGCCTAGTGACATCTACTGGAAACAATGTGGAACCGACAAGAGGAGCAAAGAGGAAAAACAGAATTCATATGACCTTCCTGGAGTAACCAGGAACTGCAGGTGATCATCTCCTGGTGATCTGTGCTGGGGATGGAGTCACAGAGAAACAGGAATGCTTCCTTATGCTTCCATAAGGAAGTAAGAGACTAGGAATTTACATAGTTTTCTGGCAGAAAGTAGCAAATAGAAGACTTTATTTTGTTTATTATTCAAAGATTCTTTGAGGGGCTGCTCCCCCTTACACACACTTTGAGTTGCAGCTGTAAATTAGAGAAGTAAAAAATAAGAAATCACCTAAATGTACTCTCGGCTGGTTAAATTGTAAGAGACATACATAAAGGTGACAGGTAGAATTTTTAATAGTCACACTTGACACAGAATATATTTTACCCCACAGTGTTTTTTTTTCTTTCCCCTCGAATAATAAGGGACAAAGCTTATATTGCACAGAATATCAAAGAAAATCTAAACTACGTAATGCCTTTTCAGGGAAGATACACAGGGAAGGATATCTTAAATTAATGACAAGGAGAATGAAGGAGAAATGGAGATTTGGGGATTTGAAGTTCACTCCTCTGTTCTCCTCTTGTCCCTTTTGCTTTACACAATGGGGTTTGAGCCAGTAATCCAGTTTGACATGCCAATCTGGACATCTTAGAGGGACTGAAACTTTATTATGCCAGTTATGCATACAAAGCAAGCATTATCCTCATTGGTATCCTGTACTTCCTCTCCATCATGGCAAGTTTGCATCTAGAGATGATCAGGAAAACAATGGAGTACATTCTTTGCCTATAAGCTATAAATTGTATAAGTATATTACGCTTCATATCAGCTTGTAAGAACATATGTGATTTCACATGGTCTCAGCATGCAAAAGTTTATTGAGGTATGCAGTATTAAATAATCATTTTTGCAGCCATATTAAAATCTTCATGAAAAGGTGCTCTAGCTATTCCACCACAACTTCAGCAACATATCCTGTCTTCTCCTGATGTGGATGATAATATGAGGTAGTTCTAACAGTTTTTGTTTTTTAAGATGTCTTCAATCTAACTGAACAATAATGGATTTCTGAATTCTTCTGCCTTTAATGCTTTTTTATTCTTCTAATTGTATAATCCTACTTGAATGTATCTGTGGATATAGAAGTCCCACATTCAACTTCCTTGAAGTTACTTATATGTTTGTGTACCTGATGACTATTTCCAGGATCCTATTAATATAAAATGCCTGTAAACAGTAAATATGCAAAGCTGTCCTCTTATACTGTCTTAGTGGGTCTTTACAACTGGACTAAGATGAATCTTCTATACCTTATCTTCCTCATTTTTTCTTCTACCAGCAAATCCAAGGACTTACTTGGATGGCATCCCCAAATGGTTTATTGCTGTCCTTATCTCCCTTTCTGACTTGGGTTTTTCATCCCTCAACTTTGCCTAGAGGTATAAACTCAATTTTCGTTTCATAGAAAGAGATTTCATCTAGTTCAATTCATAAGTGAGCAAGCATCTCCTATTCTACAACATCAATAACAAATGACCAAACAGCCTTTGTTGAAAGATCTCTCATGAAAGGGAATCTACTTATGGAGGCAGAGCATTCCACTCTTGGCAAGACTGTTAGGAAGATTGTTCTTATATGGAGATGCTTTCCTATAGCTTTCTCACATTGACTTTAGTTCTATTCTTTGAGACTGAGCAAAACAATTCTGTTCTCTTTGCCATGAAACACTTTGAATGATTAAACAACTATCCTGCACTACACCCCACCTCCACTCAGTCTTTTCCAGGCCAATCATCACCAAGTCTTTGTATTTTGAGTCCCTTTGCCATCTTTGTCACTCTTGTTTGGATACATTTCCATGTTACAATATCGACCTAATTATATGGCACCAAAACTATGCATAGTACTGTGGACACAGTCTTCTATATATCCTGTTTTCTCTTTTTAAAAAAAACTTTTATTTATTTATTTTTTAACATTCTTTTCTCTTTAAGTTTTGAGTTCCAAATTCTCTCCCTCTCTCTTACCTCCCACACCATCTACTGAGAAGGCAAGCAATATCAATTACACCTGTGAAATCATGTAAAAAATTTCTCATATCTACCATATTTTTAAAAAGAAATATAGCCTAATCCTAGAGTTCCTAAATCAAGGAGAAAATAACACAAATAGTCAGAAAGAAACAATTCAAATATCATGGAGCCATAGTAAAGTTAGGAAGATTTAGCAGCATCTACATTAAAGCACGGGAGGACTTGGATTATGATACTCCAGAGCAAATGAGCCAGGATTACAACCAAGAATCATCTACCCAGCAAAATGGAGCTTAATACTTCAAGATAAAAGAAATGGATATTTAATTAAATAGAGGACTTTCAAGCCTTCCTGTGGAAAAAAAACAAAACTGAATAGAAAATTTGACTTTCAAGTAGAAGACTCAAGAGAAGCATAAAAATGTAAACAGGAAAAAGAAATCATAAAGGATTCAAAAAGTTTAAACTATTTCCATTCCTACATGGGAAAATGATACGTGTAAGCCCTACATTTGTTTTTCATTATTAGAGAAGTTAGAAGGAGTTGTTGTTATTGTTTGTCCCTCATTCTCAAAGAGGACCATGACATCATGAAGGTGATGCCATGACTTGCAAGTGAATTAGATTTAAGTGAGGGAAGGCTGTGGAAAGTCACCAGTCTCACTTTCTCCTCTAAGGCCATCTGGGTGAAGTGGCAAGAGATAGATCAGGATGACTGGAGATAACCTGGATGCAATGGGAGACAATGGCCTTTTGAAGCTAAGGTCTTTCTCAGGTTTCAATTTGACTGAGGCAATGACCATTCATTCAGCGATCAAGGCTAGGTAAGAAACAAGGCAAAGATAAACAAGGCAAAGGTACCTCTTGCACCTACTAAAAAAAAAAATCAGTCTGGGAGGGGAAGACCATCACGGTTTCTGGCCAAAATAGAAACAATTGCTACTTATATTCACTCTGAGCAATCAAGGTCCAAACAACCATCCTGTGGGCTTGGACTAGGATCTATAATTGACCAGTCACTGAGAACCAGAATGATTTGGGTTTAAGACATGTTCCTTAAGAAAGAAATCTAGCCCCAAAGATCCAAGATAACTTTCAGGTTTCAGAGATCAAAATCTCTGATCAAAATCAGAGATCAAAATCAAGATACATCCCTTTGAGATTCTTTGTATAGATTGACTAAGGCTGGGGATAATTTAGAAATAAATGACAAAATTCATTAGAATAGGTCCATCCCTTTATTATAGTATTCATTCTTTCATTAATTGTTAACCAATGAGAGTTAATTGCCATTCTCAGGAATACCCTTTTTCCAAGACCATATAAGCCTTGATCCTGCCTGCCATGATTATCTTTGGCATTTGAGAGCATCACTGACCTTTTATTAAAATGCTAGCATTATAAATAAAATGACTAATTACCCAGAAATTATGTCTCTTGAACTTTTTAAATGCCACACTATCACTAACAAAACACTAACAAACTTCTTTGAAAGGCCCAGGAATTGGCTGGATCTAGATTTTGTAACTGTGGCTAAAGTGAGAGGTAACTAAATAAGACTTAGAGAAAACCCAGGGAAATTTTTTTTTATGATTACCTGAAACTGAGAAGCCCTTGCATTATATGATCCATAGCTAGAATACTTGTTGATGGGGGGAAATGTCTTTGTGTCAAATGCCTCTGATAAAGGTCTATTATCCAAGATATATAGGGAATGAGCACAAATATATAAGGCCTAAATCCTTTACCAGTAAGTAACTGGTCAAAGGAAATGAATAGTTCTCAAGGTTGCTCCTAAACACTAATTATGAGAGAAATGGAAATTAAAACAGCTCTCAGGTTTCACCTCTTCCCCAGCAAATCTTCCAAGTTGACAAAACATGAAATGGTCAATGTGGGAAAGATCACAGAAAGACAGGAAGGCTGATGCCCTATTGTGGAGCTGTGAACTGGTCTAACAATTGTGAAAAATGATGTGGAATTAAGTTTAAAAAGTGATGATATCTCCACACACTTTGATCCTGTGATCCCACTGCTCAATATATATGCCAAGGATGTCAAAGATGGAAAAAAGATCTCAGATATGCATATATATAATATGTATATATATATGTATATATATATATATATAAGAATATTCATACCAACACTTTGTGGCAGCAAAGAAATAGAAACAAAGTAGGTGCCCATCAGCTGAGAAAGAACTAAGCAAACTATGGCACATGGATGTAATGGAATTTTTTGCCTAAGAAAAAGCAAGAGATATGAGGAATTCACAGAAACATGGGAAGACTTAAATCAACTGATGCAGAATATTATAACTAGAACCAGGAAAGAATTATAGCCAAGACTACAAAATGGGGGGGGGGGAGAAATGATGCTGAATACTATAATTATAAATTGAAGAGAAAAATAAACAGTTCATGGAAGAAATGGGGAGACTATGGGTATGGATTGTTGCAGGTACTGAACATACATGGTTAATGTGGCTATTTTAGAACTTTTAAATAAAAATTTTGGTATGAAGGAAGATCCAACAGGGGAGAATATATATTGGGCAATGAAGACGATATACACAGACAGAGGACACAGGTGTGAGTTGAATATGATGGGAGATGATTATTTTTTTAAAATTCAGGGGTGAGAAAGATGAGTGTACTGGGAGAAGGAGAGGACATGGAGAGGTAGAATTTGTGTAAATACATAAAAGAGATGTAAAAGAGCTTTTTCAGTGGAGGGGAAGATGTAAGAGCTAGGAAAGGAGAGCACATGAACTTTAATCTCATTGGAATTGGTTTAAAGATGGAATAACAAGGGAAATTAGGTGGTACAGTGAATAGAGCACCAGCCATGGAGTCAGGAGGAACTGAATTCAAATTTGACTTCAGACACTTGACACAATTACCACCTGTGTGACCTTGGGCAAGTCACTTAACCCCAATTGCCCTGCCTTCCCCTGTCCAAAAAAAAAAAAAAGATGGAATAACAGAAACATATATAGAGTATAGAGATCTTTATTACCCTAAAGGAAAGTAGGAGGGGAAGGGAAGAAGAGAATAGGGGAGGGCTGTTGATAGAAGGGAGGGTCAACTGAGTAAAGTGGTGGTCAAAAGCAAAACACTTTTGAAGAAGTATAACTTGAAAAGATATAAAGAAGGGTTGAGGGAGGAATAGGATGGAGGGAAATACACAGTAATCATAACTATGAAAATATTTTTTACAGCAAGTTTCTATGATAAAAGTTTCATTTCTCAAATATATATAGAACTGAGTCAGATTTTTAAGAATACAAATTATTCCTTAATTGAGAAATTGTCAAAGGAAATAAACAGTTTTCAGAAGCATCAATAAAACTATATGCCATAAAGAAAAAATACTCCAAATCATTATCAAATAGAGAAATGCAAATTAAAACAACTCTGAGGTACTACCTCATACCTATCAGATTGGCTAGTATGACAGAAAAGGAAAAAAAGACAAATGTTAGAGGGACGGTAGGAAAATTAGGACATTAATGCATTGTAGGTGGAGTTGTGTATCTATTCAACCATTCTGGAGAGCAATCTGGGACTTTGCCCAAAGGGCTAAAAAAAACTGTGCCTACCCTTTGACCTAGCAATACCACTACTATATCTGCATCCAAAAAAATTTTTTTTCAAAAGCAAAATGACCTATATGTACAAAAATATTTAAAGCAGCTTTTTGTGGTGGCAAAGAATTGAAAATTGAGAGTATGCCTTTCAATTAAGGGATGGCTGAACAAAATTGTGTCATGTGAATAAGATGGAACAATATTGTGGTATAAGAAATGAAGAGCAGGATGCTTTTGGAAAAACCTGGGAAGACTTACATGAGCTAATGCAAAGGGAAGTGAGCAGAACCAGGAGAGCAATTATACATGGTAATAGCAATGCTGTACAATGAACAATTGTGGAATGACTTAGCTATTCTCAACAATACAATGATTCTAAACAATTCCAAAAGGTTTATGATGAAAAATGCTATCCACCTCCAAGGAAAGAACTAATAGAGTGTGAATGCAGATCAAAGCATATCTTTTTTTAAAACTTTCTTCCTTTTTTGTGTATTCTTTTGCAACATTACTAATGTGGAAATATGTTTTGCACTATTACATGGGAATAACATAATCAAATTGCTTGCCTTCTCAAGGAGGAAGGAAGGGAAAGTGGCAGGGAGAGAATTTGAAACTCAAAATTAAAAAAAAACAAACATTAAAAATTGTTGAAATATGTAATCGGAAAAATTCAAATATTTAAAAAGGAAGAAAGTATTAGTGAAATATTTTTTAATTAAAAAAAAGAAACTGAGAAACAGAACTATTGCCTTTGTTTTTTAAAGCAATTGGGGTTAAGTAACTTGCCCAAGGTTATATGGCCAGTTTTTGTTTTGTTTTGTTTTGTTTTGTGTGGGTGCTACGTATCTGAGACCAGAACTGATCCTGGGTCCTCCCGACTCTGGGGCCGGCACTCTTACTCACTGTGCCACCTAGCTGCCCTTTTTTTTTTGAACTAATGACTTTTTAATTGTCAAAATCTGATAATCTTTTCCTGGTCTTCATCCTTGTTAATCTCTCTATAGGATTTAATACTATTGACCCACCCCTTCCTCCTGGATATTCTTTCCTCTCTGGATTTTTATGATACTATATTCTCCTCATAACTGGCTGATTGCTTCTTCTCAGTCTTCATTGCTAACTCATCAAATATATCATTTCCCCCTAACCCTGGATATCTACCTGAGGCCCCCTTCTCTATCTATGTGCTTCCTCTCAGTGACTTTATCATTCCCATAAGTTCAAATATCATCTCAATTCAGATGACTCTGATCAATATATCTAATTCCAGTCTCTTACCAGGGCTTCAGTTAAAAATCAGCAAATGACTCTTGGAAATTTCAAACTTGACATATTAAAGACACCAAATTCAGCAGGGCAAAAACTGAGCTTATCTTTCCCTCAAAATCCACTTTCTTCCAAATGCTTATATTTCTATTGAAGGTACATCATTCTTTCATGCTCCTGAATTTTTGTAACCTCAGCATTATTCTTAACTCCTCAGTCCACTCAGTCCACATATCCATTCCGTTTCAACTCTTCCTTTTTCTACCTCCATAACTCTTTCATTTGACTCTTTTCCTCTCACACATAATTTAAGACCTCACTTCTCAATTAGATTATTACAACCACTTCCTAATTGGTCTTCCAGTTTCCTCAGTCTCAGATCTAATCATATAATTCCCCTACTCAGTAAATCCCAGTGGCTCCAAATTTCTACTAAGACAAAATATATACTCTTCTGTGTAGCTTTTAAAATGCTCCACAACCTGCCCCAACTTACATTTACATTTTACACATACATATTTTCATTGTATAATACTCTTACATAATTACTCTTAGTCTTTGTGATCCAACCAAAATGTCCTCTCTCTGTTTTTCATGTATAGCACTTCTTCTTTCTTTGTGGTTTTGAACTAGCTATCTTCCATACCTAGAATGTGCTCCCTCCTCAGTTCTAGGGCTCAGCATCCCTCTCTTCCTTCATGGTGCAGCTCCAGGACGCTCTTCCACATGATAACATTTTTAAAAGTCTTAACTCCCCCCAGAGTCTCCTCTTCTTTTTTATTACTTTAAAAAAGGTATTATTTATTTTTAGTATTCTTTTCTTTCTAAACTTTGAGTTCCATATTATCTTCCTCCTTGACCCACTAAGATGGCAAACAAAATAATATAAATTGTACATGTGAAATAATGCAAAATATATTTCTGTATCAGTCATATCACAGAAAAGCAAAAAAAGTGAGAAAATTATACTTCAGCTTACTCTTAGAGTTCATTTATTCTCTCTCTCTCTCTCTCTCTCTCTCTCTCTCTCTCTCTCTCTCTCTGGAGGTGGATAGCATTTTTTTTCTTATTATAAGTCCCTGGAATTGTCTTGGATCATGAATTGATCAGAGTAGCTAAGTCTTTCATAGCTGACCATCATTACAATATTGCTGTTACTTTGCACAGTGATCTCCTGATTCTTCTCACTTCGCTTTGCATCAGTTCATATAGGACTTGCCAGGGTTTTTTTTTTTCTGAAACCATCCCCCTTGTCATTTATTATAGCACAATACTATTCTGTCACAATCATAAGCCACATCTCATCTCATCTCATCCGACCATTCTCCAACTGATGAGCCTACCCTCATTTTCCAATTCTTTGCACGACAAAATATAAATATTTTTGTACATATATGTCTTTTCCATTTTCTTTGACCTTGTCAAGTTACAGATCTACTAATGATATTGCTGGGTCAAGGGGTATGCACAGCTTTTTTTAGCTCTTTGGACATAGCTCCAAATTGTTTTCCATAATAGTTAAACCAGTCATGAAGCCATTCTTGATCCCCTCCAACTGCTAGTTCCTCTCCTCCTTGACTACTTTGTGGTTATTCTTTTTATATTCACTCTGTGTATGCTTATGCAGAGTGGAGCAGAAGTTTTGTGAAATTTTTAGCTTTAATAGCTTAGCTGTATCTGTTGTTTCTCCTATTAGAATGTAAGCTTCCTGAGAGCAGATTGTTTATTCCTTATATTTATATCGCCAGTGCCCAGTACAGTGCCTGACACAAAGAAGGTGCTCAAATAATGCTTGTTAATTGATAGCATTGAAGATTTAATTCAGTATTCTGCATTCTCCTTATTTGACCAGGGCACTTTTAGTGCTTCTGTACATAAGTCAATCAATCAGTAAACGTTTATTAAGTGCCTGCTGTATTCTAGGCACTTTGCCAAATGTTGGGGATACAAAGAAAGGCTAACCAGCCCTCGCCTTCAGGGAGCTCAATAATTCCACCATCCCCCCAACTCGCGCTTCCTAGATAGAGCGTCCGTGGGGCCAAAGGGCCATACGCTACCTGGGGTTTCCGCCATGTCTACTATGTCAGCCATTTTGGATAGATGAAGAAACACTCCAATCTTATTCCTCTCCTCTCCTCCAATCATTTGCAGGGTCAAAAATCCTAGGGCATAAATCCAGAGGCAGAACTAGCCAATCATACCTCGGTCCTGACCAGTCATCATCTTGGAACCAAAAACAGTGGTAAGCATCTATAACATATCAGAGGTGAAACGTTTTCCCCATACAAAGAGGGAAAACTGGGAAGCCACCTTGGGAGCTTCCATACATCCACCCCAATTGAGATGACAATTTAAATGCCAATTTGAAGGATCACATCACTACCTCTCTTGCATTCTCTAGCCTTTCTGAAACTTTGGTCAGCTATACAGAATATACTTCAAGAAATCTCATTTGAGCAAATATTATATGTGGATTTTGTCATTTTTCCTTGCCGATTGTGGATACTGAGTTACTATATAATCACTTGTTTGGCAAGACTTTTGTTGTCAAAGTAGAAATTGAAATGGGGAGGATTGCCTTTCATTTTACACCTTCTAGAATTCATACAGAGGGCATTCTTATAGATCATTGCTGTGAGAGGCTCTAGTTCAGAGGCAAACCAAGAAAATGTAAGGTGACATAAAACCCAGATTAAGAGAGAGCATTTGGTTAGGTAGCCTCAGAACTGGATACATTAATGAAGTCCAAAGATGATTATTCATGATTTGATGCCAACTTGGAGGAAGGGCATACATGGGAGGAAAATGTGATTCAGTCAAAAGCTGGCTGAATTTGAAGTCAGATGACCTCAGTTCAAGTCTTGCCTTTTTGCCTTATTTTCCAAGTGACTTTTACCCAAGTCTCTTAACCTTGCTGGGTCTTAATTTACGCATATTATAGTTAAAAAAAGAAAATAAAAATGATTACACTAGATGATCCGTAAGGTTTTTTCTAGCTCTAAATAAAAGAACTCACCAATCTCTAGATCAATGCCTCAGTGATCATGTGGTTTTATACTGCTTAACTTTTTTTTATCAATGATTTGGACAAAGGTGAAAATGGGAAGTTTATTAGATTTATTTACAGAATAAAGCTAGGGGGGATGGATAACATAATTAATACATGACAAAGTCAGGATTCAAAAATATCTTGATAGACTAGGATATTGGACCACATTCATTTTGGTGTAATTTAATAGGTTTAGGTATAAAGTTCACTTAAGTTAAAAAAAATCAGCTTTCTGAGGCAGGTAGGTGGTGCAGTGAATAGAGCACCAGCCCTGGAGTCAGGAAGACCTGAGTTCAAATCCAGCCTCAGACACTGAACACAAAAATTAGCTGTGTGACCTTAAGCAAGTCACAACCCCAATTGCTGTCCAAGAGCAAAAAAAAAAAAAAGAAAAATCAGCTTCTGAAAGATAAGAGCATTGAGACATGGCTAGAGAGGAATTCATTTGAAATTTACCTATGGGTTTTAGTGAACTGAAAACTCATTATATGAGTCAACCGAGCTTCAGCTACATTGAGAGGAATATTGTCTAGACTATGGATGAAATTATCTTGTTGGAATCTAGCCTGATCAGACAACTTCTAGAATATTGAGTTCAGCTTTGGGTGGCACATTTTAAGAAGTCCATTGATAAGCTAGCGATTACCTACCATTGGGAAGGTGAATAGAATGGCAAAGAGAATAGCTACATGAGAATCTAGTAGAGAATGTGGCAGTTTGGCCTGTATAAGAGACTTAATGGGCACAAGACAGCTGTCTTCAAGTATTTTAGGCATTATCACATGAAAGAGGGATTAAATTCATTCTACTTAAGCCCAGAAAATACAACCAGGATAACAAATGAGGGTTGCAGAGAGGAAGATCTTGGCTCAGTGTGATAACTTTTTTTTTAAGTCATCACCATGAAAACTATCCAAAAGCAGAAGGTAAAGGGTTCTTACTCAATGGAAATATTCATAGAAAACTGCATTCATGTATAGAAGAGTTTAGCAAGCTATGATCCAAACTAGTAGCCCCAAATTGGGCCACTGCCCACAATCCTGTGAGCTAAGACTGTTTTTGTTTTGTTTTTACATTCTTTGACAAGAGTTATTTTTTATCTCCTTCCTTCCCCCACAATTGATTTTTTTTTACATTTTAAAATGCAATAAAACTTTATTTAAAAACCATTCTTAGCTCATGTGTCCATACAAAAAAACAAGCGTAGACCATAGTTTACTAACCTTTGAGATATAGTATAGAGGGAATTCCACTTGCAGATTAGACCAGATAGGCTCTTCAGTATCTTCCAAATCTGATAGTTGCTGACTCTGGAAGGAAAAAAAAAACTTCTCAAAATAGAAATAATCAGGTATTTATTTATCAGGATATGTACTGACAAAATCAGATTCACTGTGAGGCTGTCTAGAGACTAGACATAGAAGAGCTTAACCCAGAACACTTATTGTGATAGCTCTTCAGTGGCAGACAGAGCTACCACCATATAAGAACATTTTTAAGTCCAAGTGAGTGGTAGGTGGAAGATAGCCTGAGAAAGCTAATATCTTTCCTTAACTGGTGGCTGACTGACTGAATAGTTCATCTTGACCACTCATTCAGTTTCTCTGTCATACCACCTACTTCACAAGATTGTTTAGCTACGAGCATTGTGGTATAGTGGATAAAAAAACTGGACTTGGAGTCATGGTGGGACATCTAGCTGTGATGCTAACTAACTTCCTGGGAGTACCAAAAAGTCACTTTTTTTGCAAGTCACAAACTCTTAGTCTCAGTTTCTTCATCTGAAAAATGGGGACAATATTACTTATCTCACATAAACTTCACTTAAGTTAAAAAAAACGAGTGCTGGTTATAGCACTTTGAAACCTAAAGATGCTATACAAATATGAATTATTATTATTACTTAAATATGGAATCAGATAATTTTTAAGTTAAAAGCACAAGCATCTAATAGCATGTCAAAGATAGAAGAGATTGCCAATATCATTTAGTTCAACCTTTTCATTTTACAAATAGAAACCTGGGCCACAAAAAGAGAAGTAAATTGTTTATTGTCACATGGTAGAATCACAGCCCTAACCCCAGCTTTCATTAATTCTTAACCAGTGGACTTTTCAACATGTCACAGAAGCACCCATTATAAGATAGCAATCAGCAAACAGTAATCACCTACCATGCTCTGTGCACAAGAAAGTGGGGATACAAATACAAGACAATGCCTGAAATCTCACAAAGCTTCTCCAACTAAGTAATAGCACAAAAACACACTCAGGACACACTCAGGAATGTATTGGAAATTGAGGAAATTACTTGGAATGGAATATTTGAGAGTTGTCTGATCACATCCCATTACTTGTTCACTGAATTTAGCCAGTAAGCTTCAGGTCTTTGCAAACAAATCCTTACAATTGAAAACTGAGTCCTGCTCATACCTCTAATTTCCCTCTTAGCCCTGGTTCATTATAAGGGGGAGGGTAGAAAGGAGGGGTAAAGGGCTTGCCACCAGATTTTTCACAGCATTATAAATTTATGCATTAGGTTTATTCAATTAATAGTTGTTTTAACAGGTCAGACTATTCCATCATTAACTCAACCTTTCATTCATTTAAAATATCATTCCCTCATTAAATATTCTTTAAGAGGATTTCAGTTGAGTAAGAATATTTAAAATGTGCCACCATAAATCTATTCTTTTAATGAGTTTATTCCTTTTTAAGGAATTAATTAAACTTGGTTGTGGAAGAGAGATATACAATAAATGGATAAAGTAGTGTCCAGGCAAAAGGTTAAGGATTTATAGTCATTAAATGAAATGAAGCTCATTCTAAAGGCACCTCATTAATGGAAAATCTTCTTCCCTTGCATGTGCCAACAAGAAGTTCATTACCCAATGAACTTCTACTGATCTCAGATTTCTTTATTTCTTTCTTTAAACATTTTTCTAAAAGATGACTTTATTCCCGCATTGCCAGATACATCCATGTTTGTATTGAAAGCTCCTGGTGCTATGTATAAAATGGTCATGAATTTTGCTAATTCAGTGGAGAAGATGAACCCTTCAGTAGGTTAGGTGGGGAAGGTAAAGGACAGTGGCAGGAAGACTAGTTTGAGAGATGAACTCTTGCAGGAGCTAGGGTTTGGGGATGGGGGTGGAAATCCCTTGCAAATTTAATTCATAGACAGGGAATGGAAATGTCATTGCCTTACTCAGAGGGTTAATCACTTTCTAATTTGAACTGGCAAATTTTATAATGACACTGTGAAATTAGCAGCATTTTATTGTGTTAATTATCTGCAGGACACTACATCATTACTTCTAATAAATGTAAATGAGATTGTGTCTCCTAGGACAATATACAGACAAGGTGAATTTTTATTGGCTATTTACTGGATTTCAGGCAAACCTCTTTTTTTCCCCTGTAAAACATTTTCAGTGTGAATCTTGTGTGCCATACCAATTTCTTTCTATTTTATTCAATAAAGTTTTTTAAAGGTCATTAAAGTTCTCCTTAGCTCATTTGAACTCATTTTCACTCAAAGCAATGTTGAACATTAAATATCATTTCAAGTGCCAGCCCAATCAACCAAGACTTTGGGATTTGAAAGTCCAACCATCATAATAATTAAATATTAAGCCTTTCTCTGCTTTCACCCCACTTTAGAGCTGCTTTGTACCTTTCTCAAGACCAGATGGTATGTTTCTAAAAGCCTGCCTGCCAATCATTCACTCAGCTGAACTTCTTTGCTACTGGAGAGATTAAGTACAGTAGAAAAATATCACTAGTGTTAGTAGAAAGCAAACAGAGCAGATTCTCCCCCTTTCTCAATGGACAAACACTAAACTTAGAAATATTCAGTCCTGTGTTTTCCCACCATTCCGACATTTAAGTCTGCTGGCCCTTAGAGGATTTAGAGTTGGAAGGAGCCTCACACATCATTTAGTCCAGCCCCTTCATTTTATAGATGAGGAAACTAAGACCCAAAGAGGTTAGGGGATTTTATCTATATCAGCCAGAATTTGAACCCAGGTCCTCTAGTTCCAGATTTAGAGCTCTTTCCACTATACTACCTTGCCTCATGCTGATGATTCATTCTTTCTTCACTTTGCTTCTCTTCCTTTTGATGTCCATTTGTACCACTTCTAAATCCAACTATATATCTAGATCTGTGTGTGTATGTGTGTGTGTATATATATATATGTATGTATATGTATATTTTAGTGTGAATCTTACATGATATATACATATATATTTTTTTTCTCCTCCACTCTATTTACCATGGCATGCATGGGTAACCTTGAATTCTGGATGGTTACAAGCTCTAACAATCTAAAAGTTAGGACTTTGAATATGGACCAAGTGACATATTGGTTATGATTCTGAAGACCTAAGTGCATCACCAGATGGATCCCTCAGCTTGTTCCATACCATCTTCTCTCCAGGACTTCTACCTTTCCTCCCTCCTTCCAGGAAGAACAGCCTCTCTGCTATTTTCCCTTTGCAAACATTTTCCCCAGGAAGGGTAAGAAGTAATCCCAGTGGTACCTTGAAAGATTGGTCTATCATGGTGTCAAACTTAAATAGAAATGGGGGCCATTAAACCACACAATAAGCTGGTGTAGATTGACTTAGAAAACCACATATTAACATTATCTAAGTTCTATGCATTTTTGTTTTGTTGAACATTTCTAAATTATATTTTATTCTGGTTCCCAGGCACTCCATAGTGTTGAGGGCCTTGTCTGACCCCTCTGGACTAGATGATCTCCTTCCATCTCTGAAATTCTGTTCTTTAAGCTATTATACTGACAAATTCTCTCCTTATTTTACTTTTTTCTAATTTTATTCCTCATCATTTATAAAGTTGATTAGAGGGCACATTTCATGCTTCTTGCCTGAGCTAGTCCTACAGCTTACCCAGGTCCTGAAAATGTTAGTTATGACTTGCTTGTAGCTAATATCTCTTCCAGCTCAGATCTGGGACTATGACAAAATGATCTCTACAAGACCTTGAAGCTCTGACCTTCTGTGATCAATAATATTCTATAATGAGTTTGTGTGACTATGATATTGGTCAAACTAAGGTGACTGTAAGCTCTTTTAAGGTAGGGACTATGTCTTTTTCTTCCTCCATGGATATTGACAACATTTCAAGCCAGATAACAAGCATTCAATAAATATTCCATTAAATGGACGCCTAAGGAAAGAGTTATAACCAGCATCCTGGGCACCCGGGGCAATTTCAATTGAATAAGACTGAGGGGAGTAACACTCAGGCTTACAGAGAGAGAAAAGGGGGAGAGACAGAGAGATAGACAGACACAGACAGGCAAAGAGACAGAGGCAGAGAGACAGACACAGAGACAGAGAAACAGAGACAGACAGAGATAGAGGAAGAGACAGAGACACAGATAGAAACAGAATCAAAGAAATAAAAATAAAAAATAAAGACACAGAGATGAAACAGAGACATAGACAGAGACATAGTCAGACTAGGTATTCATGGTAGTAGAGGTGGGTAGCCATTGCCTCTTGCCCCTGATCTTTGCTGGTCTGCAACTCTGCTTTCTCAGCTAATTACAGACCTTGTACCCTTTACCCCCTAAACCTCTCAAATGTCATTCATCTATAGGCTCAAGGAAAATGATAAGGCATGAAAATGGCAGTCTACAGATTGTTGTAGGAAATAAACATGCCAAGTACTTGGGATACAGTCATGACTACCCCAAGTCTACAGATTTTAACAAAATTATGTGATCATTGATAGGGGGTTTATATTGTACATATGACTCTATATGATCAGAGAAGAAAAAAGATTATTCTGCTATACGCATAAGCTATCATCCTATATCTCTACTCAATTTCAACTAAACTCAGAAAAAGTTGTCTATATATACATTGACTCCACTTTCTCAACCACTTGCAATCTAGATGTACTACCCATCACATGACTGACATGATTCTCTCCTCAGTCACTAGTGCTCTTTCTATTACTAAATCTACTGGCTTTTTTCCCAGTCTTCATCCTTTAGGACCTTTCTGCGGTGTTTAATATTGAATTTAAATTTAATATTTTTAATTGTAAAAAATTTAATTTAAAATTTAAATTTAATATTTAATATTAATTAATACCTGCCCCTTCTGAATATTCTCTCCTCGGAGTTTTTGTAGCCCTTCTCTCTCCTGGTTCTCCTCCTACCTGACAAACCAATGCTTCTCAGTATCCTTTACAGGATCATCATCCATCGCCTAGCTTCTATGACTTACCTATTTCGGGGCTCTGTCCTTGGCCCACTTCTTTCTCTATACTCTCTACTCTCTTCAGCAATCTCATATTCTATGAGTTCAGCCATCCTTATGTGTAGGGCACCCGAATCTTAGTTTTCTGTCCGATATCATATCTCCAATTGCCTTCAAGACATCTCTAATGTAACACATCTAGAACAAAATTACCTGTCTTTCCCATTAAATTCAGTCCTTTTAATAATTTTCTTATTTCTGTTGAGGAATCCACCATTTTTCTAGCTGCCCAGGTTTATAGCCTTACATCTTCCCCAAGTCTTCCTTCTCCTTCATTCTCCATATCCAATTAATTGCCATATCTGGTTGATTCTATCACCAAGACATCTCCCACCTTCATCTCCTTTTTACTCACACTATAAAACTGAAATTTAAGCTCTCATTACCTTGCATCTAAATTATTGTGATTGCTCCCTAATCAGTCTCCCTGTTATGAGTCTCTCCCTTCTCCAAACCATTCTCCACACAACTTCCAAAGTGGTTTTCCTAAAGCACGGGCTTGATCACATCCCGTTCTTACTCAAAAAGCTTTAGTCGTTCAGATAAAACAGAAACTCTTCCATTTGGCACTGAAACTCCTTCACAGTTTGCCTCCAACCTCTTTTTGCAGGTTGATTACACATTATTCCACTTCATGTATTTTTTGTTCTAGTCAAACTGACCTGCTCATCATTCCCCCTGGATGACATTCCACTTCCCACTTCTGTGTCTTTGTGTAGTCTGCACTCAATGTCTAAAATGTTCACTTTATTAACCTCCAGCTCTTGGAATCCCTAAGATTTTCAAATCTTACTTCATAGTGCTATTCCCTATAAAATATCTTTCCTGATTCCCCCAAAATCCAGTACTCTCCATCACCTACCAAAACCCCTGTAATTACCTTGAATTAATTTTTATGCACTTTGTATTTCCTTATATGAGTACATATTGTTTCCTCTTAATAGAATCAATGCTTCTGGAGGGCAGATATTGTATTGTTTCTATCCCCAAGCACCTACAACCATGTCTGACATGTAACAGGTACTTAATTGATGATGTTAAACTTAATTTTTAAAATACCTTCCAAGCCTAAAGAGTAAGAGCATTCAAAGAAAAAAAAATATTCTTTGCTCAGATTTTGTCACATGAAATGTATTTTATTTTGCATTATGGTTACCGTCCTAATGATCCAACATCCCAAGTCTCACAATAACCTATGTTGGCAGTCTGACAAAATTGAAAAGCTCCCCAGTCAAATTGACATGACACAAAAACTCTTACTTTTTGGTTGACTGGGGACACTCTTCTGGACTAAAAATCAATTACTCACTATTTGAAGGTCTTAACTCTTAAGAATTTTGTTCTTCATTTCTACTTTCTTCCAAAATGTGTGTGTGTGTGTGTGTGTGTTCATGAAGGGGGGAGGCAGGAGGAAAGAGATGAAGGAAGGAATTTCTTTCTTCCACTACTACTTCTATTAAAAGAAGCAATGGTAACTTATAGTTGGAGCACATCTTGGGTGGGGCTTGGGGTTGGGGGGGTGGGTTCAAGGACACTGCTCCTGAACACAAACTTCTTATGTGTAGAGGACAGGGGATTTTTAATTTCTTAAGCATAATCTCAGAATCTAGCCTTCTAACAGAGAAAGGTTTTCTGGGTAGCACCAACTTTCAGAATTGTCTTGATCAATGTCCCTGAGTTCCAGAGTCCTAAATATCGAGAGAATATTTCCTGATTCATCCTTCTCCTTAGAGAAGGAAGAAGACATTTCACATTGTTCCTGTACAGGGACCTATATGTATTCAAAAGTCAGTAAACAACTCAGATATTTCAATTCTATTGAGAAGAGGGGACCCCTTATTCAGTAAACTACAAAGCATGCTTACTTTGGGGGGGGGGGTCTGGAGGGAGAGTCTAAACATAGAGTTGCAATAAGTCAAATCCTAAAGAGACTATATAGGACTCTATTGGAAAGAGTGATTTACCAGAAGAAGAGTGGTCTGTCCCAACACCAACCTTAAGTTTAGCTCTCTTCTTGGGTGTGGCTAATGGGTTATTTACCTTATTCTTCTATATCTGTTCATGGGTTTCTATGAATCCTTGTTCATTTTCTTGGGGATGAAATGAGGACTGTCCCATACTCAAAACTGTGATATTGTGTGCTGGATGCTTGTACAGGATTTGGAGACTATTCATATTTGGGGACATCTCTGCTTTAGTAACTAGGTGGTATAGTGGATAGAGCACTGGTTTTGAAATCAGGAAGACTCATCTTCATGAGTTCAAATCTGGCCTCAGACACTTATTCGGTGAATGATCCTGACTAAGTCACTTAACCCTATTTGCCTCATTTGTAAATGAATTTGTAATTTGTAAATAAATTTTCCTCATTTATAAAATGAGCTAGAAAAGGAAATGGCAAATCACTCTAGTATCTTTGCCAAAAATATAAAACAAAACAAAAAAACAACCAAAATGGGGTCATGAAGAATCAGACAGGATTGAAATGACTCAACAACAACTTCATTTGGATTAATTTATTGGATTAATTCAAGTGGTAGCAAAGGAAGAAAATTAACCCTTTTAGGTCAAACCCTCAGGATAAAACCTGGTGGGTGTGAGCCTTTGGGGTACCCCAGGCCATGGTCACTCCTAAAGGAATCCTTCCCCAGGGGTCCCAACCAAAGGCTCATATCTACTGCAGTTTAAAGAGATCCTCCTCCCTTTTTATTTTTTAATATTCCTTTTTGCTGATCTGCTGATTTTAATACACTGGTTAGCCCCTCATCTTATTTACTGATTGTCCTGTGCTGACTTTTCCTGAACCACTCAAGATCTTGCCAGTTGTAAGGGCCTCTCCAATTTTTAAGGATTCTTAAACTGAGAAGTCTTGACTTCAGTTTGATGATACCTGACTTGACTGGTCAGGACTGAACTTTCCTAGCTCCCCTGGAATAAGCTTCTTAAGCCTTTTCCCTACGAAGCATCTGTAAACAGTTGAAGGTCATGATTGTTCACTCTGCACGATCGATATGCCATTAAATTGTGACAAAAAGGACTGCCAGACTATTAAGTCCTCTCTCATACCCTCAATAATCCTGATAAAGTGATGAGCTGTTTTAACCTCACTGGCTCCTATTGCTAACCACCTAGAAAACCCCTAACTGCTGAGATAACCCTTCCTGCAAAGTCGAGATGACCCACAAATGACAGATGCTGCTCCTGTAGGTGATTTCCCATCTCTTGCTATTGTGGAATTTTCTTTTCCCTTTTTCTGTTTGTTTTTCTTTTTCACCATCAGTGTAAAGTCTAATGCTGGGCTTTTCTGCTTTAGTACCACTCTATAGTTCAAAACCAGTCTTTGTGTAGGGCTCTACTAGCTTTCTAAATGCCCTCTTTGAATTAATGGAAAAAATCCATTTGCCTGTGACTGCTGAAGAAGGGTGTGGGAATATTTGAATAGGCTTGGATTCCCCTCTCCCTCAGCCCAGCTGAACACAGAACTGATAATGACACAAGGCTAGTTCAAATCCAGACATGTCAGGAAACTTAGCACAAATTGTATAAACTTCTGGTATTTTCTTAGTAAAAATCTCAGTGAAATTAACATATTCTGCTTGGGAACAAATATATTTTAACAAACATGAATGACCAAAGTCTGTGAGTTGATTAAAATCTCTGTAGGACAAAAGTTCCTTAAAATAATTTCAAAAATGTGCATGTAGACCAATTTAGGTCTAACATCAAATTATTTGAATGGATCATGGCATTATCACATTAAGATCATATGGCGAAGGTTGACATTGTCATTATCAGCACATTTCAGCAAATGTCCAACATGTTTAAGAAATGAGCACGTCTGTGTTTAATTTGATAATGGTGACATCAATTTCCTTATTAACACTAATATCATTCGTCTAATATGTGAAAACATCTTTTCCTGTTTGGAGTTCTATAGCAGTCATTCTGTTTTAACTCAGTTCCAAACTTCTCACCCTAATAGCAAACACACATATATTATTATTCTCCAGCTATCTTATAAACAATCATTCAGGGAAAATGAACAATTTTTATCTTCTCCACTCACAATAAACATATATTCAAGTAATTAGAGATTCATTAGATTCGAGACAATAAATGTTCCTTCAATGGGCTTCAAATTTGGCACAAGGGCACATGTCATAATAAATCTGAAAACTGTTGCTTCCAAGGCTTCTTTTGATGTGGGCTAGTTGCAAACAGGCCTCTGGGGTTGCAACCATTCATTGACTTATTTATCTGATTTGTAAGAGTTAGTGAATTAGCACATTTTGCAGGAAAACTTTAGCCTCATCTCAGGTTTGGCCCTGAATAATTTATTATGTCAACAAAACATACCTTGAATAAGAAACTGAATCCTTGAAGCCAGCAGGAGTTGCTTATAGTAAACAGAAAAGAAAGCCAACTTCGGATGGGCAGTACCCATTAGCTCTTACCTGGGTGCTTTTCTTTGGTATATCAATGACATCATCAAAAAAAAGCACAAGGGAAAGAGCAAAACTTCAGGTCAATGAAATCATTCTCTGAACCTTCCTACCTCCACTCTGTACCATGATAACTGGTTTATTCATTTAAAATTCCCTGCATGTTGCTTAGACAGCATCTCTTCTATTCTGAAATTAGACAAAGAGATCCCCTTGAAGGATCCCCAAACCAAGCTGACTTTTCTCTCCCTGATTTTCCTTGTTCTTGCCCTGAAGTTAATCCTGGCTTTAGATTAGAGACTTTGAATTCAATCCCAAAGATGTGGAGTCTGGTGATAATAGATATGCTTGAAAAAAACAAAACAAAACACTGAAATAGAGAGCCTTATCCCTGCCACTATACTGATATCTACCTATGCCCATTGACAGGATTATTTATAAATGATAGGGTATTTTGACTTTCACCACTTTGGACTTTAATCCCTTTCACTTGATAATTGATAGCTGACTTCCAACTCCATAAGGACTACTACCACAGTCAAACTTTAGTTGGATTGTGGTCAGAGGCTAGATACTTTTACTCTTATCAAGTCTAGGCAGCTAGGCTGCACAGAGGATAGAGTGCTGGCCCCAGAGTCAGGAAGATTTGAGTTCAAATATGACCTCAGATACAGTGTGACTCTGGACAAATCACTTAACCTTGGTCTGCCTCAGTTTCTTCAATTGTAAAATGAGAATAACAATAGCATAGCACCTACTTCAAAGAGTTGTGAAGATCAAATAAGATAAATTTGTAAAGCACTTGGCACAGTGCCTGCCATATAGTAGGTGCTTAATAAATATTTATTCTTTTCCACATTAGGAAACTAATTCTTACTCCATGGCCCATTGGCAAGTTAGCACAGCAGGTAATCCAAACTGGCATTACCATGCAGTTTATATGAATATATCAAATGTGTAAAGTGTGTAAATCAGCCTGGCATATAGGATCATATATTTAGAGTTATAAGGGACCTCAAAGATCACCTATTTTATACCCTTATTTCAACAGAGGAGGAAACTGAGGCTAGAGATACAGAATAGTTTGCTCAAGGTCACATAAATAAGTCTCAGGTGGCATTTGAAGACAAGTCCTTTGACTTACAATTCAAATCAATAAATTATTGTCCATTGATTGTTAATTTAATGGATTTCCTATAATTTAATGAATTAAGTTTTGGAGAGTTGCCTGAAGCTCCGAGAGGTTTTGATTTGTCCATAGTCACACAACTAATAAATTTCAAAGAAGGGATTTAATTTCAGCTTTTCCTGGCTCCAAGTTTGGCATTCTATCCAGTATATCATTTACCTTCCAGCAAATATATCCTAAAGAGCAAATTTTCCTATTATTTTCATTACTTCTTCAAAAAAAAATAATGTAATAGTTTCACACAACAGAGGAAAAAAATAACTATATTAAGGGGCAGAATACCTTTGCTTTAATCTCTTTTCTGCTATAAACTAGATAGTATAAATTTAAGTTATTTACTTGAACTCAATGGGCCTGAGTTTTTGTTTTCAATCTTTTTTAATATGTAAAATAGTTCAACTTGAACTTAAAAAACTTCCTTGTTCTAAAATTTCATGATTCTCCTCATTGAATGGTTTATTCATTTATTTATTTTGCTTTTTGGTGGGCAACTGGGGTTAAGTGACTTGCCCAAGGTTAGACAGATAATAAGTATTAGGTGTCTGAGGCCAAATTTGAACTCAGGTCCTCCTGACTCCAGGGCTGGTGCTCTATTTGCTGCACCACCTAGCTGCCCCATAGAACAGTTTATTTAGAGCATCCTGTTCAGCTCAGAGAGGTTAAAAAGAAAGAGCTTTTTCAGATGGGATTACTCTTTTCTCTGAATCAGTCATATCAATTTCTCTGCTCCCTTTCACAATCACTCAAATTCTTAATTTCATGTATTCATTTCAATACTTCAAGTATCTTTGAGTCCATAAAATGGTTCCATTTCCCAAAATATGTCACCATGCTTGAATGTGGTCTTAGATATTTGCTGTGACCAAAAAGAGAAAAAAAGAAGAATCACTAGGGTCAATCTGGTAAAGAGTCTCTCTAAAACCAGCTAGACAATTGACATATAGTGGGGGCATCACTAATCCGATGCTCTAATCCTTTGCATTTTGTTACATCTTCCCAGAATCTTTTTCACCGTAGGAATAGTCTTGAAGAACCAAGGGATATCTCTATGACATATCCAGACCTTGGAAAACAGGACTTTAGTGTAGGAATCCCCATACACTTAAGACAAGACAAAAAAAAAAAAAAACCTAAAAACAATCTAAAAAATAAAAATTCTGGCAAAGATAGTATTTTGGTAAAGTGCAAGGGTCATGTTATCGCTTAATTTACTTTTAATCTTCCTTGTTTTGAATACGAAAAGAAAACTGTAAACATGTATTTACATGCACCTTGGGAGGTATGGCTGATGCCAGCAAATTTGCCCCCTGTAGACTGCACCACATCCAGCTGTTATTATAGTTCATCCACCCTGATTTTCACATGTCAAGCTGAGTCTTTTGATGTCAGCATTACTTTCTATTTTGTTTTTAGTGCCTAAGAGTTTCCAGCTGGACCTGGCCCTGTAGTTGTATTGAGATCTGACACCAGTCCTGGGTCAGATTGCTCTGCTTTGCAGTTGTCTAAACAATATGCAGGTGACCTCATTCATCTTGACAACCAAACCAAAGACTGTTGTCCCACATGTCAAAAGTTCTTTGGCCACTCTTCATCTTCTTCATGGCCACTCTTTCTCAACAATCACTTCCAGGCAACAGATGTAGTTGACCTACCTTTCCAATGGAGCAATTGCTTGTAACCAACATCACCATCTTCTGTTTATTTGGAACCAAGAAGAAAATTTTTCCCTTTTTATTATCACCCATTCTTACATGTCTTATATTCTCCTTCAGGACAGATAACATCTTTAGAGTTGAATCATTTACAGATTGGTTTGGGGGTTCTAAACACACTTGAGAGTAATGATTCAACATTTATAGGGCACTGTGGTTTTGCAGTTTTCCTTCTAATCCTTTGGGATTCTTTATGAGACAGATGTCTATTGTTGCCTTTGTTTAATATATGAGGAAACTAAAGCACAGAAAGACTGGGGAACTTGTTCTAAGTCATCCACTAAATGTTCAGTCTATAGGTCTCTCTCCTTTCTCTCTCTCTCCAACCCTGCCCCCTGCCTCTCTCTTTCTTTGAGTCTCTGAGTCTCCCTGTCTCTCTGCCACTTTTTCTCTCTGACTCTGTCCCCTGTCCCTGTTCTGTCTCTTTCTCTCTGTGTCCCTGTCTCTCTCCTTCTGTCTCTCTCTGACTCTCTGTGTCTGTCTGTCTGTCTCTGCAACCCTGCCCCCTGCCTATATTCTGTCTCTTTCTCCCTCTTTTTCTATCTGTCTCTGTTCTATATCTCTTTGTGTGTCTCTGTCTCTATCTTAGCTCTTCCTCCAACAACTTTTACAAAATATTTTGTCTGTAGATCTGACATCTATAGAGAAGGCCTGTCAGGGCATGTGTTATTGCCCATGTGCTAATTATGCAAATTAATGCCTCATTATAGAGTCCTTTTATAGAAATGTGGCAGAAGGCAGTAGATCAAAACAGTCTTCAGAGAAACAATAATTCCTGTTTCCTCTGCGACTGCTCTTGCCGATCCTGAGGAAACCTCCAAATCAGTGGGTCTCAGATGTCATGCATCAAGAACACTAGAAGCAGCCCCAGAGCAGAACTAGCTAGTGTCATATTCACATTTATTAGTCAGATAGGTGGCTTAATAGATAGAGAGGTGGGCCTGGAGGCAGGAAGACCTGTGTTCAAATCCAGTTTCAGAAACTTACTAGCTGTGTGACCCTGGGTGAGTCTGTCTCAGTTTTTTTTTTCTCTGTAAAATGGACATAATAATAGCACCTTCTTCCAAGGGTTGTTGTGAGGATCAAATGAGATAATATTTGTTAAAAAGTTTAGCACAGTACCTAGCATATAGTAGGTACTTAATAAATATTTGTCCCCTTCAGTAATGGGAATTCAGTACTCCAACCACATTATTTCTTTGATGAGCTTTGGTTATTTGGATTTTAGCTTTCTAATTTCCTCAATAATCAAATAATCAAAAGGATCTTTGGTTTTATTAGTTTAGAAAACTCCTGTTGTGGAAACTTCCTTCATCAATACAGATCAAAACACTTAGTGAGTTAAGTCCTAGGTAATTACCCAAGGCACACAGAAGTTGTCATTTATCAGAGGCAGGGTTCCAGCACTCTATCTACTAGTCAATTTGTCTCTCCTATTTGCTTTATTTAAAATTTCCTGATTTTACCTAGTTACCCACACACATTCATGGAGGGCTGAGTACTGAAGGAGCCTCTGACATGATGGGAAACATGTAGGCTTGCTATCCAGGAACCCCTACTTTGTGGGAGAAGACTCAGACCTGAACTCAGAAAAGCCTCAGTCTAAGGAACCCAAGGCCTGCCCTTGGGAAGTCCCTAGCCTGAGGCAGAAGAATCAAACTTTCCACTCTGGAATCACTTGGTTTGAGGAAGGGAATCTCACACCCTACTCTTAGGAAGTCATCAGCCTAAGGTAGGAGATTTGACTCACCTTTTGAGGAGTCTGAGGAAGGTGACCCAGATCCTATCCTTGAGGAATTTCCAATCTAAATGGAGAAAGGATATACTACTGTAGAATCAATAAGACACACAGTGCAAAACATTCATTCTGTGTGCAATAAACATAGATTACAAAGATAATGGAACCAGGCATGTGCACCTGCTTAGCACGGCAAATATTCCTTCTCAGCACCCCCTAGACCTCTTCAGAGAACTGTAGGGATCTATGGAAGAGTTGAGAAACTCTGCTCTAAACATAGTACTTGGAAATATTACGGTGCAGTGGCAAGAGTGTTAGAATTGTAGTCAAAGAGCCTGGGTTTTAATTTGCTTCTGTCATTTACTAACTGGAAGTCTAGGCAAGTCATTTAACTTTTATGGGGCTCAGTTTCCTCATTTGTAAAATGAGATGATTAGACTAGAAAACTACAATAATCCATTTGAACTAAATATTGATAAGAAACATGGGCTGGATTTGGGTGGTCCAGTTCATCATTTCTTATCTCATAAATTCATTAGCTTCTACTGGGTCAATTGTAATTTTTAAGAAGTAATTTTCTTCAGTGAGAATTTGTACCTCTTTTTCACCATTTGGCCATCTCTGATTTTTCTCTAATTATTTATTTAATTTTAGTTTTCAACATTCATTTCCACAAGATTTTGAGTTACAGTTTTCTCCCCATCTTTCCATTACCCCCCAAAATAGCAAGCCTACTGAACACCCTTTCCCTAAATCTGTTCTCTCTTATATCCTCCCCCATCACCCCCTTAACTTTCTAGTAGGGCAAGATGGATTTCTATACCCCACTGCCTGTATATCTTCTTTCCCAGTTGCATGTAAAAAAAATTTTTTTTAAACATTTGTTTTTAAAACTTTGAGTTCCAGATTTTTTTCCCTTCTTCCCTATTCACCCACCACCACTGGGAAGATAAGCAATTCAATATAGGTTGTACATGTCTAGTTACCCAAATAATTTCCATAGAAGTTACATTTTGAAAGTCTAACTATATTTTCCTCCATCCTATCCTGCCCCCCACTTATTCTATTTTCTCCTTTGACCCTACCCCTTTTCAAAAAGGTTTGCTTCTAACTACCCTCTCCCCCAATCTGCCCTCCCTTCTATCATCCCCCTATTATCCTGTACCCCCCTATTTTCCTGTAGGGTAAGATATCCAACTGAGTGTGTTTGTTATTCCCTCCTTAAGCTAAATTCAGTGACAATAAAATTGTCCTATTCCCTTTCACCTTCCTGCTCTTCCCCTCCATTGTAACAGTTTTCTCTTGTCTCTTTTTTATGAGATAATTTGCCCTAATCTATTTCTCCCTTTCTCCTTCTCCCAATAAATTCCTCTCTCATCTCCTAATTTTATTTTTTAGATATCATCCCTTCATATTCAACTTATCCTATGCCCTCTGTCTATACATGAACATACATATGCCCACACTCGCATTTATTTATATACACAAACACCCTCCTATACATACATACATATATACATATATATGTATGTATTCATATATACATATATATTTCCTTCAACTATCTTCATACTGAGAAAAGTCTTATGAGTTACTATTATCATTTTTCCATGAAGGAATGTAAATAGTTCAACTTTAATAAGTTCCTTATTATTTCTTTTTCCTGTTTACCTTCTCATGTTTCTCTTGCTTCTTGTATTTGAAAGTCAAATTTTCTGTTCAGCTCTGGTATTTTCATAAAGAATGCTTGAAAATCCTCTATTTCATTGAATGACCATATTTTCCCCTGTAGCATTATACTCAGTTTTGCTGGGTAGGTGATTCTTGGTTTTAGTCCTACCTGCTTTGACCTCCAGAATATCATATTCCAAGTCCTTAGATCCCTTAATGTAGAAGCTGCCAGCTCCTGAGTTATCCTGATTGTGTTTCCACAATACTCAAATTATTTCTTCCTGACTGCTTGCAGTATTTTCTCCTTGACCTGGGAACTCTGGAATTTGGCTATAATATTCCTAGGAGTTTTCTTTTGGGGATCTTTTTCAAGAGGTGATCAGTGAATTCTTTCAATTTCTATTTTGCCCTGTGGTTCTAGAATATCAGGGCAACTTTGCTTGATAATTACTTGAAAGATGGTGTCTAGGCTCTTTTTTTTATCATGGCTTTCAGGTAGTCCAATAATTTTTAAATTATCTATCCTGGATCTATTTTCCAGGTCAGTGATTTTTCTAATGAGATATTTAACATTGCCTTCTATTTTTTCATTTGTTTGGATCTGTTTAATAGTATCTTGATTTCTCATAAAGTCATTAGCTTCCAGTTGCTCCAATGTAATTTTGAAGGATTTATTCTCTTCAGTGAGTTTTTGAAATTCCTTTTCCATCTGGCAAACTAAGCTTTTTAAGGCATTCTTCTCACTGGCTTTTTGGGCCTCTTTTGCCATTTGAGTTAGTCTATTTTTTAAGGTGTGATTTTCTTCAGTGTATTTTTTGGGTCTCCTTTAGCAGGCTATTGATTCTCTTTTCATGATTTTCTTGCATCATTCTCATTTCTCTTCTGAATTTTTTCTCCACTTCTCTCACTTGGTTTTCAAAATTCTTCTTGAAATCTTCCCATGGCCTGTAATATTTTTCTTGGAGGCTTTTGATGCAGAAGTTGTGACTTTACTGTCTTTCTCCCACTCCATGCCTTGATCCTTTTTGTCCCCAAAAAAGGATTCTGTGGTCTGTTTGTGCTTCTTCTGCTTGCTCATATTGCCAGCCAGTTACCTGACTTTTGAGCTCTTTGCCATGGTAGAACTCTGCTTCCAGAATGGAAAGAGCTTTGTCCCAAATTGCTAGGGGTTTTGCAGCTGCTGGAGCTATTAGTTGGGTGCCCTCTCTATAGCCCCCACAAGCTCTGGCACACTGGCCACACACCCCAGGACCACCACCTAAGACCGCAATCCAGATCTAAGCAGGTCAAAGCAAGGGTGACTACCCTCTGAATGGTTGCTTGGTCCCCCTACTATCTGCATACCAGGAGCTCCTGGGGCAGCTACGCAGCAGTGGCTGTACAGCTGCTGTGCCTCCGCCACTTCTTGCCCCAGGGGCAGGGGTTAGACCACACTCTTCCATCCCCCCCTGTTTTAATAGAGTTCCCCACTGACCTTTTACTTTCTCTTTGAAGTTTATGGGTTGAGAAGTCTGGAAACCACCACAGCTGCTGGTGATTCACTCTCCTGAAGTCTGTTCTGGCCACCACTGTTCAGGACTACCCTGGGGTCAGAACCCTGTGGCCCATGTGAGACTGCACTTGGCTCCCAGCTCAGTGTGATAGACCCATCCTGTTCACCTGCCAGGCTGCCTTCAGTAGGATATTTATTTCTCTCTGTCTCTTTGTGGGTTCTGTAGCTCTGAAGTTTGTTTAGAGTCATTTTTTTACATGTATTCAAAGTGATTGGACTGGGAGCTCATGCCAAGTTTGTGCTTCTACTCCACCATCTTGGCTCTGCCCCCCCCATTTCTGATTTTTAAGTAGTTATTTTCATTCAGTATTCCTTTTTTGGCACCTCTTTTACCAAGATATTAATTCTTTTTTCATAATTTTCTTGCATAGCTCTTATTTCTTTTCCCAATTTGTGCTCTACTACTCTGATTTTTTTTAATTGCTAGTTAAAATGGCTTTCCTTAATTCTTCTAGGAATTCTTGTTGGACTTATGTCCAATATGCATTTCTCTTTGAGGCTTTGTGTATTGATGTTTTCAAGCTATTGTCTTCTGTGTTTGTGTATTGAGATTTCCTGTTACCATAATAGCTTTTCATGGTTAGGTTCTTTTTGTTGCTGCTGTTTGCTCATTATTCTAGTCTAATTCTTGGTTTTTCACGTCATTTCACAGGTTCTGCTCACCCCTGAGGCAGGGGGGCAATGTCTGACCTGAACTTCTATCTTTTATACACTATTGCTTTCACATCACAGTCTGGGGACTTGTAAGTTTACGATGCTTCCAAAGTGATATGATTCAGGGAGAGGTCCATTCACTGCTCTCTTGGTTTGCATACTATAAATTTCTGTCCCAGTTTGAGCTTGTTGACTTGTGTGTGGTTGAGTTTCCATAGATTGCTGCTGGACTCAGGTACTGTTAGTTCTGCCAGTTCAGAGTAACTGAACAGCTGGATTTTGTTCTCTTGTCCTGTTTTATTGAATTGCAAGCTTATGTGTGGAGCTAAGGGTTAGAACTAAGTCCCTACTTTGCCCTTGGGCTCAGAATCACACAGTTATGTTTCTGAAACCTATTCCTTTCTCCTTAGCTTACACAGATTGCTTGCTTATGACCAAGATTACTCCTTTCTACTCTGGAACTATGATCCAAGACTAAGTATACAAAGGTTACAGAACTGCTAGATGGGACCCATTCCAGCACCGAGTGCTTGCATGTAGGTTCCCTGGGATCTCTTTCTGCCCAGGAATTCAGTCCCTTTAACATCTCTGGGCTCTGGCATTCTCCCCACTGCTGCTAAACACCATTCTATATGACTCTTTGCTACTGCCAAACTGCCCTTCTGATCAATCCTCACCATACTGTCCCCAGACTTCTTAGTCTTCCTAAGCTGTCCTGGCCTGGAAAAATAACTCACTGTGACTTTTTTCTAGGCTTTGTAAATCAGAATTCAGTTTGGTGAACTTTCTAGGGCATTGTGGAAGAGATTATGAAGGAGCTAAAGCATAATTGCTACTCTCACTCTGCCTTCACTCTATCCCAGGTTGGTCCAATTTAAGAGAGTTACTCTTCTCAAAGTTAACTCAAATATTACAGACATCATCCCCCATTACTGTTACTTTTGTGAATGGAATGATTTTTATCTATTTAGTTAATTCCTGAACTTACTTTATGTATATCTTTGTCATCTTTAGAATTGAAACTCCCCTAAAGCAGACTGTGACTGTTTTGCTATCATTTGGTGCTCCATTATACATAGATTATTGTCAAATAAATACTTTTTGGTGATAGCAATGAAATTAACACAATGAAAACATTTGTTCATTTCTATTGTTAGACACAAAGAGGCGGATTTATAAAAGGACATTGTTTTTGTTTTGTTTTTAGTGCTATTTATTTTTTTCTACCATTTAACTGATCACTATCATGATTTGGGAGAGAGACCACTAAAAAACAATTCCAGAGGTATCATTTCTCTGTATTAGCACCTAAGAATAAAAGAAATAGCAATGTATTTGTCATACAGTGGTCACTATAAGCTCAGCATCTTCAAGAGCTATTGTGTTACCAAACCTAAT
The DNA here is from genome assembly GCF_028583685.1 of Petaurus breviceps papuanus. Lineage (NCBI taxonomy): Eukaryota > Metazoa > Chordata > Mammalia > Diprotodontia > Petauridae > Petaurus > Petaurus breviceps. The sequence goes on along the minus strand of NW_027185694.1, from coordinate 7,752,140 downwards.
CTCCATGGTTAGAGAAGCTTTGAATTGTAATAATCCAATTTCCTCTGGTTTGTTAAATTGGTGCAGACTGTAGCAAGTTCAACCAGGAAAAAGAAATAAAGGAAAGGTGAAAATCTAAGTTCAATTAAAAAAAGTTTTAATGACCAAGAAACTTGGCCCAGGAGAAGACATGAGAAAATGTACTTCATTTCCTCTATCACAAAGATGAGAAAGGTAGCTATGGGTTTGAAATACAGCCTACATTGACAAAGTCAATTAATGTGTTGGTTTTGATGAGTTACTCTTTCTCTCTCATTTTTTACTCTTTGTTACATCAAATGACTCATTTAGTTGGGAAGGCAGAAAGATGTATTTGGAAATAAGATAAATAAGTAAAAACATTTTAAAAAAGCAAAAAAAAATCCATATATTAAATTCTCTAGCTTGTGCCTTGGTCAGATGAAGAAAGGAAAGGAAGTCAATTCTGTGTGTGTTTGTGTGTGTGTGTGTGTGTGTTGATGTCTCTGTCTATCTCTTGTCCCTCTTCCTCTGTCTCTGTGTCCTTTCTCTCTCTCTCTCTCTCTCTCTCTCTCTCTCTCTCTCTCTCTCTCTTTCTCTCTCTCTCAACACTTTCAGTTGACTGCAAAACATTCCCCCATCCCCTTAGATACACATAACCACAAACACAACTTTTAGAAGAGATCTGACTCAGCACCTAATTTGAATTCATAGAAAGCAATCATTGTTTTTTTGTTGTTTTGTTTTGTTTCTGAACTAAACATACTTCTCCAAAGATGACTTCCTTTTCCCAGCATGCACTAAAATATTCTTGAAGACAGACTAATTCTGGATGAAATTTTATCAGTTTAAGTGGTAAATTTTAATGGCGTATCCTGCACAATGATATAATTGTCGAGGACAGACAAGATAATGTGTTAATAAAGACTCTTTAATTTCATGTTTGATATTCTAGGGATTTAACTTCTAAGGGCCCAAAGCACAAAGAAGTGTTTTCCATGGTATCAAACATAGTTCCTCAGACAAATATCACCTATTTGGGGATATGAGAGGGTCCTGAGCATATGTTTCTTAGTGTTGCCCCCTTAATAAAATGCCTTTCAAATTGTATTCCACAAAACCCTGAGGTTCTAAGCAAGGCATGTCAGTTATTCCTTCTGAGAAAGTGTGGTCATGAAGATAATCAAAATTTTGTTATTTTTTCTGTGCTTCATAAACTCCGAGGCCTATCTCCAAACTTGGCTCTGAGTGATTTTTGTGTATTTCCAATATCAGACCCATCATCAGAGGATAAAGAATTGCCAGCACTGAGGTTATTCAAAAATACTGTGTGAATTACTCTCTGGAGGCAATTCCAGAACCATAACTAGCAATTTTTGTGCTGAGAATAGGCATGGACATAACCTCAGACACTGCTAGACTGGGGAATTTTGGAGGAGAAGGGAAACAGAAGATCAATAGGCCAGAAAAGAATGTACTTAATATTTGGCCACCCCTGAATCACCTGGAAGTTGCTATTTTAGCTATTCTTGTCAACTAGATGCTAGGCTTAATTGCTTCTGTGCTGCTGAAGGCTGCTGTATAGTCAACACTTTTAGAATTTGGGCACCTTGGAGGAGAGCCCTGGCTGCCTACTGTAGTTATCATTCTACTTAGAACAAAGGCAGAAATATCAGAATAAGTCTATCTCCTTCCAAGGGGACTATCTTAAAGGAATAACTGATTTGGAGAGAAAATGGCTCAATATCTTTAAAATAAAAAGTGATTACTGTATTTCATAGCCACACCTCATGTATAAAAAGGATTTCATAGAACTAGAAGCTGGAAGGAATTATATAGAGGAAATATAGGTATCAATTAATTCTGCAAATGTAAGAAAGCCGTGGCAGAGATAATCAGCCATAAAGAATTTAGTTGAATGGCTGAACATGTTACTTACCTGACTTAGTTATTAGAGCACCTCCCAACTAGTGATAATCTACCTGGACTAACTCCCAAGCCCTCTTCTTTTTCAGACACTGTTCTGGGAATCCCCAAACTTCCTAGTAGCAAATACCCTTCCCTAGCACCTGGCACCCACTTTCTCATCTCAATCCAATTCAACTCTACCTCCATGATGTTTCATTCCTCATAGGCCACCTTTTCCTCTTTGCCTTCTGGAACTCTTGTTCTATAATTAACAAATTTCATTTCATTATAGACCTTTCACCCTCGTTATCCTTCCATGTTCTGGATACCTTTGTGACCTTGCTCTCCCATTTGCCCCAATTTAGGACCCATAGGTCCTCTTTGTTTTCACACCTAATAAATCATCAGTCCAAGATATGCCTTAAAATACTATTTGTCTCCAGCATTTCTGGAATCCACCTCTAATTCAGATCCTCGTGGTTATTTGTGTGTGTGCGCTAATCTACTGGATATTCTTTTTTTTCTCAATGAATTCAGTGCCTGGCTTGCCCTGTTTCTCTCATTTTAGGTGATTTTAACATATATATTATTCCCTTAAATATGCTAATTTCCCTGTTCCTTAATCTACTCAGTTAGTATGACACTCTTCTATTCTATCTTAGCTAACAAGGATGGTCACACTCTATCTTGGCATCATCTACAAGTATTCCATGCTCAAGAATTCAGAAATTCCTTTATTTGATCACATTTTTTGTCAGTTATTCTTTCTTTCTACTTTACTTTTCTTCGATCGATTCTTTGTTCTTACCTTCTGTCCCACGCCTCAGTATATTCTCAGGCCATTAACATTTTTCAGATTACAGTTTCATCTTTTTCCCAGTTTCATTCCTTTAGCAAATCAGTTCAACTCTACACTATCTTCAACTATCATATCCCTTGCTCCCACAGCCTATTGCTACTCATATCTTCCCAACTCTAAACCTGGATTACTCCAGCCATCTGCTTCCTTCAGTCTCAGTGATGTGCTGCTGAACACAGGTAGAAGACATATAACCAATTCTGATGGCATCCACAATAAGTTCGTGGTTTTTTTATCCCAACTGTGCATTTGTTATAGGAAGCACTCTTTTTATTCCTTCCTAATCAATTCTGTATTACACTAACCACAATGGCTTTTCCAGACTTTAAGCTCTTTATTCAAGCTTACCTAAGCACCACCCCCGCTACTTAAGTTGGGAGTCTGACCTCATGTCAAGAAAATAAAGTTCATATTATACAAACTCCCTATTCTCCCCTTCTCCTTTTTCCCTCATCATCATCTTTCATAATCCCTTGACATCATTGCTCATGATCTCCTTTACTCCAATCCTTGATGAAAAAATAGACTTTTTCTTCTTTAAGGCCTTCATTTCAACTTGTACCCTGGATCCCATTTCCTTCCTTCTTCAGCAGATTGTCTTCACTGTCATCTTTCTCTCATCTTTATTTTCTCCCTATCTGACTTCTCATTTCCAAGTCTTTCTCATTCTTAAAAGACCCTCACTAGATTCCACCATTCCTGCCTCTTCTTATATTCTATCTCTCCTTTCTTTCTTAGACAATCTCCTGAAAGTCTCTGTATATGCTCACTCTTCTGCTTCCTTCCCTCTCACTTACTCCTCAACCCTTTTTAATTTGACTTCTGATCTCATATTCCAATGAAATTTCTCTCCACAGAGCTAATAGTGGTCTGTGAATTGTTGAATCCATTTGTTTCTTCTTATTCTGTTTCCTTCTTAACTGCTCTGGGTATGACACTATCCATCTAGATTCACTCTCTGTTTTCAAGACACTAGTTCCTCCTATCTGTCTAACCACACCTCGGTCTCTGCGGCTGGATCGTTTCTGACACTAACTGTGGGTGTCTCCTCAGGCTCTGTCTCAGTCTCTCTTTAGATGCCTTAATTGATGACCTAATTAGCTCTCATGAATTATGTTATCATCTCTGTGCAGATCACTCCTATGTCTATTCATCTTGCCCTCATCTCTCTCCTAAATTCCAATCCCACATCACCAACTTCCTACAGTATATTTCAAACTGACTGACCTTTTCAACCTTTTCAAACTCAACAAGTTCAAAACAGAACTTATTATATTCCACCCCCCCAAAAAAACCCCTTCAAATAGAAGGCAATACTTAAGGTAATTTTTAAGGAAACCAGATATTCCAAAAGGTAAATTTTTCTTTTAATTTCATGAGCACTGTCATCCTTCCAGTCATTCAGGCTCATAACACTGTTGTCATCCTTGACTCCTCATTATCATTTATCCTGAGTGAGCCTTAAGGTTTTATCTTGGTCCCTCTTTTTCCTCTTTATATACTTTCAATTGATGACCTAATCAACTTCTATGAGAGAAATTACCCCTACACTCCCATATCCAATTAGTTGCCAAATATTATTTGTTTTTCAATATCTGTCTCATACTCCCCCTTCTCTCCATTCACAAAACAAAAATTCCAATTCAGGTCCTCCTCACCTCTCACCTTGACTATTTCAATCGCCTGCCAATTGGTCTCTCCTAGTTGGTACAGATCTCACAAGGTCACCAGCTACTCCCCTAGATCAAATGTAAAATATTCTGTTTTCTATTTAAAATTTCTCACAACCTGACCCCTACCGGTCTTTTTACATATTATCCTCCTCCACTCACTCTAGAGTGAGTGATATTGGACTATTTGATATTCCTCACATATGACCCTCCAACTCCCATCTCTATACCTTTGCACTGGCTTTTTTCCATGCCTGGAAAACATTCTCTCTTCACCTTTACCTTTTGGAATATCCATTTTCCTTAAAAATTAAGTTCAAGCATTTTATCTTCTACCTGAAGCATTTGCTGATTCCCCAGTTTCTATTGGCCTCCCCTCCAAAATTAACCTGTATTCAGATTGCCTATGTTCCATACATACTTATCTACATGTATATTGTGTCCTCTGTTAGAATGTAAGTTCTTTGAAGACAGGAACCATCTCACTTTTGTCCTTGTATCTCAGTGCTTACTATAGTGCCTTGCATACAGTAGGAACTTAATAAATGCTTATTGATTGATTGATACTATATAATTTTTATGTAATATTATTCTTAGGTAGTGAAACTTACTGGAGCTAATTCTGAAGACTGGTTTCTTGAACCCAACTAGAATTTTCTTGGAAGAGGTGGCTATCCTGGGAAGTATCTTCTCAGCTCACCAGAAGGGGTCAGTCTTACCTAATCCTAACTGAGACATCTGCAAAAAAGGAGATTGGCCTGAATCAGGAGTTTATTAGTTAAGGATATCCTTACTTTATCCTGTGTGGGATTCTCTTCAAAGGCCTTATTTAACTGTCACTAGGCCTGGCTTTTGCCTCTGGAACCTGGAAAATATACTGCCCAAAGTGTTATGACTGCAGGAAACCTTAAGTCACCACAACATAAATTGTATCACACTTGGAATTCCCACATAGCTAGTGTCCGCATTCCCAATATTTTGGAATCCTCCTTTGGGCTTTGGAAGGTGGAAATACAAACATCCACCAGCTCCCAAATGCTAGGACAGAAGGAGCTTGGCCAGGACCGAACATACAGGCTTGGAGCAACTGGGAAATAATATAAGGGAGTCTGTTCAGTACATTTCCAACATTACTTCTAGTGTTCAACGCAAGCGCTGGTATTCGCACTGCATGAGGGAGTGGAGGGGGAGATTTGATGTGAATGGCGAATTATGAGAAAAAGTCCCCATTTCCCATTTCTATTTTAGTTCCTGGCAAGTGAGACTCACAACACCAAAAAATCAAAACACAAATTGTAACACACCAAGGCCCACATAAGTGACAGATTTGAAACCCTCAATGTGTGACTTCAAAATATTGGTGCAGAAAAGGTTTTCAGTTCCGGGAGGCACTTGAGACATATTGCACAAGGTTCTTCATGGGTGGGGAGGATTCACATACCAGCAGGGGCTTGGAGAGCCTGGCTGATAAAAATGAAGCTGTGTACAAGCCAGTGGGAGGAGCTGAGGCAGGCATATGGCAAGAGTCCCCTGCGCCAGCAGCAAGATGGGATGGCACAGGCAGCGAGCAGAGATGGAGGAAATATTGCTCAGTGAAGAAACTGAAAACATAAGGCCTAGAGGTAAAAAGGAAAATGATTGTGAGGGGGGAAAAACAGTCCCAAGACAGAGAGCCAAGAACTCTGGAGAGAAGTAGTAGGAAGGTCATGTAAGGAAAGTTTTTAAATTGTCTATTCAAATTCAAAGAGTTTGTCTAAGAAAATGAGGGGAACTTGACTGAGGCATGAGGTGAATGGTCTTGACACATGAAGGCAGCCTTTGAAGTATTATAGTGGTAAAGGTAAGATGACTACAGAGAAGACTATACTTTATTCTTTTTCCTTTCCACTTATGCATCATTTTTTAATCTAGGGAAGCCTAATGTTCCACACACAGGACTGTGGTCCAACAGACAACAGTGAAGGCAAAGTTGGAATTGTAACTGAGACAAACCACTCTTGATGAGTCAAATGGGAGTCCAACTCAGGTGGTCCATGAAAAGTGATGCTTTCCTGAGAGTTTATTGATGGCGATAGTTCATTCTCTTACCGAACATATCACTACTGCTTAGTGTCCTACTTACTACAAAAGAGCGGTACATTAGTGATAGAAAGCTACTTTTCTTGTAGGTGGTGAGAAAGAGCTCTGGATTTGGAAACAGAAGACACAAGTTGAAACCCCAACTCTGATACTTATTGCCCATGTGACCTTGTAAAAATCAAACCTCTCTGACCTTATTTCGCAAATGTAAAATAAGGGTATTGGACTAGGTAGCTTCTGAGGTCCCTTTCAGCTCTAAATATGTGACTCTATGATCCTCTGCCATGGTCAGATTATCTCATAAGACTCAAATGGATCTGTCATCACATCACTGTGTCTATTCCTTTGAGTGATGAAGGTCAACACCCATCCATGCTTGCCCATCCTGTGAGAATCTTATGGATGTCCTGTTCCTCTACGTTTATCATTTCTATCCCTTCCCTCTCCCCCACCCCAACTGCAGCTACCAATAGATTAGCAGCTTATCGAAAGTAAGGACCGTGTCATACTTTACTGTGTCCCCAGGACAGCTTACTTAACTTTGTAAGTGCTTCATAAACGTGAATTAAATTCAATTGTTTTGCTGCCATTTTCCAGATCTCTGCTTATAATTAGGGATATGGGTATTTACTTTCAAATAGGACACTGAAGTCCAGTCATTTCAGGCAATGGAGAAATCAGCTCAATCAGAAATAACATAAATAGGATTGCTTCGGGACAACAATGTGTTTTTCTCCATCTATCTATTTGATTTTCCATAGCTAACATTTAAAATAGGTATTTCTCTTTTGTGCAGACACACTCGGGTATCTACCTCTCTGTCCTTGCATTTGGTAAGTCTGTGTGTGTGTGTGTATGTTTGTGTGTGTGTGTGTCTCCATGCATAATGTGGCAGAAGGGAGGAAAAACCAATAATGACTATATATTTAAAACATAAATGAATGTAATAAGATGAGCATGGTATAGCAGATAAAGCTCCACTTCAGAATCAGGAAAAGCTGTATTCATATCCCATCTCTGACACATACTAATCATGTAACCCTGGGCAAGTTATTTAATCTCCTGGTGCTCTGAGTCACACTAAGACTAAAAATTGTTAATAAGGTGCTATCCTACATTAGTCAAAAGAATTTTCTTACCCAAGAGTTCTCTATAACAATGAAATCTCAGTAGCAGTTCCCTATCCCTATGCCTATGGGACATAAAATGTATGCAATCGACAAGATAAAGGTTTGAATCCATCTTTTAAATATATGGAGCAGATAGATGATAGGCATTGGGCCTGTGTTTTCACTGGCATGCAAACTCCTGGGTGAGGAAACTTTTTACCAATTCAGGACAGCTCCGTCTCCTCAATCTTGAGTTTTAGAGAGCTGTCTAGAGCCCAAGAGGTTGTATTCTACCCAAGGTCCTGTAACCACGGTATGTGTCTGAGGCTGGACTTGAACCCAAATCTTCTTTCCTTTAAGACTGGCTCGCTATCTACTATGGCACACTGCCTCTTACAAAACAGAAATATAATTGGATCACAAAATGATTCGAACAACTTCAAGCTTCATTCTGGTCCTCAGAATACTAGGTATTAAAATGGAATTCATGGAATTGGCTCTGAGTAATATCAAATCTATCCAAAAACTTAATCTACCTCGCCTCCCCGCCCCATTCTGACTTCCTCCTTTCACACATTGATGCCTAATTTCCTCTCCTTTAAAGGGAAGTTCAAGCACACAGATGAGGGGAATATAGAAAGAGAGAAAGATCTTCCATACCTAAAATTAGAAGGTGCTCTTGAAAATCTGTCCCAGAAATCAAAGTAATCATAGGGACTGCACTTGATTGAATTCAAGTTCTACTGTTTTATGCCATGAACTATAAAAGTGAGGGACGCAGGTTCCTCTCAACACAATAGCAATGACCCAGAATGATTTGTTATTCAAACTACTCAAAATTCCTTTTAAAAGAATGTAGCTGTCTAAAGCACCCCACTCTCCTAGTACTGGGTTTTTTTTTTCAGTCTGGTAAAAAGTATGGTTTGAGCTTCAAAAACATAGTGCTGTATGAGGCTCTGAATAGATATACCCTATACTGTGGGGACTGACAATCCAAGTTATATAACAAGCATCCCATTGTAGCTTGAAATCAGAATAGTTATGTAAGAAGTGTTTTGAGGAAAGACTAGAAATATGGAACAATGTTCAACAAACTTATGCCACTTATAAGCCTGTGAATAACATTGGTGTAATGGGAACAATGATATTGTTATCTGGTCATAAGTCATGGAACACTACAGTCTCCAAAGAGTTGACACTGAGGATTACCCAAAGGCGATGGAGAGGCAGGTTATAAACATGAGACTATGATGGGGAAGTGGTGTGAAGGAAGGATGCTATCAGAGAAATATATGAAGGATAAAGATGATGAACTGTTCACATGGCAAGAATGAGGTATAATCAATGGACAGTCTATGTACTCCACTCACTGCCAAGGGACATAGAGGAAGGCTCTAAGAAAGTTGGGCAAATATGCTGTGATAAATTTAGTGGAGGGCACGGAGGATACTTACACAGGATGAGCAGGGATGGATAGACTGTGGTCTGGATAACCTGAAAGCATCGATGTGCTCACAGATTCTTTTGTCCATTAAGTATTTGAATAACAGAAACAACAATATGAATGAAAGAGAAGGCACAAAAACTAATCTAGGGGAAAGATGATGTTTCTGTTGTGTGGGGAAAAAGGAAACAGTATTGACTGAAAAAATACAGAATGAAGTCAAGACTTAAGAACTGGAAGGAAAACATTGTAAATGTGGCCACAACAAATTATTTTAAAAGTTAAATATGGTTAATGATGATCTAATTTATATAAGGTTTATAAAGCACTTTACATATATACATACAACACAATTATATATACACAAGTGTATATACATTCATATACATATATGTAACCACATACATGGATATAATTAATATACCTGCGTTTATATACATATGTTTTTGTTATGATGACATATATTTACATGTGCATACATAACCTTGTGAAATAGATGCTATTATTATCACCATTTTACAAATGAGGAACCTGAGACTGAAAGAGGTTTGTAGACTTGCCCAGTGTCACATGGCAAGTGTTTGAGGCAAGATTTGAATCCAGGTTTTTAAAACCCAAATCCTGCATTACATCATATAGCAAGAACAAAAGACCAGTATGGAACACAATAGCTTCTGCTAGGCAGAATAAAGAAGGAAGTGGGGAACAGTTTACAGATAATAAAAAGGAACATTGAACTTGGAGTCATGATGCCTGAGTTCAAATTCTCGCTCTGTGATGATAAGTAATGAGAGGCAAACTCTCTGAGTCTCTATTTTTTCCATCTGCCAGATGGATACAATACTTGCACAGACTTGTAGGAGCTTGTAGCACTTTGTGGATCTTAAGTTGTTATATTTAGGTGAATTACTGTTAGCACTTCATGTCAGTATGTGGTAGTGGGAATGTTTCAAGAGACCTGAGTTTATAGTCCTTCCTCTGGATGCCACTGAATATATTACATCACCTCTAAAGGTTTCATTTCCCTCATCTATAGAATTAGGAAATTTGGATTGTATCATCTCCGAGGTCCCTTCCAACTCATAAATTCTTTGATCCTATGTTTTAATCCTGTGACATTCCACTAAAGATGACCCAAAAATTTGACTTTAATTCATTATTTTTTGCATCATTTTCCAATTATTTTATACTTCACCAAATACATTATCATCTCTCAGTATTTTAATTATTTTTTTTTGCTTTCATGGAGGGGGAAAGGCAGGGCAATTGAGTTAAAGGAATTGCCCAAGGTGAAACGGGTAGTAAGTGTTAAGTGTCTGAGGCTGGATTTAATCTCAGGTCCTCCTGACTCCAAGGCTGGTGCTGTATTCATTGTGCCATCTAGCTGCCCCAGGTTTCTCAGTATTGCCCACAAAAATACTGTTAGTCAGAAGTCTTGCTGAAATACCAAGTACCTATGACATTCTAGGATCTACCCATTTAGTGATCCTGTTCAAAAAGGAAATGATTTTCCGTTTTACTGTTCTTTTTTTATAATCAGATTACATATATGTATATATACAATATGTATTATTTAGTTTTTACATTACCATCATTTCTGAATATATTTTTCCTCCATCCCCTTTCCCAGCCAGCTATTCTTTTTAACAAACACTTTTAAAAGGTGAAGTGATGCAGGGGATAGAAAGTTGGCCTCAGAAATCAGGAAAACTTGGGTTCTACCTCTAATTCAATCCAATAAACATTTATTAAGCACCTACTATGTGCCAGGCACTGTGCTAAATGCTGGGGATACAACCAATAAAAATAAAGACAGTTTCTGCCCTCATGAAGCTTACAACCTAAAAGGGGAGGCAACACACACACACAAAGCAGGAAAGCAGGAGGGGATGAATGAAGGGTACCCAGGATGTGTAATCTTGTTCCATGGAGTTGAAACCACACAGGGCAGCAGATGCAAAGTGGAGTGAGTTTGCCTCTATAAAGGAAGTCATTGGGAGGAATTTGGTACTCCACCCTCCAGCCTTACAATCAGAAAGGAGGTGAGTGAGAGGCTTAAGTTAGCAGCATAGTGTTGAGTTTAGATGTGATGAGTTTATTCTAGGAGGGGAATCTGGTTCCAATCAAGGCAACAGATGTGACATACAATGAAACAAACTGACTGTATGTCCCCAGGTAAGTTACTTAACCTCACAGTGCTGTAGGCTAATTTATAGGACTACAAGTTGTAGATAAGGTACTGACCTGCATTAGTAGAGAAAAATTCCTCATATGGCATGTCCCTACACTGGTGAAATCACAGGTTTAGTATCTATCTCTATTAAAGAAAAAGAGAGGAGAAAAAACATTCAGCAAAAGTAATGAATCTGTGCTGTATTTGTGTATATACAGTATCCCATACCCATAGTATCCCACCTCTGCAAAAATATTCTTTTGAAATGAATTTTTGATATCTTTTCTTTTTATCTTGTCTAAATATCCCCTCATCTCTCTCTCTTCTTTTAAAGAACTATCCCATATAACAAAGAGTTATTTTTAATGGAAAAAAAAGATGAGAAAAAATTAATACATTAAAAATAAAACGACATATGCAATTTTACTCATCAATGGGCCCCCTCCCCTGTGCCAAGAAGTGGGGGACGTGTCTTCTTATGTCACTTCTTTCAGGGACTTTTTGGGGTAATTTTCTTAAAGTTCTTTATAATTTTGTGACATTCACTTTTGATTTTTTAAACTGACTACACCACTCTGAGTCTTGTCTGGCTTGTGAGGAAGCTTGTGAAAATTTCATCATCCTACAGAATGCCATCAGCCTCAGTGGTACTCCACCTTTTACCACGTTCTGTCCCTCTGATTAGAAGGTGGAGCCATGAACTCCAAAGCCTCAATTTAAGTAAGGAACTCAGCTCAGATCACCTCATTTCTCATCTGGAGGCTGACTTTGATAAGATATGGCATTTTACCCAGTCACACCCTGCACTCTACCCAGTCCCCACTGACAAACACGTGCGCACACACACACACACACACACACACACTGTTAAACTCAAGTGCAAGAACTTGTCTTTCTGTTTTTGCATTTGTATCCCAAGGGCTTCTCACAGTTCCTGGCACATAATAACTGCTTAATACATGTTTTTTCACTGACTGATTTTGTTTTATTTCTTTCTATGTACATTGTTGTAATCATTGTGTATATTGTTTCCTTGGTTCTGCTTACCCCTCACAACAATTCATGGAAGTCTTTCCATGCTTTTCAGTGCCCATCACATTTGTTGTTTCTCACAGCACAGTAATATTCCATTATATTCACGTACCACAGTTTATTTAACTGTTCCTTCATAGATGGACATTTACTTTGTTTCTAGTTCTTTCTTACCACAAAAAGTGGTTCTGTAACGATTTTGGTGTAGCATTTTCTTTGTCTCTTCCCAAGGCCAACCTTGGCTATTATAATGATAGTGTTCAATCTTTATTTTGTTGCTATCTATTGTTCTTTACCTTGGTATTATTACAGTCACTAGGTCTATTATTTTCCTCATTCTATCACTTGATTCTGTATTATTTCATGCAAGTCTTCCACGCTTTTTTGAAATCTTCATATTCATAATTTCTTATAGCATAATACCATTCTATTATATTCATTATCACTTATTTTTAATCATTCTCCAGGGTGTCTACTTTGCTTTCACTTTGGTGTCACAAGAAATGCCCTATAAAAATCTTGGTGGACATGAGACTTTCTGATTAGAATCTAATCTTGCTTGGGGTTTATGCCTAGCAATGAAACCTCACTTAGCTTAATTCCAAAATGCTTTCCAGGAGGGAGAATAATCCATTGATCATCCATCTTTCCACAACCTCTGCAGTATGACTATTCCAATCTTTTTAACTACCTTTTTTACTATTTTCTTGATGTGAGATACAACCTCAAAGCTGCTTTGATTCACATTTCTTCTATTATTAGTGAGTTGGAGTTCTATGACTTGTAAAGGGGTTCATACTTTATAGGCAGCTAGGTGGTACAATGGATAGAGGGCCAGTCTCAGATACTTGCTTAAAAAAGAATAGCCTAATGATCCTGGAGAAGTCACCTAACCTCTGTTTGCCTCAGTTTCTTCATCTATAAAATGGGGAAAATAGCTTCTGCCTCCTACCTCCCCCACTTAGTGTGAGGATCAAATGAGGTAATAATTATTAAACTCTTAGCATGGTGCCCAGCATATAATAAGCATTATGTAAATGTTAGCTATTATTATGCCAGCTGGAAGTAATCACCTCTTTCCTTTCTGGGTGCTCACAAACAATATCTTTAATATGATAATCTGTTTTAGAATTGTTAGGAATAATTATCAAGTTCAAATTTTCAAAGAATTGACTTTTCCCCTTTTCTAAAAATTGGGACCATATTTTCCCATTCCTAGTCCTACAGTAGCCCATCCATCATCCACATTTTGGGTTTTTGTGTTGTTGTTGTTAATACTGTTTTGCTGCTGTTTAAATATCATTAACAGTAAGTCAGCAGCCACATCTTCAAGTTCTTTCACTGCCCTGGGAGTTAGTTCCTGAGAAGCTGCAAGCTTAATTTCTCATTGAGACCAACAAATTACTCTTTTACCATTTCCTTACTTATCTTCAGGTGCTATTCTCTTATTTATTTATGTATTCAGCTGCTTTTTTTTAGGGTGGAAGGTAGTGTAATTGGGGTTAAGTGACTTGCCCAAGGTCACACAGCTAGTTTTTGTGTTAAGTGTCTGAGGCCGGATTTAAACTCAGGTCCTCCTGACTTCAGGGCCAGTGCTCTATTCATTGTGCCACCTAGCCACTCAAGCTATTCTCTTTTAAACATCTCTCATGGCAATGTGGAAGACTTAAATTATGATCTATTAGGAAGACTTAAATTACTATCCTGCCTCAGATATTTACTATCTGTGCTACCTTGGGTAAGTCACTCTGCCTTGGTTTCCTCATTTCTCAAATGAGGATAAAAACACCTACCCTACAGGGGTGTTGTGACATTAAAATGAGATAACATATGTGAAGTGTTATATGAACTGTAACATATGTGGTGTTATATGAATTGTAAAGTGCTACATAAATATTAGTTATTTTTAGTTTCACCATGAACCTGAAAGGTCATTAGCAAGGAAAGCAGAAGCAAAAGTTTTCTCTTTGGTGACATTTTCACCATCCCATGCCCCTCAAGCTGTTGCCCTGTCCATTGTTGGTCTTTTTGTCCCAATTGCTTTACAAACACATGTATGTATATTTGTGTATACACACATGCACATCTTTAAATCATGGGGGAGGAGGGAAGGGAAGATAAAATAAATTTACATCATAATTTTGTCATATATTTGATAGGAATAACAAATTGTGCACAATAGATTTGTAGTTTCATGTATAATCATCTTTTTTATTGTACTATGTTATGGAAATGCTTATTTTATTCCATATATTGGAAATAACTTTTTAAAAGCATCCTTTTTATTACCCTTAGTATTCTTTAGAAACTCTGTCTCATTTTGACCTTTAGCCTTCTTGGTTGTTTTCATTAGTTTTATAATTATCAATAGCATTCATTTAACACTTAGCTCTCAGGTTCTTTGAAAAACATATTAAAACCCAGTAGTCAGAAGGATTCCAATAGTCAGAATCTCCCAGGAAAGGGAACTTTAATGAATGCTTGTAAAATGAGGTTCAGTGAAAGAATAAAGGCTAGCTGGACAGTCTTCCTATGTTGGAGGGCAAAAATGAAGACAATCCAGGAAAAGACTGACTTTGAGAATTGTTTTGTCTGTGGGGAAGATGCCAGAGGAACTAATCTAGGAAGAAGCATTGCAGGAACATCATGAAATGCTTCACCTAATTAAGAATGAGGCAGCATGAATTCACCAAAGATGATCACACTGAACACGTCTGACAAAGCTATTTGAGTAAGTATTTTAAAGAGTTGACTGTAGCAAAGCCGTGGGCATATTTTACCTGGACTTTGCAGAAAGCTCTTTGATACTGTTCTATCCAGAGGACTAATCTGTCAAATTGTTGTTAAACATGAGAAGAAGCAGCATTCCTTGTCTGGATTAAGTTTGGCTTTGTGAACCAAATCAGTCTAAGGTAATAAGCAGAGGGCCACCGAGAGGTGGGTTTCAGGAACAATTTGGTTGTTTCCAAGTATTGAGCTTGGAGAGGAATAAAAAAAAACAAGCATCAGGCTCACCCATTTGTGATGATGAAATATAGGTGGAATAGATTAAGGAGGGAAGGACAACATAATTTATCTTAAGTGAGAACTGAGCTCCATCCTTGATAGCATTTGGGGCTGGGGTGGTAAGAGGTTCACTGTGCTTTGGGGCTTTCCAATTTCCTTCTGACTTTCCTTTTCCTTTAATAATACATAGGGTTTGTGATGCTTTTCTTCCAAAGAGCACATAGTATTTTCCCTGGATTCAGTCTCATTAATTCTCCTCCAAACTCTGTATGGTTGGGAGGGACAGGCATGACTCTTTGTTTTCTAGACAAGGAAGAGGAGACTGAGAGCAACTTGGGGATTTATTGGACCATACAGCCAGTGGAAAAGTAAAGACTCTACAACCCAGGTCTCATTTCACAAACAAATGCTCTTCCAGTTGTGTTTCATTAAGTTTTCAGATCCTTCCCCAGTCCACCTGTCCTCTACACCTATCCCAAAGAAGTTGTTTATTGGTAGAGGGGAATTCCAGTGTGGAAACACTTTCTACCAGTGCAGATAGGCACCATGTTTGTAATTTATAGTCTTAGACAATTGGGTAGAGCACCTAGAGGTTGCAGGATCACATAACCAGTGTGTCAAAAGCAGAACATGAATCCAGGCTTTCCTGACTCCAAAACCTGCCTATTCTCCTCATATCTTCTGTAGACTTCCCTCCATTTCTGAATAACTCTACTTGCTTATTTAACAAAACAGGACAGATTAATGAGGCAGAGGGGTTTTCAAGCAACTGGTTCAGTGTTTAAGAGCATTAGTTAGGAAATCCATTATAGGAAATCCAGTAGCAGGAAAAATCTTTCAGTTAGCCCTCCCTAAAGTTCTGAACTTCCTACCAGGTACTGACTTACTCCCAAGCCTAAAGGAGATTTATTTGGCAATTTAAAACCTCTTACTTTATTTACAGTTATTTAGATCTTTCAATCCACAGCAAATATACATGTGTAGGTCTGATTTTTACTGTTTTGAACCCCTCACTTTTCAGACTGCTTTTTTCAGCCATACACAAAAAGCAGTTTACTTTGTTCGGGACTCGGGCTTCTACCAAGAGATGACCCGTTTCTTCACATGCCTATCCATAAGCAACTAAAAGCTTCGTATTACAGATATAATATATTACAGACTTAATAGTGCTTGGTGCAGGACAAGCCCTTAGATCCTCTATTGAGAATCAATACAAACTAACAAGATACTGTCTATGGAAAGAGCAGAGTACAGTCAATCGAGGGCTAATGCTGCATCAAGCATCAGACAAGTGTCTTGGCTGAATCCGAAGATGAGAGAGAGACCTTGCAAAATGTGGATGAAAATAAAAACAAGAAAGTAACTAGTGGAGATCTTGGCTTCTCACAAAGTTAGATTTTGGGTGCCCAATGGGAAAATATATATCCTTCATTTTTATGGTCTCCTATATAGAATACACTCCTCTTTCTCACCATGACTTCTGAGCACCCCTAACTTCCTCCAAAGCACAACCCAGGTGAGGCCTCTTGTCTTTTTTATTCTCCAATATACCCAGCTGTTCGTGCTCTTTCCCTTTGGAGATTAGTTTGTACAACTGTTTTGTATCATATAGTATTCACATAAGTCTGTAGTTAACAATGCACTTTGTGGTCAGAATTCTGTCTACAATATCACTCACAAGCTCCCCATCAATAAGCTTATTTTAATAGTCAGTGAAAGGACATAGTTCAAGGCCAAAGGCACCTAATGAAATTAGGATAGGTAAAAATAGAAATAAAAGTAACAGAAATGTTTTCTACCCTAAATATTGATCTTACTCTTAAAGAAAAAATACATACACCTTCATTGGGAAATGCACGGCCTGGAGCATAGTAGGCACTTGCTGAGTGCATCATGATTGATGAAAAGAATGGGAAGTCATAGAATGTGTTCTTGGAACATATAAATATAGGGAGCTCCACAGAGTACATATACCAAGAAATACATGCAGCTAACATGTATGAACATGCATGAAACATGCATGCATAGCATCATGTCAAATGAAAAATATTCCCAGACAAATGAAATTATTCCCCTCTCCCTATGTATGATGTATATCCCACATTTTCCTATCATTGTCTTTACCCGTATCATCTCTACTACTCAATGCCCTCCACCTCTGCCATCTAAAATTCTACCTACCCCATGAAGTCCAGCTGAAATCCCACTACTTCCCTGAAACCTTAGTTAATTTATCTTGCTTTACTGTCCCAGTTAATAATGTTCTGTATTAGGGGCAGCTAGATGGTGCAGTGAATAGAACACTGGCCCTGCAGTCAGGAGGACCTGAGTTCAAATTCAACTTCAGACACTTAACACAAAACTAGCTTGTGACCTTGGGCAAGTCACTTAACCCCAAGTGTCCTGCCTTCTCTCCAAAAAAGACAAAAAAATAATAATGTTCTGTATCTTTCTGGACCTCACTCAGCATTTTACTTATACATCTTCTAGAGGGGTATAATGAAAAGAACACTAGATTTGGAGTCAGACAGTCTAAGTTTGAATCCTGACCCTGACCAATATATGACCTTGGATATCTCACAATCTCTTTCAAGCACAGTTTCCTCACCTTTAAAAGGAGGTAGATTGGACTAGCTGACTTCTAAGCTCACCCCTAGCTCTAAATCTATGTTCCTTCCTTAAACATGTATTTCATCTTTTTGTGGATATGTCCATATTCCCCTGAAAAATCTGTTAGGCAGGAGCCAAGTTATATTTGATTCTTGTTGTCTTTCCCAGGATCTCATACAGCACTGTGCACACAGTAGGCATAACAAAAATTTTTATTGAATCAGTTGATCAACCACTGCCACCAGAACCAAAGGTTCACTCGGACCCAGAACCCTGAACTCCTCATGAATATAATTGACTCAGAATTCTTGGAAGGAGGTGAGTGTCAAGTATTAGGACAGAAGCTGAACCAAGAAACAAAAAGGACAGAAGCAGCCAGCTTAAGGTCAGTCAACTCAGAGCTGGAGAAGTCAGAAATGTAACTTTTGAATCCCAGTCAATTTTCCTAACCTCAGGGTGATGGTGTGAATTGGGCTTTGACACCTCAGTCTAGCATGCTTGTGAGCCTAATAAGTGGTGAGTCAGCTTCTATAGAAAATTTCCATATAATTCTGGCCATCTCTGATTCTCCCTCTTTACTAGTATTGGCACCCTCTTGTTTTGAGTTCATAGACAGGAAACCATTTCAGATACAGTATCCAAACCTTCTCCATATATTTGGTTTAAGATGTGTAGGTTATTGTTTTCCTCAGTGATGATATCTCTGTCTAGAGGAGAGAGTAAGTGCTTAGTAATTCAGTCTTACAGAAGACTCTGAGTTATCATAGCACCAACTTAACCAGAGCTATTCATGATCTTAACTCAGAATTACAGTCCTCAAATTCATGGCATTGGGAACAGAAATTATTTATTAAAATACACAACATGGCTTAGGAAAGGCTTTTTTAGTGCCGGCACATGGAGAAGATCCTCCCTAGTGAATTAATAAGAATAAGCATTTATATGATATTTTCCGGTTTGCAAAGAAACTGTACTCATATCTCTTGATTTCTCCAACAACCTCATGAGGCAGGTACTATTATTATCTCTATTTCACAGTTGAGGAAACTGAGACTGAGAGAGATTAAAGATTTGCCTCATAAGCTCATATAATCAGTTAATGTCTGAGGCAGGAATGGAGCTTAGGTCTTCCTGACTCTATGTCTAACCTTTTTACTTACTGCAATGCCTAGTTGTGTGGAAGTTTATAGCTGAGAATTATAATTTGGAAATGTATTTCTTTATATATACATTACATAATATATGACATATATTATATACAAATAAAAGACATCAACAAAACTTGTCAAGTGTATTGCAAAATGAAGTTTCTTCTTAGCCTTCTATTGTAAAAGGTGGCAAGGGAATAGGGAAAGTGTGTGTGTGTGTGTGTGTGTGTGTGTGTGTGTGTGTGTGGTAGTTAGAAAGGAAGTGGATCAGCCAAAAAACTGTTTTCTGTAACAATTAGAAATGAACAAGAAAAAAGGACAACTGGGATTTGAGCCATATACCTCCATAGAAGAATATGTTCAAGTAACTATGTGAAAAAGGGAAACACAAAAAAAAATCTCAACATCGGAAGAAGAATCTAAGATATCTTATGCTGTCAAATGGTGTTAGACATCGTTAATATTATTCAAACAAATCTAGTTGACACATTTTATTCTATTTACCCAACTAGTATTCATACATTATAACCTACCTATAATTATAGAGCAGTCAAATGGCTCAATGGATAAAGCATTGGACTTGGTTCATATCTGACCTCAGACATTCACTAGCTATGTGAACCTGAACAAATCATATAACTGCTTCTGGTTTCAATTTCCTCATATGTAAAATGAAGATAATAATATCACTTCCCAAGTTGTTGTGGAGATAAAATAAAATTTGTAAAAAAAAAAAAACTTTATAAACATTAAAGCGCAATTGATATGGTGGGTATTATTACTACTACTAAAAATAATCTCATGCTTTAGGAATCTTCAAATGATAAAACAAGCACCTAGAACATTTCCTTATCACATGGCTTCAATATATAATAAATTAATGGCTCTTAGTTCTTAGGTCTGTCTAGCTGATCTTCCTTGAACTAACCCTAGTATGCATGTTGAAAATTGGTTTCACTTTGATGCATATAAAGATCCACTTCTGGTTTTGTGTTCTATGGGAAACACATTATTTTATCTTACTATTTACACCTCTTGAAAGACTTATCAAGATGGCTGCAGTGTATTGTTCTTTAGCAGCTACATTACATAGAACCATTTTAGGACTTGGAAATTTACTGCTAGGAGACTCTAAATCAAAGAACTATTTAGGGACTAGAAGACTGTTGTACATTAACCATTTTTGTCATATGTGACAGAAAAGTAGATTTGAGGCTTTTCAATCTAAGATGGAGGTGGTTGGGTATACCCAAGGAAGCTACAATTCAAGGAATTTGAGAAGATTAAAAGCCACATGATAAGTCAGCTTGAAAATATTCAGAAAAATTGACAAGAAAAGCAAACAAGAGAAGATGCCGAGCTTCAGAAGAAAGAACATCAAAAATCAATGGAGTTGAGAAGCTGATAGAGCTGAGACCTGATAGAAATTGAGACTAGCTGTATAAAGATAGACACAGTTGATGCAGAGAACTTATCTGATTGGAGGAAAGCTTGGATGTTGGGAACTGATTGGAGAAAACAGCATAGTACATTGTATAAAGAGCTGGCTGAGAAAATGCTGTGTGCTTCCCAGTACAACTTAAAAGAGGACAAACGTCTCAGAAGCTTGGCTACTTTGACTCCTAACCCTTCCCTCTTTTGAACTTCCCTAGTAATATAGAGAGAATCATCTTCTCTGTCATCCAAGCTTAGAATAGTGGTATTATCTGACTACCCAGTTACACCCACCTCAAATATCCAGTCTGTTGGGGTGGCTAGGTGGTACAGTGAATAGAGCACGGGCCCTGGAGTCAGGAGGACCTGAGTTCAAATCTGGCCTCAGACACTTGACACATTTACTAGCTGTGTGACTTTGGGCAAGTCAATTGACTCCAATTTCCCTCCAAAAAGCAAAAAAAATATGTATATATATCCAGTCTGTTGCAAAGTTTCATCATTTCTACCTTCACATTTCTTGTATATGTTCCCTTCTCTCCTCTTACATAGCCACCACCCTGATACAGTCACTCCACTTCATGCATGGACTATTGCAACAGCCTACTGGTTGAGGTTCATTGCCTTATGTCTCTCCCATATACTCTTCTCATTTACCAAGGTGATTTTCCTAAAGCAAAAGTCAGACTATGTCACACATTGCCTCTCTCTCAATCAATTCCAATGATTCTCTATTGTCTTCAGAATCAAATATAAAATCATCTGTTTGACTTTTAAAAAGCACCATAACCTGGCCCCTTCCTACCTTTCCAGTCTTCTTACAATTTACTCCCTTCCACATTCTCTACAACCTAATAACACTGCCTTTCTTGCTGTTTCTAACATTCAACAATCAAGTTACCCTCTGTGACTTTTTATTGACTGTCCCTTTTGCCTGGAACTCTTTTCCCTTACTACCTCCTGGATTCTTTGGCTCCCTTCAAAATTTATCACAAATTTCACCAGTTGTAAGAAGCCTACCCATTGGGGTTTTTCCCCCTCCTCTCACTACTACTACCTTCCCTCTGAGATTACTTCCCATTTACACTGTATTTATCTTGTATGTACATCATTGTTTTCAATTTCCCTCGACCATTAGAATGTGAGCTCCTTGAAGTGAGGAGTTTGTTTTTCAAAATTCTTGACACTTATTACAGCGCCAGTGCCTGAAATATTTTAAGTATTTAATAAATGCTTGTTAACTCACTAACCTCTATGATTCAAGAAGAAAAAAAAAACTAAAACCTTAAAAATCCATGGGAAGCAGACCTAACTAGCTTTGCAACATCTAAACTTACAGGGAACGTCTTTTCACTGACCAAAGGAACTGGAAACCTTTGCAGCTATCAAGCCAAAAGTTGTAGGTTGGCAAAAATGGTCAACAGAGCTTCCAGAGCCTGAGAAGAGCAGAGAAGCAGCATTAGCTAGCAAGAGAGTCAAGAAGGTAGAATAAGAGCAGTCCTGCCCAGCAGATGAAATGTGACTCATGCTCTACTCTTGTATAAGAGACAAAGGACCTTAAGGCCTACTGTACAGGAATCACAAGTTTTCCCAGGTTCATATGCCTCACTGATGAATATCTGTAAGTTTGTGCCTGCTGTTCTCCATAGATGTTATGTGCCTTGTTGGGAAAGTATGATCCAGATTTATTGGTAAACTTATATTGTGATTATTCTTTCTTTTAACATCTATTTATTATGTGCTACATTTTTGTTACTCATGCTTTTGCTTTTAGTAACTGCTTCCTGTTAACAATGTGACTGATTTGTGTAAATAGGAAGCATTTTAATGGGGTTTCGAGGGCTACAGTGCTACGCAGTAAGAGCACATACCTTTCACACTGGGGTTACCTGAGAGAGTGATCTGCAGCCATGGAGTTATCTTCACTTGGTAACTTTTCCAACTTGCCGCACAGGTTCAGGTACAGAGTGAGTGAGTCAATCACAAATGAAGAGAGAGTCTGGAGAGAGTTGGGGCAACAATGACAGACCCATTATATGCAATATAAATGTTTTGCTCAAAAGTGATGTTTGTGAAATATGTAAATGGTCACAGAAGTGATTGTGGGTGCTGAAAAGTTGTGCCAATGGAATACAAGTTGTGGAAGGTTCTATCAAACTGAAAATGCTTTATATAAGGGCACAATGGTAAATTACATATCTCTTTTTTTTAAAAGGTAAAGTCCAGCTTAGCAAAGCTTGGAAAGGCTCACTAAAGATGAGGGTGCCCACAGAAGGATGAAATTTTCAATGAAAATTTGCAGCTCTGAACAACTAAGGCATAAAGAGGTTGTGATCTGTGTCTGGGGAAAGAATGCGAACATGGCCAAATGACAAATTTTGTTTGGCTTTTTGAAGGGAAGTTGGGGTTAAGTAACTTGCCCAAGGTCACATGGCTAGTTTTTGTGTTAAGTGTCTGAGGCCGGATTTGAACTCAGGTCCTCCTGACTCCAGGGTTGGTGCTCTATTCACTGAGCCACCTAGCTGCCCCCAAATGACAATTTTTTAAATTACTGAAGAATATTTGTTTGTACAGGTATGATACAGGTATAGGTAAGGACAGGTATGCTGTCTTATCTAAGCTTTGAATTTCCCTAGTACCTAGCACATTACTCTTTTTTTTAAAGCAATTGGGGTTAAGTAACTTGCTCAAGGTTACACAGCCAGTTATTTCTGGGTGTGGTGCTAAGTATCTGAGCCTGTATTTGATCCCAGGTCATCCCAACACTGGGGCCAGTGCTCTTACTCGCTGAGCCACCTGGCCACCCCTGCACATTACTCTTAATTGATTGATTTTGAATGAATGGAGGAGAGTTGTTTGGCTAATTCTTCAATAAGCCACAACAGGTGGCTAATCCCTGTTTCCAGGTGAGTCCATGAGAATGTTACACACCTAAAACAAAGGGAAAACCTTTTCCTATTGAAGAGGAATGGGGGAGTTTCAGAAATTCATTGGGTTCCTTACAAGTAATATTGTATATCTTTGCTCCTCTCAGGAAATAAGTAACTCCTTTGAGTTTTCTCTATCTCATTAGTGCCTATCCTAAGGCTATTTATGAATGCCATTTTGAAGAGAGCCCTGAGGAAGTTATGACTTGTTCAATTGGGAAATTTGCATCCAGAATGGCTTACATAATGATAAAATAACATATTTATATAGCACCTACTATGTGCCAGAAATTGTCATAAAGATGTATCTGCATTTATAGCTATAGCTATTTACATAGATGTATATCTATTGCTCTATCTATATACCTACACATACATACATACACACATATGAATGACATGGTCCTTGTCTTCTAATTGTTTCAAATCATGATTAAGAGAGTTTCCTAAAATTGAATTACCTGCTTAAGGCAAGCTCAGTAAATTTCTAGGATACCAGGTTAAATTTCCAGACCTAGCAAACCATTGTTATAGGCTACTCTGAGTTCTATCTCTGACCTGTTTCAACTTAAGAAACTCGTTACTAGAGGCGGCCAGGTAGCACAGCGAGTAAGAGCACTGGCTCCAGTGTTGAGAAGACCTGGAGATCGAATCCCGGGCTCAGACACTTAGCACCCACCCAGAAACACCTGGCCGTGTAACCTTGAGCAAGTTACTTAACCCCAATTGCTTAGGGGCGGCCAGGTGGCTCAGCGAGTAAGAGTACCAGCTCCAGTGTCGGGATGATCTGGATCAAATCCAGGTTCAGATACTCAGCACCACACCCAGAAATAACTGGCCATGTAACCTTGAGCAAGCTTAACCCCTATTGCTTGAAAAAAAAAAAAAGAAACTCGTTATTATAAGAAAAAATCTCAAATTACACAGAAAAAGAAAAAAAGACATGTTAAATCCAAGGCTATCCTGGCTTGGGAGATCAGAATCAAAGTATGTTGGGGTAAGACTTCACAAAATCTTCAAATCATGCCTGTTTTTGAGGAAGGTGAGTGTGGAAGGGACCAGATGTATCACTGAGAAATATTTCTGTATTGGCACGGGCAAAGGGATATTTAGTACCACTTTTCACCACTAAAACTCTTACCTAAATTCATAACATAAACTTGGCCCCACACAACCCTGGTTGAAAACTAGCAAAAAAAAATATAACCTACATTTATGCTTTTTAAATATCCCAAAGACCAAGGAAAAACCACAAGGTACCAACCTCAACTTTCAGAACAACTATCCCTTTTTCCATCTGTTTGTTTATAGGGCACAGTACTGAGGAACTAACTCAGACCCTGAAAACCAGATTTCCAGGGTGGCTCAGTCTGTGATTAACTATGCATTGATTACCCACACATGGGACCAGACCTGCACCTGTATCAGCATTGTGGGTTTAATGGTGGCGTATTGGAAAGAAGAGTCCCAAATATTTTACTGCCCCACAAAAAGTGCTATTTGTGAATGAGTATGAATCAATGACCTCATTGTTTTGGGGATGATTTTGTTTTTTCAAGTAACATTAGGTAACCTCTCCAAACATTTCCTTTGTGGCCTGAATCTTTACCTCTCTAAAAGGCATGCAGAAGCCTTCCATAGAGAAATAAGGCTATTAGACTGGGAACAATGGCTGATTTCATTTTAACATTCACAACAGCAACAAAAATAATTTTAAAAATGATTTCACAGCTCAATATATATGAATATATGTATATTTATATACATATGTAATATGTAGAGATATATAGAGAGAGATAGAGAGGGAGGGAGAGATATATAGTGTGTGTATATAATATGTATACTTGGAATGTATTTTATCATCTGTCAGTTTTGCCCTATGATATGTCCTCTTAAATTGGATCTGTAAGCCCTTCATAAAGTTTAATAAATCTTCAGCATTTCACCCTAAGGAAATTATATTAAAAACCTTCAAATGTGAAGTTGGGCCCGCAGACACACAGCGCTGGGAATTATATCACCATAATCAGCTTGTAATGAAAGCCTCTGTCGCTGTTCTTTCCCAATCATAATCTGCCTGTCTTTATGAAAAAAAAAAAAAGGGAGGTTGGGGGTGGGGGTGGTTTGTCTGGGTTCATCTACAAGCTTTAATTGGAAGATGTCTTCATTTCATTCCGGCCTACTGGGATAATAACTCAGCCCCGTGTTTAAACACAGGCCCTTGCCGCTGATATTTTTTCATTTAGTAAAGCATGTCTCTTTAAATGATTTAGCAAATCATCATGAATGCCAAGTCTCTGTGATTGGCAGCTCATTGCTGGTGCACCATTTGCATGACATTTGTTCTTCGGCTAAGAAAGCTGCAGCAGGTAAACAAGCAGGCCCTGTACTGACTCCCTTTGAGTCCCTTTCTGTTTATATTCTCATAATCAAATGACATTTATGGAGAGGCAAATGCAGCTGCACATATATGGGGGGAAATGCAATCAGCCTAAACATGATGACTTCATTCAGGTGATATTTTGATTAGGGAAAAGGACATTTTTACGACATAGGGTTTCTTGCCGAGAAATCAGGCAAATTCCCTTTTGTATAACTAACAATCTATATTTTTAATGTAAAGGCTGGATCCAAGTAATTGACTTTGGGGGAATGTGCCATGAGGGTTTCATTAAAACGTGGAGAAGTACCAAGTAGGAGATAACAGAAGAATCTTCTTTGTCCCACTTGGAATTTTTATTGGAGGGGAAGTTGTCTTTTCCTGTAGGGAATTTCTGGTATGGAAACTCCTACTGATCTGGCAACTCTCTTACGATTTTTATAGTTTGAGAGATTTTCCTTGGGACATCAAGGTGGAGAGTTTTCACAAGACAGTATGTGCCAGATTTAGGTGTTCTTGGCTTCACAGTCGACCCTCTCTCTCTTACTCCATGTTATTTCTCCTTATTTGAACTGAGTTTGATTTTTTTCCCTGCCCTCAGCAACGAGGGAAGAAAAAAATGACCAGTTGATATAAAGTTATTTTATTGCATCAATACAGCTTTTCCTAAAGGAGATTTCAGAGAGAAGAAGGTTATTCTAAAAGTTAAACATTTTAAACTACTGCTCTGTTATCATCACTATCCAGGGACACAAATGATAACGAAATCAGAGTGTGGGTGGATTGTCCTCCCCCCTTTTATTAAAATGTAACCTAGAACATCCATAGCATTAGTAAGGAGTGGGGTGTGTGTGAATAGAAAAGCAATAACTCTCCCCATCAATGGCCTTGTGTCAAATGAAGTCTTTCTAGCATGTATAGTTGGCTCAGTTTTCCCTTCCTTTTTGAAAACTTTTTTTCTTTTTTCCTTCCAGACATGGCAAAAAGAAGCTTAGTGTTACGGGACAACTTAGGATTTTAGAAATTTCCTTTGCTCATAAGAGAGTTGGTGGTTAAGGGGCATTGTCTATGCTATGCATCCATATGATAATGAGAGCCTTTTACAATAAACTGCTGAATCCCACACTCAAGAAAAGGTCTGTGAGCCAGACATTATCCAGGGCTTTATGTGATGGCACAATCACTCCAGGAAAACTACTGATCGTCAGAAGACATAGGCGTGGATTCTGGCTTTGCAGGCTGGAAAGCTAGGACTCTAAAAGCCGGATTGGAATTCAGCTTCCATTTCTGTGATGTGTATGTGTAAGCGTGTTTGTACACAAACACAAATCCATCTACATGCATACATAAGTGTTCTTTTCTGACTCAGACCTTGTGCTTGATTTATAAACCTGTCCTTGATTTATAAAAGTAAGGATGGTATGCTAGGCATATTGCTAGGCTTGGAAGCAGGAAGTTCTGGGTTCAGATCTCCCTCTTAAACATAGGTTATTCACTCCCTCTCCCAGCCAGTTTTTTTATCTGTAAAATATGGGTTATAATTATTATATTACTGAGAGTCAGGGTGAAGGAGTGGCTAGAGAGGTGGCCTCAGAGTTAAGAAGGCCTGGGTTTGAGTTTCACCTGCACAGTCAAAAACAAAATCCTCTGCTTTGTGGTCAAAGCCCCTCATAATTTAGCCCAATGCCCCCTCCACACACACACACACACACACACACACACACACACACACATCTTTTCAGTCTTCTTACATCTCAGGCCCCTCCATGAACTATTCATTAAATACAGTGACCCTAGCCTCCGTTCTGTTCCTTGCCCAAGAGACACCATCTCTCCTCTTAGGGTACTTTAGCTCTCTGTCTGTGTCTCATATCTGGGATGCTCTAACTTCTCATCTCTGCCTCCTGCCTTCTTGGTTTCCTTCAAGCTCCAATTAAATCCCAACTTCTGCAGGATGTCTTTCTCAATCTCTCTTAATTATAGTGCTTTCCCTCTGTTGATTATTCCTCATTTATCTTATATATAACTTGTTTGTGTGTGGTTGTTTGCTTGATGCCTCCCTCATTAAATTCTGGTCTCCTTAAGGACAAGGACTGCCTGTTGCCTTTTTTTGTATCCCCAGAGTTTAGCACAATGCCTGTCACATAGTAGGGGTTTAATAAATGCTTCTTGACTGACTGACTGATTCTATGATGTGGGCAAGTCATTTATCTCTCAATCAAACAATCATTGATTATCCCAGATGACATTGTATGACTTCATAAAAGGTTCAGAAAAGGTCTCTTTCTTCAACAGAACTGTGGAGTTAGCTCACAGAAAGTTCCCTACACCAAATGAATCAGAGGTTTGTACCAAAATATGATTTTTAAAAATAACTTATCTCATACCTCGCAAACTTGTGAGAATCAAATGAGGTCATGTAAGTACAACTTTAAAAGTATTTCGCAAGTGCTAGCTATTATTTTTATTTAATTATTATTTATAAAATTAAATCATGGGTGATTCACCCATTCAGACCCTAGAGTGTTACCAGTTCACTATAATCAACATCAAAACTTGCTGTGGTATAGTTCCAATACATCAGGCTTAGGCATAGGAAGAATGACTGTAAGATACCCAAACAGCTGTTTCATAGAGAATGTAGTATAATTGCGAAAAAAAAAATACTATAAGGAGATGCCAAAACATACCCTTGAATGGGGAGGCAGATGTTGGCTTCATTCAGGCAGATGCTGCTGATGGACAGCAGTCCAAGCTGGAGTGGCTCAGTTTGAGGAAAGAGTAAATAAATGGCTATAGCCGCAAACCAAAGGACAGACTTGGGTGTAGTATTGAATAGCACCCTTCCTTCTAACCAAACATATCAGCAGCATCTTTTAACACAAAGGTTCAGTGACATATATGCCTAGCACAGTGCTTTATCCATAAAGAACCCCTAAGTGTTGAGTAAATGAAAGAAAATGTAATAGATAATAGAATTCTTAGTTAGGCACAAAGGATGCTTAATGTGTAAGTACATATACAATTCTACTCAAATTAGTCCTCACCTGCTGGACAGAGCAATCTAACGGCAAAACCTTTGTTTCTTGCTTCTGCCTTTTCCCTTCAGAATTAGGACGGTTCATTCCTTCAGTCATGAGTCAAGCTGTTGTTTGTCTTTCTTTTTCCAAGAGGACCAATGACATCATAGGGTGATGTCTTAACTTGTGGGTGAACTTAATTTAAACAAGGCAGAGTTACACAAAGTTGTTGCCCTTGATTTCTCTTCCAGAGTAAATTCCAGTGGAAAAACAGAAATCAGGAAGACTGGTGTTGGCACAGGATGCAGTGGATGACCTTGGCATCTTTGTTTTGGGGGGGGAGGGGGTTTGTTTTGTTTTTTTGACCTTGGCATCTTTGATGTCTGACCAAGTTCTAAGCACTCCACAGTAACTGCTTCAGTTGCTTTCATGGACATTGGAAGAAATGTTCTCATCCACCCATTACACCAGGCAAAGTCTTCACATGCTTCAGGTAGACATCCCCCTAACTCATCAACAGATTTGAGACCTGTCAGTTACCCTTAACCTGATTTAGTCCATCTGCTGAGACAATTTTATCAGGGTGTGGTCACTGCACCTGCTACAGCTTCCTGGAGCCACAGGTAAGAGTTGAGTGACAATAAACTGAAGATAGATGAACAGCCCTTAAAAGAGATCAACAAGCCCTCACACCAGAGATGCTAGTACACTTAACACTGATGAGCCAAATAATCATAACCAGAGAAAGGAAATGTTATTCCTCTTTCTCAGGGTTCTTTTAATTTATCTATGTATGTTACACCTCCAAGTCCCTCTCTCCCCTAAAAATGAGCTCCTTGTGGGACAGGGACTGTTTCTGTCCAGTCTTTGCATGATAATTGCCTAATACAGTACCACCTCCCCCATCACCACCATTTGTTTTTCTGATAGTGACCTGTGATTTTATTTATGGGGAGACTTTTTCTATTGATACAGACTGGAAATTTCCCTGTAACTCTCAGATTTAGAGTTTCCTGGGCCACTGAGAGGTTAAGTGACTAAGTTATGGATAATTTTATCACATTCAGTACATGAAGAGGCAAGACTTTGAACTAAGCTTTCTCAACTCTGAGAGCAACCCTCTATCTGCCAAGACAGATTGCCTGTCACATATAGTAGGTATGCTGGATTTTTAATTGTTATATGGGTTTCTATTCTTTAAAACAAAACATTGAGATCCCTGTTAGTGCCTTCCCCCAAGTTTCCCCATGAATATTTAATAGTCTCCCTTGACAGACTGTAAGCTCCTTGAAGGTAGGGACCATTTGATTTTTGATTTTGCATCCTCACCACCCAGAATAGTCTCTGATACATAATAGGTGCTTAGTAAATGCTTCTTGATTTATTCCTAAAGAGCAAAAGAATCCTAGGATGTGATAGATTTAGTGCTAAGATGAACCTTCAGGGTCATCTAGTCCAAACCGTTCATTTTATATATGAGGAAACTAAGGCCCATAGAGGATTAGTGACTTCCTAAGGTTTACATAGCAGACTGAAGCAAGATTCGAGTGTAGGTCTTCCTGATTATAAGACCAGCCCTCTATCTATTACGCCAATGGTGTCAAACTCAAATGAAAACAGGGCCATTAAACTACACATGAGAATCCCTGCAGGCAACACATTGACCTAGTTTTAAATTTTTAGATTATCTATGTTTTATTGTATTTTCATTTATTTTGTTAAACATTTCCTAATTACACTTTATCTAGTTTGAACAACACTCAAAGAGGGTTGTGAACCATATATGACCCTTTAGGACATATTGAACACCTCTGCACTAACCCATATAGCCTCTAGAGAAAAGGATCCTGACTTGTTCTGTGTCATAGACCCCTTTGTCAGACTGGTGAATATTTGTGGTGCTGATCTAAAAGGATTATTGTGAGGTTTAAACAAAACAATATGTATAAAGCGCTTTGTAAATATGATAACACTTTATGAAAACCAGTTGTTTTTATTTTGAATTAGCTGTAAGGGTGGTGAAACATTTGAACATATTGGGTGAGAGAAGTAATACAATGTCTTTGAGGTATTTTTAGGCAATTTGGTAAGTAACAAAATCTTTCAATTGAACTCAAGCCAATGGGATGCACTTGATGACCCATCAAGGTCCTTAGGAGTCCTGTGATTCTAGGATTTTTTGTTTTGGCAGTAGTGTCAGAGGGATTGTGGTAAGTAGGGAATTAGGGGATTCTTACAATTTAAAATGGTAGGACAGCTGAATAGATTCCTGTGGCCCTCCATATAATTAGTATTTCTATTTCCCCACCACCATTCCATCAGGGAATCACCTAATCAGCAGGAGTTAGGTGACCACAATTTTTTCTAAGACACGGCCAAATCCGGCTTACCACCAAGTCTCCAGGGAGTAAAGCCAGTTTAATTACTCCACCATTGCCAAACCCTCAGCAGGAGCAAAGAGAGAGAGAGAGAGAGAGAGAGAGAGAGAGAGAGAGAGAGAGAGAGAGAGAGAGAGAGAGAGAGAGAGAGACAAATAGACACAGAGAGACACAGAGAGAACCAGAGATAGACAGTGAGAGACAGACAGAGACAGAAACAGATGGAGAGATGAGTAGAAAAAAGAGACAGGAAGAGAGAAACAGAGACAGTAATATAAAGACCTAGAGAGTCAGAGGGGGAGAAGGGGAGAGGGACAGGAGACAGACAGAAGCAGAGACAGAAACTCAGAGAGACAGAGAGAAAGAGAGACAGGGAGAGAGCGACAAAGAGACAGACAGAAAGAGACAAGGAGAGAGGCAGAGAGATTTATTAAATATTTGTGCTGAGGACAGAAATACATGCCAAAAAAGAGTCTCTACCCTCAAGTAGCTTACATGCTATCATGGGAAGACAGCTAACATTGGCTGAGTGAGGATACTTTGTTGGGGATTGGAGAGGCTGCTGGGTAAAAGGTGGAAAATTCCAGAGAAAGGGGATAATCACATGGGCTCCCCTCATTGATAACCTGGCCACAGCAGTGGTCGTTCCCTCTCCAGGTCACTAATGTCCAGGCCTCAGAGCAACTAGCTTCAGCTCCCTCTGAAGAGATCATTTTCTGTTCACTCTCAGAACAGTTCATTTTCAGTCAGGACATGCCATTCTCTCACAGCACTGCTCCAAACAGGGGAAAATTGGCATTCAGGAAAAGCCTATAACTTATCCCAGTGGAGGTGAAAACATTTTCAGATTCCTGAGGCCCTGTAGCTGGGCAATAAATATTAGTTTAACATCCCCACATTGAGGAGAAATCGGTATGAACACTGAAGGCTCTTTAATAGAACTGACTTCATTTTCTTCCACATCAGAAAGTGTTGGGCACCGACCCTGGAGATGAGGTTTTGGCTTTCTCAACTGATTTTCTTAGGCTATATTCCAAGCATTTTGGAGAGGATAATCCTCCTTTTCCCCATACCCAAGATATTCATTTTTATTTAACATTTTGGAGAGTTTGGTCAGCATTCAGCCTGTATTGAATTATAGGGCTCGTTTTGCACAAGCTCTTTTGTGGGCAGGGAATCGTATGAAGCAAGAGGGACTCCAATTTTGGTATTCTCCCAAACCTCAATATGCAAATGCTTGAAGTAAGTTTTAGGAGTTATCCCCATAATGCAGAGATCTTGCCACCTGGTTTTTATTTTTGATATAAGGCATCATGGGGTCTGAGTACTTTCCTACCCAACTGAAGTATACCACTTGTAATCTTTAAACTTCCTGGTCCCTTAAGCAACTCTATTCTTCCTACATTCTTTAAAAGAGGTAAAAAAAAAAACATTAAGGAAAAGAAGTATTAGCCATTGGAGGCAATAAGCTAATTGATTTCAATTTCAAATTCCTCTCAAATTCAGAAGTCTAGCTGGTGTGTGTGTGTGTGTGTGTGTGTGTGTGTGTGTGTGTGTGTTGGGGGGAGGGGTAAAGGTTAAGAAGGGTCATGAGTTTACAGACCCGATTTCCAGTGAGCTGCTAGAAATAGAACCATAATATTGCTTGGTACATTCACTTGAAAGAATATAAACCACCTTTGTACAGAATCACTGTGCATAGAGAAGAGCAGACTACAGAATATATGCAATGGTCTTTCTGTGTGGGCATGCATGAATGCAGAACTGTCTGTAGAATAAACAGCTCACTGTATAGTTTACTGCCTAATTCCGGCTAATTTCCAAACATATCAGGTTGTATTCTAATAGTACATAGGTATTTTTAAAAGTACAAGTCATAAATTTGCCCATTTTCAGTTTCTATTCTCATAGTTGGAAGACTTTGTTATAAAAAAAAATCTTATTCTACCCTCAAAACAAGTTACTATTCAAATAAAAGGAAAAAAAGATCAGTTGAATTAGTATGTTGAAAAGAGTTCTAACACACTTCTCTAGTAGCTCATTTGTCATTCTTACAATCAAATTTTAGGGCTCTATTTAAAAGGGAAACCAAATTTCATTTTACCTGCTCATTAAAAACAAAATTACTATCTAGTTTTGTCAGATTCTACCAGTTGTCTAGGGTAAATCTAAAGAGTTCTCCTTCTGGTTATTTAATGGTGATTGAGGTGTGAATTTGAACAAATTCTTAGGTTTCCCAAGGAAAAACATGAGAGAGAGAGAGAAAGAGAGAGAGAGAGAGAGAAAGAGAGAGAGAGAGAGAGAGAAATGAAGCTAGATACATACATATATTTATATATACACATACATATATATGTGATATAGATATGTGTGTATGTGTAATCTCTCAGGAATAATGTGGAGAGTAAAAGTGTTTCCCCTAGAACACTGGATCATTTGTTACTAATTTGTTAACTTATTTATCCAATTATCATTGATTAAATGTTTGCTTTGTACCCAGTTGGGTGCTGAGAATACAAAGACAAAAATGAAATAGTCCATGCCCTCAAGAAGTTTGCATGTAATAATCTGCTGAAGATTCTTTATCTGATGAACAGAAATGTCAACTAGGTTTCCTCTGAAATAGAATAGGTAAAACTTATCATGAAAAAGTGATGAATGCAGAATATATAGTTTTCCTAACATTCAGTTTGCAAGCATTCAAACACTTGTTTGCTGAAGTGGGACTCCCCACAATCAACAAGTCATGGATAAAGAAATTGTCAAATACGATAAAGAAGGATCATCATTGAGTATATAGCCTTAAAATATGCATTAAAAATGGGACTCAGAAAAAAAAATGGGACTCAGAATTCAGTCCGGAATTTCTGTCATCCAAGAGAACACCATTTTGTGGAGCATGTCTACAAAATCAGCAAGCCAGTCGGTATTTGCAAATGGCCCTATATGGAAACAGGAGCAACAAAGCCAATGAATTCTATCTTCTTTCTTCTGTTTTCCGTGAAAAAGGAAAATGGTCCTGTCCTCTGAATTGAGAGGAAAAGGACACAAAACTGGCAATTACAGAAGGAAAAGTTGTCTGCTTGGCATCTTCTTTGTTGCTGTTCCTCATGCTTTTCTTTGCAGTAAGGAGAAAATTCTAAGCCAAGAATTTCATCTTTAATTTTCTTTCAGCAGACCTGGCATGATTTTCTGGCTCTTGGGCCTTATATTGAGTCAGGTAAAATGTTTGGATCTTGGTGGCCATTCCTGACAGCACCCATTTTGTCCATCCAAAATAATTCAAGGAATTGTGAAGAATACTACTTGTATATTACTTAAACCGGGAATGTGGTTTGAATCCACATCCTTGGGTCTGTTCTGGGGGAAGAAGGATGGTGATGGGTAGAAATGGTAAGGAGAGTAGGGAACAGAATTCTGAGCTGACTTGGAGTCCCTATTTCCTGAGGAGGATAGATGAGAAGCAGATTCTGAGGTTCCTTCCAAGTCTTGCATTCTTATAGGGAAATCTAGGTACTTCAGCACTGAAATGATTTGACAACAAAGAGATTCATCTTCTAAGAAAGGAGCTCCAGTTTTGTCACAATCACACATGTTCGATAGATGGTGATGATTCTTTCTCTATTTCTCCTAGTTCCTAGGGCCGAATGCCAGACCTGCCAGGAACCATGGTAAGTACATTTTCTTTTAAGTACAGTCTCTTGTCTCACTGAAATTTGGCAAAGAAATAATCCTGGAAATCGGCAATGCCTCTTCACCTAGTCCTACTCAGATGTGACTTATCTAAATTTTCTTGGTATGAGGTCTTGGAAAAATCTCTCAAAAGCCAAGTAGAAGGAAAAAAAAAAACCACCTTCCTGCTAATACCTATTTGGTTCAGAAAACAAACTTCCAGCAGGTATAATGAACATCTAATTCAATTTAATGAGAATTTATTAGATGTGAAACAAGATACTGCTCTCAATAAGCTGACATTCTATTGAGGGAATAGAGCAGATGAAAAGATAAGTAAAGATAAGATAATTTGTGGAAGGAGAGGTTAGTAGCAACAAAAGAGATCAGATAAAGTTTTCTATAGGATATGGCCCCAAAGTTAAGCTTGGAAAAGAAATGTCAGAGATGAGGGAAGAGAACATTCCAGGAATGTCAGGCAATTTGTTCAACAGCACAAAGACTTAGAGATAAAATGCTGATTCAGTGACCAAAAAAGGTTCTCATGAACTCAAACTCAGTTACCCTAATAAGCCAAAAGATGATTGGTCAATCTCAGGCAAGATCATTCAGCCTTCAAATTCAGTCAGAATTTGAGATTTGGAAAGGTCTTGTAGTCCAAGGTGTACACACACACACACACACACACACACACACACACACAGTGTGTGTGTGTGAATTTGAATCTCATCTCTGCCGTTTGCTAGCTATGTGACATTGGGCAAATTCTCCTGGACTTGATTTCCTCCTTTGTAAAATGGATAATCCCTTAAATCACTTCTAGTTCTAAATGGATTATGTTATGATTTGATGAGAGGAGAAATCATATGATGTGATATAGTCACCTTAGCCTAGCCTAAATGAGAGGCCTTTTTTAGTTAGTCTAACATTGTCTGAAACATTTTCCTGAGCAAGTACTAGTGTCCATCTTCATTCTCTGATCACCATCATCTTGCACTTCAGAGTCAGACTTACTAGAAGTGTACTACAGGTACTCTAAGTCAAGGGAATGATTTCTGGATTAAATGGCTGGGCTTGAGGGACTTGTAGAGGTTTATTTTCAGTCAAAAGTTTATCATCCCTTTGATTCATTCCATTCTATTGTATTTTACTTCTAGCTTTTGGAACCTTCTAAATATATCATCTTCTTATCAGAGAAGATCCTCCATTTCTTTAGGATCAGTTTATTTTATGAGTCATATTAACTGAGTTCCATTTCTAAAGGTGTTTTCCTTCTCAAGAGACTAATCACTGAAAAAAAATTATTCTGATGTCTACTCTCCTATTTTAGAAGCACTCATTTATTTTAGGTGTTTTATCAAACCATATTTTGATACTTTCTTCTATTGGGGTGGCTGGATGGGCCCTATTGCTGAACATGAGACTCATCTCTACTATAGATTCTAAAGGAATATGACCTATGTTATCCTGTGGTTCAAAGGCAGGCTTTTTCTTTCTTTTCTTTCCTTCTTTCTTTCTTTTTTTTGTCAGGAATGATCAAAAACCAAGTCTTTCTATCAGGCTTACTTTCATCATTGCCCAGGGGATCTGATGCATGTGTATGTGTGGTTAAATATATACACACAAATACATATGTGAGTTTCTTATATGATGCAAACCCTTCACACTCATACATTTTAAACATCACAAATGACTGCCTATTAGGTTAATTACTATAGAAAATAAAGTTGACTTTCTTTTGGAGTACTGACTCATAAGTATTCAGATCAGTACCACTGGGACATGATAAAAGACAGAGGGAAAAATAGTCTACAGTACAAAGGACTAGAGATAAAAGAAACAAAATACTTTTTTTTTTAAATGGCTTTTATTTTCAATGGATCCCCCACCCAATTTATTCAGTGAAAAGGTAGAAAAAAAACTAGTAAATGTTTGGAAATTACAGGTATGTGAGCAATGGCAATACATCTTCCCTATGTGAGTTTGATTTTCTAATTTTACTAGCTACTGGTCACCATAGTTTTTTTCTCTGTGGATGAATGACAGGAAATCTTTTGAAAATGTCATACAGAGGGGTGGCTAGGTGATGCAGTGAATAGAGCTCTGGCCCTGGCGGCAGGAGGACCTGAGTTCAAATCCAGCCTCAGACACAACACAAAAATCTAGCCATGTGACCTTGGGCAAGTCACTTAACCCCAAATTGTCCTCCAAAAAACAAACAAATATATATACATATATATATAAAGAAAATGTCATACAGAAGTTCCAATAATCCACTTTATGTTGTAATTGAACAATTAAGAGAGACTTGAAGAGTAGTAGCATGTTATATAAAGGGACATATATTTGTATCAAGGAATAATATGGCAGTTCAGTTAGGGTTTGTGCATAATATCCATATACAAGAAGCAAGAAACAAAAAAAAGTCCATAAATGTATAAGATTCAAACATTTTAATTTGGTATTGATAAATATAATAAGAGAATATTACTTAGTAAAAAAAAGTATGACATTTCACATCACTTAATAGACTGTGTTTATAAAGTCGCTTCTACATTTCTGACTGATGCAGGTGAACAGTGGTACTTTTAGGTAGTTACATGAATGACAGGTATCATAGATATATATAACTACAAGAGGACTTCCAAGACCATCTTAGTCTAACACCCTTGTTTCGTAGATAAGGAAACAGAGGCATAGAGAGGTGAGTGATTTGTCAAAGACCTGATAAATACTAAATATCAGTGGTAGGATTTTTATCCCAGATCCTTTAGTTACATTGCTTTTTCTACTCTACCATACCACATAGACTGGGTACCTGCAATCTGTGGCACATATACCAAAAGTGGGACAAAAGATGATTTTTCATATTCAAGAGCCAAAATGGTAAATCTGGTAATAGATGTCTATAACGCTTTATCTCCCAACTAACATACAGCATTCTTTCTTTCATGAAGAAGATCAGTGGGCTAGTATATGCTCAGGCAAGTCAATCCTTAACCCTCTTCCTAGACCACTTTATTTCCTGAGTTTCAATGCTTCTATTTAAAACTAGTCTATGTGGTGCTTTTTGTCATAACAAAGAGTTGACAGCAAAGTGGGTGCCCATCAATTGGAGAATGATTTAACCAAATTTTTCACTGTAAGAAATAACAAATATCAAAAATTCAGAAAAATTTGGGAAGATGTGAACTGATGCAGTATGATATGAATAGAACCAACAGAAAAGTTTAAATAGCAACTACACAAATGCGATAGAAAAGAATTTGGAAAGACTTTGGATCAAAGTAGTGAACCATCAAAACTTTAAAACAATGATATTGAAGTATATTTTCCACCTTGTGGCAGAAAGATGATGGACTAGAAGATCAAAACAAGACATATTTGTAGACAGAGACAGTGTATTGATTTGTTCTATTTGTCTGTACATATCTGTTAATGAGAGAGGTCTTCTGTGGGGTGAAGAGAAGAATGGTGGGTAGTAATAAAAAATTGAGGACTTCAATAAAACATTAAAATGTAGAAAAAATGAAGAAAATTCAGAAGTGGATACAGAACAATTTTGTTAATAATTGTTAAGTTTAATATATACTTAAAAATAGGTAACAGAAGTTCATAGCTTTATATGCAAATCTCACCCTAAAAATTAATGTATGGACATTCTTTTTATGAGCAGCAGTTTTCTGGGTCATAAGTGACCAGGCAAATTAAATTTTAGAGGTGTAGTTTCTTTAACATGATGTTCATCCAATGGGTTCCTATTTCTCAAGGCAGTACCCAGCAAAGTTGCAACAATAGAACAAATTTCTGGATGTTCTATTATGCCAACCATCTTGAACTGGGCTGATTCTATCTCTAATAGATGGTATATTTGTAAACTGCCAACCCATCTAAACTCACTATTTTTTAAAGTATTTTTTTCTTTATCCCACCTTTGGGATAACAGTTTTAGTTAAATTGGTTCCTTCTCAGTGTTGCTCTATGTTGATCTCCTACCTACAAGGATTTCATTTTAGATTCTGGTGCAAAAGTAGTCTTCTTTATTCTGCACATTCATTCACATGTTCTTCCTTTTCCTCTTGAAGCCAGCTCACCTGTATAGGGCAACTTTTTAAAAATCTTTTTGGAGGAGGGAAGGCAGGGCAATTAGGGTTAAGTGACTTGGCCCAAAGGCACACGGCTAGTAAGTGTTAAGTGTCTGAAGCTGGATTTGAATTCAGATCCTCCTGACTCCAGGGCCAGTGCTCTATTCACTGTGCCACCTACCTGCCCCTGTAAGGCAACTCTTAGACTGAAATGAATATTCCTGTCTTAATAGAGTATCCTCTCTTTGACTGGTCATGCTCAAATTAAGGCCCTCTAAATACTTTCCTGGAAGCTTAGATATGGGATGTCATTATACTCAGAGTGAGAAGGAGGCATTAAATCATAGTGACCTCTCTTCTGGCAGGAATGGTGTAGTTTTTTGGGGGGAAAAATCCTGGCCCTATTTCCCTGGTGGGAGAAAAAAACTACAGAGGATGATGAGAAGAATATTCTGGTAAATTCACTACATGAATTTGCCTCCAGTATATTAATTAATGGTCCTTCTTTTGGTAAAATGACAGATATTGTAAAGCTCAGATCATTTGGACTTTCTGCAGAACTGCAATGATGGGTAAAAAGGTAGCCAGCAACCTGCAACTCTAATATTAGTCCTCTTTGCAGGATCTGAAGAAATAATTAACATCAGAGTGTCAGGGGCCTCAGAGGCCCAACTTAGAACCAAAACAAGAATCATCAATAAAATACAGGACATGTGATCATACAGTCTTTGAAAAACTCAGATGAAGGTGAACTTCTGTCTCCAGAAGCAGCCCATGCCAATTTAGCATACTTTTACTTGTTAGAGACAGTGACAGCAAGGTGAAAACTAGAAAGTCACTCTCAGTCAGGAAGAATGGGATTCGAGTCCTGCTTCTTAAACATGCCAGCCATGGAATTCTAGGCAAACCTTTCATGGCCCCAGGCAACTTTTTATAAGACTTTGACTTTAAATTGCAGAGCAGTTGATGATTTGCATTAGTATAGTAATGTTCTTTGCAGGAACTTCCCAATCCTGATGATGATACCAGGGAGAAAGAGAGACAGAGACAGAGACAGAGACAGGGACAAAGAGGAGGAGGAGAAGGAGGAGGAGGAGGAGAACAAGAATGAGGAGAAGAAGAAGGAGGAGAACAAGAAGAACAAGAAGGGGAGGAGGAGGGAGAAGAAAAAGAAGAAGAAATTACCTTATAAAGTGTTATAGATTTTATTATACCTATTTTACAAATGATGAAATAGAAGCTTAGAGAGGTTGAGGAATTTGCCTATGTTCTCAAACTAATTAAGTGCTGAAGGCAGGATTTGAACCTGGGAAGTATTGCCTTCCTCCAAACCAGGCTGATGATGTAAGTATAGCTGAATGTTGGTTTAATATGAGCCCTGGCCAAGGTCAGCCTTATAGCTACAATGACTATTAATCACTAGCATTATGTTTTGTCTTTGAATTTGCTAGATTTATGCATTAACCATCAATGCAGCACTTTGCTTCACTTCCTAGTCTTTATCTCTCCTTCCTTCTTTCCAACCTTCCTTTCCAAGATCACATCAAGGGGATCACCAGGTGTCTAGCAAGGGCAATAAGGGAGATTACATAATTGTGGACTGTTTCTCAAAGCAATAATTTTTGGCTCTCGGAAGATCAGTCTTTATTTGATTCATTTCTCCAGGATAAACTGGAATTCTTATTCATTTACTTTTAGACTTCTTAAATAGTTTGCTATTCTTTATGTCTCTAAAGTCTTGCACCAATATCTCATAACAGTACAAAAGTGATTCTGGGTTGTTGAAGACTGTGTCAGACAACTGAGTGTTCTACCAAGTGTTCTACTCAGTGTTCTAACACTGAGTGTTTCTACCAAGCTAGAAACCCTTTGAATAAGAGACCAGAGGCTCTGTTGTTCAAGTACCAACCTACTTAATTTTGAAGAGGTTCGTTTCCAAAAAGTTAGCCAATACATAATTTTTTTTAAAGAGATGTGCTCTTCAAGTATGGTTCAAGACTGCTTATTAATGTATGAAGGTAAAGCATTCCATTTAGATCATGAAACCATGTTTCTTTTGATATGATGGTATATTTTTAAAATGTAGAAATAACCTAAAAATTGTATCTGTTTTCAATGATTTTATCTTACCATGCATCCAGTTTTATATCTGAAACATTGCTGATGCCATTGTAAAGTATTTATAAAGACATCTTTTTAAAAAGTGAACAGTTATCAGTTTCAACAGCTAACAATTATTTCCTATAAGTCATTGTAACAAAAACTCTAGATCCCTGCCTAAAGGAGTTGTAGTAGGATGCA
Organism: Petaurus breviceps papuanus; assembly: GCF_028583685.1. Classification (NCBI taxonomy): domain Eukaryota; kingdom Metazoa; phylum Chordata; class Mammalia; order Diprotodontia; family Petauridae; genus Petaurus; species Petaurus breviceps. The sequence goes on along the minus strand of NW_027185694.1, from coordinate 7,710,908 downwards.
AGATGAACAAAGATAATAAAAGTTATTATAGCTAAGATTTCCTGCTTTCTAAAGACCATTTGGGCTAATGTCCAAAAATAAAGAACAGTTATTAGCAAATTCATAAATTAGTGTCTGTTTGAAGTTCTTTTCTAAAGGATAATTATATAATTAGCCTATCTTAGACCCTGGACATTACAGAAAACTGTCACTACATTAAAAAAAATTAACGAACAGAAGCAGAGTAGTTGGATAGAAAATGTTGAGTTCATACATGTGAAATAGAAACTCATTTTCTCTTAATGGTAGGTAGACTGCTCTAGGGAATTGACAGTTGAAGTGTAAACATGATAGGTAAATTAATTTATTAATTATTGTTACCGATTTGCAAGTAGGTCTTTAAAATAATTTGCATATAAATTACATAGTACATGTGTACTATGCAAAACACTAATGGGCATTGTGGTGATGAGGGAAAGATAGATATCCTAGGATGATGGGAAATCATATCTATCTGAATTAGTCACTATGAGTTGCACCTCATTGGTTGCCTCAAGGCTCTAAACTTTTAAATCATAAATTGTCCAGGAGACAAAGAGATGACTTTTTCTAAGCATAGGAGACAGGATTCGCAAACATTTGAAAGCAGATAATGATCAGACAGGAAACATGACTAGTCACATGATTTGTGTAGAAGATAGGAGGTAGATGTACAGTTAAGTATGATTATCTATTATGGAACCAAATGATGTATTTTCTTTCAAAAGCTTGGTATTGATTTGGAAGGCTAATGAGAGTTTTGGGGATGAATTTTGTCCCTTGATAGGCTTATGTTTGCAATTTTATCCCTATGCAGAAGTAGGTTAATTATTCCAGCATACTACTTGTATAGTTTTGGTAGCTACTAGCAAGTGATACCTTAAATTAAGACTATAATCTCTTAGACTGGGCTACCTAAGACTCATACCATTTGGGAAGGAAAGAAACAAGATATAAATATAATAGAATTATACAAAATTATATATTTATTATATAATTATAATATATCATATATTATTATAATATAATATAAAAATAAAATTATATAAAAAATAATGAAATAAAAATAAAGAAACATTTATTAAATGCCTGCTATGTGCCAGACACATTGCTAAGTATTTTACGAATATTATTTCACTCGATCCTCACAGCAACTCTGTAAGGTAGGTGTTACCATTAGCCCAACACAGTGAAGAAGAGAGAGGTTGAATGACTTTTTCCTGTACACACAGCTAGAAAATATCTGAGACTGGATTTGAATTCAGTTCTTCCTGACTCCAAGTCGAGCGTTCTGTCCACTGTGCCATCTAGGTGCCATGAACTCATCAATACTGTCTTTTCAATTTGAAAAATACTATTTTTTTCAAATGCTTTATTAACTTATGATTTACATCATTAATTTCCACCAGATTTTGAGTTACAAATTTTCTCCCTGGTTTTTCCCTACCCACCACCCCAAAATAGCAGCTCCACAGGATATCCCCTCCTCCATTCTGTTGTCTCCCATATCTTCTCCCATAACCCCCTTCTACTTTTCCAGTGGATCTCTATGCCCCAGTGCCTGTATATCTTATTTCCCAATTACATGTAAAATAGTATTAATAATAATAATAATAACAATAATATATATATTAAACATTTGATTTTAAAACTTTGAATTCCAGATTCATTCCCTTCCCCCCTCATCACCCACCCTTACTGGGAAGATAAGCAATGCCATATAGGTTGTACATGTGTAGCTATGCAAAACATTTCCATAATGGATATATTGTAAAATACTGACTATATTTCCCTCCATCTTATCCCACCTCGCACTTGTTCTATTTTCTGCTTTGATCCTGTCCCTTTTCAAAAATGGGTGCTTCCAACTTCCCTCCCCCCGAGCCTACCCTCCTTTCCATCATCCACCCTTTCAACCCCTTCCTCCCTACTCTCCTGTAGGCTAAGATACCCTATTTAGTGTGTATGTCATTCCCTCCCCAGCCAAATTCAATGAGAATAAGGTTGACCCATTCCCTTTTGCCTTCCTGTTCTTCCCCTCCATTGTAACTATTTTCCCTTGCCTCTTCTATATGAGATAGTTTACCCGATTCTGTCTCTCCCCATCTCCTCTCATTATATTCCTCTCTCATCTCTTAATTTCACCTTTTAAGTAGCATTCCTTCCTATTAAATTGGTCCTGTGCCCTCTATCAATGTATACCTGTAAACATAAATACACAAATTCACATATGTATTCATATGCCCATATGCCCTCCAATATAGACATATATATGTATGTATGTATATGTATGTATTTCTATTCCCTTCAACTATTTTCCTACTGAGAAAAGTTTCATCAGTTACAATTATCATTTTTGCATGTAGGAATATAAATAGTTCACCTTTGATAGGTTCCTTTTGATTTCTTTTCCCTGTTTCCCTTCTCATGCTTCTCTTGCTTCTTGTATCTGAATGTCAAATTTTCTATTCAACTCTGGTTTTTACATCAAGAATGCTTGAAAGTCTGCTATTCCACAGAATGACCATATTTTCCCCTGAAACATGATACTCAGTTTTGCTAGGTATGTGATTCTTGGTTTTAATCCCAGCTCCTTTGATATCCAATATATCATATTCCAAGCCCTTTCATCCTTCAGTGTAGAAGCTACCAGATCCTGTGTTATCCTTATTGTGTTTCTACAATATTCAAATTGTTTCTTCCTGGCTGCTTGTAATATTTTCTCCTTGATCTGGGAATTTCAGAACATGGCTATAATATTCCTAGGAGTTTTCTTTTTGGGATCTTTTGCAGGAGGTGATTGGTAGATTCTTTCAAACTCTGTTTTGCCCTCTGGTTCTAAAACATTAGGGCAGTTTTCCTTGAGAATTTCTTGGAAGATGATTTCTAGGTTCTTTCTTTGATCACAGCTTTCAGGTAGTCCAATAATTTTTTAAATTATCTCTCCTGGATCAATTTTCCAGGTCAGTAGTTTTTCCCATGAGATATTTCACATTGCCTTCTATTCTTTCACTTGTTTCAATCTGCTTAACAGCATCTTGATTTCTCATAAAGTCACTAGCTTCCATTTGCTCCAATCTAATTCTGAAGGAATGATTCTCCTCAGTGAGCTTTTGAGATTCTTTTTCCATCTGGCAAATTTGGCTTTTTAAGGCATTCTTCTCCTCATTGCCTTTTTGAGCCTCTTTTGCCATTTGAGTTAGTCTATTTTTAAGATGTTATTTTCCTCAGTCAGGCTGTTGACTCTCATTTCATAATTTTCTTGCATCATTCTCATTTCTCTTCCCAATTTTTCCTCCACTTCTCTTATCTTCTTCTTAAGGTCCTCTATAGCCTGAAACCAGCTCATATTTTCTTGGAAGCTTTTGGTGCAGGAGCTCTGACTTTGCTGTCTTCCTCCTGTTCCATGCTTTGCTCCTTTTTGTCCCCAAAATAGGAGTCTAATGTATTCATCTGTTTGCTTTGCTTCCTTTACCTGGTCATGTTGCCACTCAGTCACTTGACCCCTGGGCTTTTTGCCACATTGGGACTCTGCCACCAGACAGGGGAGCTTCATTCCAAATTCTGGGGTTTCTCAGCTGCCGGAGGTATTAGTTGGGTACCCTCTCTGAATCCTCCACATGCTCTGGAAAGCTAGTCACACACCCCAGGACCTCCACCCTAGACCGCAATCCAGATCCAAGCAGGTTAAAGTAAGAGCAATTACCCCTCAGACTGGTGCTTGGTCTCCCTACAGTCTGCAGGCCAGGAGCTGAAGCTGCCATGTGGAAGCAGCTGCACCACTGTTCCTCAGGGGCTTCTTGCTCTGGGGGAAGAGACAGACATACTCCCAACTACTGGATCACAAAGTCCACACTGCACTGACCTCTCACTTTGTCCTTCGAATCTGTGTGTTGATAATTCTGGATCGCCACAGGTGCTGGTGATCTGGAGTCGCTCCAGCTGGTGGTTGGTCAGGCCCGCCCTGGGGCTAAGGCCTCCGTGAGGGCCTGGGCTCGGCTCACAGAGTGCTGCACTGGCTGATTCCTGCCAGCCTGCTGGGCTCTCCTCAGTGGGAGGTTAGCTTCTCTGTGTCATTTTGTGGGTTCTGTAGCTCCAAAGTTTGTGCACAGTCCCCTTTTACATGAATTCGAGGAGGTGAGAGCCAGAGTCCCACAGAAGTCCTGTTTCTACTCCGCCACTGAAAAATACTATATGTTACAATAATAATAACAATAAACTCAATACTCCTCTCAACAACTTGTGATGGCTACCTATTACTTGTAGGTTCGAATATAAACTTCTCTGCTTAGATTTTTTAAATCTTCACAACCTGGCTTTAATCTATCTTTTCATCATCAATGAAAATTCATACTCTCACACTCTGGAGATCCTTTGAAACTAACCTTCTCTCTATTCCTCACACATGGTATTCCATCTTCTGTCTCCTTTGCCTTTGTATTGGGTTGCTGCCATACCTTGAATGAAATTCTTCCTCACATCCACCTCATAGAATCCCTCTTTCCCTTCAAGTCAGAAGTTAAATGTTGTCTTCTAAAAGAAATCTTTCTGGGACAGCTGGATAGCACAGTGAATAGAGTGCTGACCCTGGAGACAGGAGGACTGGAGTTCAAATCTGACCTCAGACACTCAACACTTACTAGACATGTGACCTTGGGCAAGTCACTTAACCCCAATTGCCCTCCAAAAAAAAAAAAAGCAATCTTTCCTGATTCCCCAACTGCTAGTGCCTTACCTCCCAGGTCACCTTGCATTTATTCTCCTTATACTTAAATATGCACTTATTGTTTCCTTCATTAGAATTGAAAGTAGGGATTGTTTCATTTTTTGCATTTTCATTTCCAGAGTCTAGCACAGGGTCTGGAACATAATAGACACTTAATAGATGCTTTTGATAGATTGTTTGACTCTTGACCTATGGAACCTATTTGCTCCAAAGGAAAAATTTTTGCTGGTAGGATTGTTTGGTGACCCATAAGCTCTCCTGTTTCAGATGCAAAAAACCCCAAATTAAAAAAAAAAAAAACAAGAACAACACATTTTCAGTCTCAAGGAAAAAAACGTTTAAAAGTCAATGAGTTCAATAGAAATCTGTCAGTCTTCACCTGGGATTACAGGCTAATAGAGAACACAGGATTATTCAAAGTTCCACCACTAACTAGCTATTTGACCCAAGGCAAGGTATTTCACCTCACAGTTCAATAAATTCAATGAAAAACAATGGTAATTAACAATACTTATTCCTTGAATAACTCAGAGTGGTTGGAGGGATTCTGAATTATGTCTATCAAAATTTGAGTTTTTTAAAGAAAGGTACTGGGGGTCAGAGTCAAGATGGAGGAGTAGAAATAGGACTTCTGCTTGGCTCTGGCTTCCACCTCCTCCAATTCATGGGAAAAATAACTCTAGACAAATTTTGGAGCTACAGAACCCACAAAATGACAGAGAGAAGCTAACCTCCTGCTGAAGACAGTCCAGCAGGCCAGCTGGAAGGGACCAGGGCAGCGCTCTGGGAGCCAAGCCCAGCCCCTTGCAAGCCCAAGGTTTTAGCCTCAGGGCGGCCACAACCAGCCCCCTGCTGGAGGGACTTCAGGTCATCAGCAGCTGTGCCGGTTTCCAGAATTATCAACACATAGAACCTAAGGACAAAGTGAGAGGTCAGTGCAGTGTGGACTTTGGGATCCGGTAGTTTGGGAGTGTGAGCCAGCCTTTACCCCCTGATGGGAGAAGCCGCTGAGGCAACGCAGCTGTGCAGCCACCACCACATGGCAACTTCAGCTTCAGGCTTGCAGATTTTAGGGGGACCAAGTGATTAGTTTGAGGGGTAATCACTCTTGCTTTAACCTGTTTGAATCTGGATTGCGGTCCAGGGTGGAGGTCCTGGGGTGTGTGACCAGCTTGCCAGAGCATGTGGAGGCTCAGAGAAAGCACCCAATCAACAGTTCCAGCAGCTGCAAAAAACCCAGAGATTGGGACAAAGCTCTCCCATCTGGTTGCAGAGTCCTACTTTGGCAAAAAGCCCAAAAGTCAAGTAATTGAATGGTAACATGAGCAAGCAAAGGAAGCAAAGCAAGCAGAGAAATCCAACTTTACACTCCTATTTTGGGGACAAAAAGGATCAAAGCATGGAACAGGAGGAAGACAGCAAAGTCAGAGCTCCTGCACCAAAAGCTTCCAAGAAAAATACAAGCTGGGTACAAGCCATAGAGGACCTTAAGAAGAATTTTTAAAACCAAATAAGAGAAGGGGAGGAAAAATTGGGAAGAGAAATGAGAACAATGCAAGAAAATTATGAAATGAGAGTCAACAACCTGACTGAAGAAAATAACACCTTAAAAAATAGACTAGCTCAAATGGCAAAAGAGGCTCAAAAAGACAATGAGGAGAAGAATGACTTAAAAAGCCAAATTTGCCAGATGGAAAAAGTATTTCAAAAAAGAATCTCACTGAAGAGAATCATTCCTTCAGAATTAGATTGGAGCAAGTGAAAGCTAGTGACTTTATGAGAAATCAAGATACTATTAAACAGATCCAAACAAATGAAAAAATAGAAGGCAATGTGAAATATCTCATGGGAAAAACCACCGACCTGGAAAATAGATCCAGGAGAGAGAATCTAAAAATTATTGGACTACCTGAAGCCATGATCAAAATAAAGAACATAGAAATCATCCTTCAAGAAATTCTCAAAGAAGATTGTCCTGATGTTTTAGAACCAGAGGGCAAAATAGAGGTTGAAAGAATCCACCAATCACATCCTGAAAAAAATCCCAAAAAGAAAACTCCTAGGAATATTATAGCCAGATTCCGGAATTCCCAGATCAAGGAGAAAATATTTCAAGCAGCACAGAAGAAACAATTTGAATATTGTGGAAATACAATCAGGGTAACACAGGATCTGACAGATTCTCCACTGAGGGATCAAAGGGCTTGGAACGTGACATTTTGGAGGTCAAAGGAGCTGGGATTAAAACCAAGAATCACCTACCTTATCAGCAAAACTGAGTATCATGTTTCAGGGGAAAATATGGTCATTCGATGGAATAGAGGACTTTCAAGCATTTTTATAGCAGTTGGGGAAGTAACTTGCCCAAGGTTACACGGCCAGTTTTTTGTGTGGGTGTTAAGTAACTGAGGCTGGAACTGACCCGGGGTCCTCCCCATTCCAGGGCCAGTGCTCTTACTCACTGCACCACCTAGCCACCCCAACTCTCAAGCATTCTTGATGAAAAAAACCAGAGTTGAATAGAAAATTTGACATTCAGAAACAAGAAGCAAGAGAAGCATAAGATGGTAAATAGGGAAAAGAAATCATAAGGAACTTATCAAAGTTGAATCATTGTAACTTATGAAACTTTTCTCAGTATGAGAATAGTTGAAGGGAATAAATATGTGTGTGTGTATATATATATATATATATATATATGTATGTATACATATATATGGGCATATGAACACATATGTGAATGTGTATATATATATGTTTACAGGTATATATAGATAGAGGGCACAGGACTAATTTAATAGGAAGGGATGATATTTAAAAAGGTGAAATTAAGAGGTGATAAGGAATATAATGAGAGGAGATGGAGAGAGACCAAATGGGGTAAACTATCTCATATAGAAGAGGAAAGGGAAAATGGTTACAATGGAGGGGAAGAACAGGAGGGCAAAAAGGCAAAACCTTATTCTCATTGAATATATACACACTAAATAGGGTATCTCACCCTACAAGAGAGTAGGGGGGAAGGGGATAAGAGGGGGGATGATGGAAGGGAGGGTAGGCTGAGGGGGAGGAAAGTTGGAAGCACCCACTCTTGAAAAGGTACAGGATCAAAGTAGAGAATAGAACAAGTGGGAGGTGGGATAGGAGGGAGGGAAATATAGTCAGTCTTTTACAATATATCTACTATGGTAATGTTTTGCATAGCTACACATGTACAGCCTATACTGAATTGCTCATCTTCCCAGTAAGAGTGGGTGACAAGGGAGGAAGGGAATGAATCTGGAATTCAAAGTTTTAAAATCAAATGTTAAAATATATATATATATATTATCATTAACACTATTTTACATGTAATTGGGAAATAAGATATACAGGCACTGGGGCATGGAGATCCACCATGCCCTATAGAGGGTATTGGAGAAGATATGGGAGAGAGCAGATTGGAGGAGGGGATATCCTGTGGGACCGCTATTTGGGGGCGGTGTGTAGGGGAAAAAAAAGGCTAAAAAATTTTTAACTCAAAACCTGGTGGAAATGAATGAAATAAACCAGAAGTTAATAAAGCATTTGAGGGGGAAAGGGTGAAATTAAGAGGTAAGAGTGGAATATAATGAGAAGAGATGGGGAGAGACAGAATGGGGTAAATTATCTCATATAGAAGAGGCAAGGGAAAATGGTTACAATGGAGGGGAAGAACAGGAAAGCAAAAGGGAATTCAACCTTATTCTCATTGAATTTGGCTTAGGGAGGGAATGACATACACAGTAAATAGGGTATCTCACCCTACAGGGGAGTGGGGAAAAGGGATGAGAGGGGGGATGATGAAAGGGAGGGCAGGCTGTGGGGGGGAGGGAAGTTAGAAACCCATTTTTGAAAAGGGACAGGATCAAAGTAGAGAATAGAACAAGTGGGAGGTGGATAAGATGGAGGGAAATATAGTCAGTATTTTACAATATATCCACAATGGAAATGTTTTGCATAGCTACACATGTACAACCTATATTGCATTGCTTATCTTCCCAGTAAGGGTGGGTGACAAGGGAGGAAGGGAATGAATCTGGAATTCAAAATTTTAAAATCAAATGTTTAAATATATATATATATATATACATATATACACTACTATTAATATTATTGTACACGTAACTGGGAAGTAAGATATGCAGGCACTGGGGCGTAGAGATCCACTGTGGCCTCTTGGAAAATTGGAGGGTGGACAGGGGAAGACTGAGAGAGAGCAGATTGGAGGAGTGGATATCTAGCAGGATTGCTATTTTGGGGTAGTGGGTAGGGGGAAAATGGGGAGAAATTTTGTAACTCAAAATCTTGCAGAAATGAATGATGTAAACTAGACATTCATAAAGCTTTTGATAAAGAAAAAAGAAAGAAAGAAAGGTACTATCTCTGTGTAGTATATGAAGATTGTCTTTTCAATAAGACACATATATACACAACAACAACAACAACATTATTTGGTGTGTTCCTGAAAAGGAACAAGCTTCTCTTCAAGAAGCTCACCCTAAGATCTATAGCCAAGGTTTGATCTCTTTCCAACAAATGCCACTTCCACAATGAACACACATGGCAACCAGCAAAGAAACCACTTGATCTAAGTTGATAGCAAAACAGAAATCAGAGAAAGTATACATAGAATAATATGTACCAGACAATACAAAGTGAAGGAGCTGTCCAATTGGGAATGATGTAACTCAGGTCAATCATAAGAGAATCCTAGATCTCACCCAAAAGGAAATTTCCTGAATTCTCTAGTATAGCAGGTTGGGGATAGAGACATAATGGAGACTGCCAGATCTTTTCACGTTGATTTCTTCCCAGAACCTTATTCTCCCTTTAGCAATCTGAAGTGGGGTTGGCATTGTACATCTTCTCACATGAAGTTGGAAGCCAGAAGCACCCAAAGCAACTGCAAGAGACTAAATAGACCTCTAGAAACTGAAAGGACCAAACCTTTTCTCTCTCTGGCTCTTGCCAACTGTACCCTGCCTCTCACACAGGCTTAGGACATTAGTCTCCACCAATGAGGAGAGAGTCACATTCCAATGGACTTTGCCACCCAAGTTATACTTCAAACAAATGGGATCCTTGCCTCATAGGTAGTTAGTCTTTGCTCAAAATTTGGCTAAAAGTGGATAATTTTTTAAATAATTGTGATGTGATATAAGAAACCAGCTATTCATCCCCATTTTTCCCATAGACTCTTCTTACATGAATTTGGGCTTTTTATTTCCAAGGAACATGCTTTTTCATATAAAATATGGATTGATATTATGTATGCTAATTATGTAAGACACTCAGTAAATAGTTAATGGAGCCAATTGATGATTAAACCTACTCTAATACACACACACACATGCATGAATACATTTCTCCAAGAATAATCAAGACTAAGATGGGCTTGTATTTACATGTTCATTGTTGTTGTTGAGTTTTTCAGTCATATCTGACTCTTTATGACCCTATTTGCTGTTGTTGTTGGGTTTTTTTTGGCAAAGATACTAGAGTAATTTCCCATTTCCTGCTCTTTCTCATTTTACCGGTGAGGAAACTGAGGCAAATAAGGTTAAATGACTTGCCCAGAGTCACAGAGCTAGTAAGTGTCTGAGGCCCTATTTGAACTCATGAAGCTGAGTCTTCCTGATTCCAAACCCAGTGCTTTATCCACTGCACCACCTAGCTGCCCTCAGTTGAATATTCCTGTACTATAACCCCTAGGAATCTAGAATTATTGGTTCCCTATTAGACATCTCCACCAGGTGGCAGCATGGTGAGCAACGGACTAGTAGTCAGAAGATCAAGTTTCTAGACTAAGACCTGCGGTTGAGTAGGCATTTGATGAGTCACTGTTTCTCTAGGTCTCATGTGACCATAAAACTTAAAGATGGAAGGAACTGTAAGCATCCTCTAGTCAAATCTTTTTATCTTTATGATGAGGCAATAGTCCCAGAGAGATTATGACTTGCCCAAATACAGTTTCCTGATCTGGCAGATGAGGGTCTCAAACTATGAAGATGTTCTCTAATGTCTTTTCCAGGTATAAATCTCATGAATGAATGGGCCCCTGTGGGCCAAGTTGACTCCATTTTGTGAGGTCAATCAGTTCACACAGCTAATGTAGAACCAAACTGAGTTATAAACAAGTCAATTAACTGGGGAGGAGGGAGGGAGAAGTTAAGTGCATTAATAAGTGAAAGTCATACTGATAAGCAAACACTGGGGAGACCAAACTAAAATAAGACAGACATTCTTAGAGTGGATTTACAATCTAATAGGGAGGATAGAGGACGTGCTCACTGATAATGATGATACGAGGCAGAATGTGCTAAGTTTAAAAAAGAGAGAGATCTGGGAGGGAAAGTATTATAAGAAAGTTGGTAAGGGAAAGCTAACTTCAGCAGAGATAGGAGTAGAAGGGAAGAAAGGGGATTAGTCAAGGTGAAGGATGGGAAATACTTCAGTAGAATAAGTTGGAAAGAAGAAGGGATTCATTCCAGATATGGAATAATATGTGAGCAAAGAAGCATGAGGTGAAGATTAAGAACAGGGGTTAGTGATTGATCTGCCTTGATTAGAAGACTTTTAATTTTTTTTCTTTTGATATGACTTTATTTTCTAAGCTATTTCTTCTCAGAGTTTGCAGAAACCCTGAATTAATCAATCTTGATTGACCTTACAGATCAGTCCTAGGCAGAAGACTCCTTAGCCCAAACACAATGGTGTTCATTTGGAACAAAATAAAGTGGGGATCCCAAACCACACCTTGGAATTGTGTTGAGCCTCTGTGTGAGAGGCCCAGAAAGACAGATTGGGAAAGTAATCACCCAAGGACCTCTTGAAGGGAGGGTCCATTTTACTCCCAGGGGAACCTGTGTAAAGAGGTTAAGGGAGGGATCCAGGAGTGTGAAAGGAAACAAGGTCACTCTTCCTGTCCCGCTGCTCCCTCCAAATCCTCTGGAAGACTCTTTTAAAACTAGGCAACCTTGGAAGGATCAAGTTACTATTTCACTGGTGCTTAGCAAAGTGGCTGGCAAATAGTAGCTATTTAATTAATGTTTATTGTCTTTGCTGCCAGACTTCATTGAGTAAAGGCATCTGTTAACCCTTTTAATGTGGGCATATTCTCCACAACCCACCTGCATCTTCTCATGCTATATACCTCTTACTCATGTCCTGCCATACACTACGTTCCATTAGAGGTCCTTCATTAAGGACCTTTCTCTAGATACCATAACTTTTCATGACTATGGAATCTATTATCCATTTCTCTCTTTTCATCTTTGTCAATAATGTGGAAAGCACATTTAAACCTACAACATAATATACTGGGGAAAACTCCTCATTTGATATCAGAGGGCTTGAGTTTGAATCCTGACTGTTTCTTCCCTGATCTCTTTAATTCTAGTTCTTCATCTCTGTTAATTACTTCCTGTATGAAGTTTATTTTCTATATATTTGTTTGGATGTTGTGTCCCCTATTAGATAGTAATCTCCTTGGGGGCAGAGACTGTCTTTTTCCTCTTTTGGTATTCCTGGAACTTAGCACAGCACCTGGTACATAGTAGGTGCTTAATAAATGTTTATTGCTTGCTTGACTGACTGTATAGTTGGAAGAATTTATTGCACCTTTCTGGACCTTTCTTCATCTGAAAAATGAGGAGTTTATACTCTATCAGAGGTATCAAACTTGTTGACCCAAACCAGACTAAAATATAATTAGGAAATATTCAAAGAAACAAATAAAAATATAATAAAACACAGCTAATGTTAATCTGTCATTTTCAAAATCAATATTTGGCCTGTAGCGATCCATTTTTATTTGAGTTTGATACCATGGGACTAGATGACCCAGATTTCCTTTCAGCTCTGAATCATAAGTCCATTGCCTTCTGCGTGATCTGGCTGATCTGCTCTTTGATCCTTCATTTATTGTACTATTTATGATTCACAGTCATGTAACATCACTAGAACAATGATGATGTAGAAAAATATGGATTTTTCTTTCAAGGAGAAGTTTGGTATCATTAAAACCACTCCACAATTTCCAAAATGCAATATAGCCCTCCCTTTTCCTCCTAATAAAATCTGGGCCCAGTTCATTGTTCATTTCCAGAGTCCATTCAAGCTATGTGTACTGAATGACTAGATCCATGAAGTGTCACTATAAATGTGAGTCAGTATCTAGACAATCAATGTTTTTCATTCATATTATTTTCCTGGGTATATTGTTAGGCTTAGGTTTCTTTAATGTGTGTGTGTGTGAGCACATGTGTGTTAGTATAAAACTAATATAGGAGGTTCTTTAATGTGTGGAAGATTGATGTAATTAGCACAAGGTCACATAAATCAGAGTATCTGGAAGAACTTACCACCTATAAGAATCCTATTTATGTTGGGCATCCTGGATTGTGGTAACAAATACCTTTGGTGTGCATGTGTATCTTTGTTTTATATCTCACTTGATATGACTCATTGAAGAAATTCCTGTTGTTTCATCTATCAAGGAATCATATATGATCTTAACATGTACATGAGAGACAAATTATTGGAAGAGATCTTTTTAAGGCCATTATTTTGTTCTGCCAAATCAAATAGTTTTTATATTCAAATAGTCAAATTCAAGCAACTAGGTGGGACAATAAATAAAACACTGCAATTGGAGTCAGGGAGATGAGTTCAAATCTGGTCTTTAGATAGTAGCTGTGTGACTCTGGACAAGTCACTTAGCCCCTGTCTGTCTCAGTTTCCTAATCTGTAAAATGGGGATAATAAGAGCACCTATTTCCAGGATTATTGTGAGGATAAAATGAGCTAATATTTGTGAAGCATTTTGCAAATCTTAAAGCACTATATAAATGCTAGTTATTATTAAATATTAAATTAAACCTTAGGATTTTGTATTCTTTGCACCTTTCGGTCAATTGTTTAACTAAAAACTTAGAATGCTAGACACTGTCATTTTGGGGAGCATATTTATTCTCTTCCCATATTTTCATCAAGGATGCCCTCAATTTTTTGTGGGTTCTCTTCATGATTATTTTGTATGGAATGCAAAGTATTTTTATGAGTTAGAAGTTATTGACACCCTCTTGATCTCTTTTTCTAAGTTCATATAAGTTTTCCCAGATATCTCTGAAATCGTGCCATTTATCATTTCTTATGGGGACATAGGTCAAGCTAATAAACATTGGCTAAGCATCTACTATGCTTCAAGAACTATGTTAAATGCGAGGGATACAAAGAAAGGGATAAATGTTTTTACTCTCAAGGAGCTCATTCATTGACAATAATTTGTTCAACCATTCATGGAATAAACAGATATCCCCTTGGTTTCCAGTTTGGGGTTATTGCAAAAAGAGCTACTATATACCTTTTTGTACTGTGGGTCCTTTTTTCTTTCTTTGATCTCTTTGGGGCTTATGCATAGTAATTGTAAGTCTGGGTCAAAAGGTATTCTCAGTTTAATGACTTTGGGGCATAGTTCCAAATTGCTTTCCAGAATCAGCTTACTGTTCCCCATGTTTAGTCAGGCTGGTCTTGAGCCAGCAGAGTATGTACACCTGGTGTCCAGATCCTACCCAAAACCTTTCCAGTACAAAGGAATGGGCCAGAGTTAGCACCACAACTGGCATAGCCTTTGGGAATCCAGGGTGACCTCTACACCACGATGACTTATCAGAGTCAGACATTTGTGGAGGTATCATATTAAAAATGCTTTAAATAGCAACTTTGATAAAGGTTGTGGACAGGAATTTCATATCTTAGATATTGAAAAAGCAGAGAAATGGTCCATTTGAAAATACACTGAGACAAGCGAAATTCAGAGCTCTCTTTGAAAGATGCCTGAAATTTCTTTGGCCAAGGCTTGAATGACAAAACAAAAAAGTTAATGAATTTGCTTCTGCCAGACAAATAGAGTATTTCCTTGCCTCTTCTTCCTCTGGTCTTTTTCTCTGTCTAAACAGAGAAAAAAAATTTTATTTTCATCCCTCAAAGCCCATCCTTTATTCTCTTTCTTTTCTGAAATCTTCCCCAATTACTCATTTGAATTAACTGATATCTTCTTCCTGTGGCGAGAGTATATATTTTTTGGATTATTCATCACTTATTTATGCATCCTTGAATTGCTACTTAACGCTTTCAATCAGGTATTTTTCTCACCCTTTTCCCAACAGGATCGTAATCATGTGCACAGATATATGTGTTTTTGCTTTATAAGTCTCTTTGCCGACAACAACCCTGCAGGTAGATGGCACAAACACTATTTTCCCCATTTTACCAAAAGAATAAGGTTCAGAAACATTCTATGACTTGCCAAAAACCACATAGCTCTCAAATCTCAAGATATAAGGCTCAAACTCAGATCTTATTCTCAAGTTCAAGTCCTTTCTTGTATATGATACTCAGTTCAGGGACCACATCCTAGCCAAACTTCTTCTATCTCTGTATTCTATTCTGAAGATTAGCACAGTGCCTGGTACAGTAGGCATTTAGTAAATATTGATTGATCAATTGATCTCCTAAAGTGTCTATGACAATATTATATGTGTACTGTGCCCTGCTTGCTGAGTTGAATTGAATTGTATAGGTTAAATTGAACAAATTTAAGTCAATTCAAAAACAAAAATTTAAGTATTACAAGTCAAGTACAATCCCCTTACTTACAAATGTGAAACTGCCTCCTATGTAAGACACTCTGATAGGTATTGAAGCAATGGCAGCAGCTATAACACTATCCAAGGGCGTGCAAAAGCCACCTCAAACCATCTTAGGAAAGCCAATTGTAAAACTTTGGTGTGAGCATTTACACCGCAGAAATCAGGAAGCGTTACAAATTGAGGCTTGATTTACTCCATTGTTGACTGTCTAGAGTCAGGAAAATGTCAATGGTGTATTGTTATTATTGAGTAATTTTTCTGTTGTTTTCAATCCTTCATGACCCCTTTTAGGGTTTTCTTGGCTAAGATGCTGGAGTGATTTGTTATTTCCTTTTTCAACTCGTTTTACAGATGAGAAACTGAAGCAAACAGGGTTGAGTGACTTGCCCAGGGTCACACAGCTCATTATCAGTGTAGATTAAATTTTAAGGTATGTGGTAAGCATGTCTCCCTTCTTCCCCAGCTGATTGTTAAATGTTTATTTGCATACCGCTAACATTGTCCCTGCCTAAAGGGAACATCTGCAGAAGATGTGCAACATGTACATCGAAAAATATAAATAAGAATGAGAGATACCAAATGCTCTAGAAAACTTACAGGAAGGAAAGAATACTTTTAACAGGAGGCTAAAGGAGGAGTTGTATCTGAGCATGCAGGAGGGTGCAGGGATGGAGAGGAGTAGCTTGCACTAATGTGAAGAGGCTAGAAATGGAACATCTTGTTCAGAGAAGTAGTAGAAGTGCTGTTTAGCTAGAATAGAGAGTCAGTGAAGGGCAGTCATGTGAAATAAGTCAGGAAACCAAGATTAGAGGCACACTATGGAGGACTTGAAGGACCAAGTTAAGGGGTTTCTAATTTTCTCTTACAGACAATAAGGAGTTACCATAGCTTCCGTTTTTGTTTTTGTTTTGAGTATGAGAGTGACAAGGCAAGATCTGTGCCTTAGGAAAAAAATTTAGAGTAGTACAAAAGACAGGTTGGAAAAGAGAAGTAACTAGCATTGGGGGGAACAGTGGTCTAAAAGGATCAATTACAATATGTAGTACCAATGCAATATTTACAGCACCAACAGCTACTATAAATATACTCGCACAGTGCTCAATTGCAAAATATAACAGACTCTCCATATATAAGACA
This sequence comes from Petaurus breviceps papuanus, assembly GCF_028583685.1. Classification (NCBI taxonomy): domain Eukaryota; kingdom Metazoa; phylum Chordata; class Mammalia; order Diprotodontia; family Petauridae; genus Petaurus; species Petaurus breviceps. The sequence continues at coordinate 7,694,354 of NW_027185694.1, read as the reverse complement.
GAAGCAAAACATTTATTCACACACCAGAAAACCAAATCCTAAAACCAGTAAGCCAATTCCATCATAGTAGAAAAGAAGTTAGTAAGCTACAACAGCATAGTGAGTGGCACCATCCTTTAGCCTTCCCACAAACCAACATAAGACCAATATTTACTCACAAGCCTCTCTGTCTCACTCGGAAGCATCCTCTCCTCTCCACCATCTAGCTTACTCTGACTCCCAGTTTCCTGTGGGCTCTGTTCCACCCGTCAGCAAAACTCCTCTTACCACAGGCTCTATGTTATTATATTCAGCCTATCGGGGGGCAGCATATATTTTCAAAGCAGAGAAGGTCTTCAAATTCCCTTAAGCTTATTAAGGGCATGGAAGATCTTCAAATTACCATTATCATTACACAATAGTCTAAGTAAGCAGTTATGAGGGCCTGGAAATTTGTTGCTATGGGAGTGGAGAAAGTCAAGCAATGAGAGGAATGTTATTAAAGTAGAAACCATAGCACCATAGCATTGGACCAAAAGAGGATGAAGAAATGTACTTTCACTGTAAACACTAAAAATACCCTCACTCCAGTCTACTTTATCAGGTCCATCACACAAAGCAAAATGCATACATCCACTCCTTCACTAACAACATTTGCTGACCCACACTTACCAGTTTTATCCCCAGAGCTCTTTACCATCCCAAACTCCTCTTACATCATTTAAAAATATGCCCTAAACTGCAGCAGATACAGTGAATACCCACATACATGAATTCCCTTTTAAAAAAAATCTTCAAGAATGACTACTGTATGGAGAGCAATGCAGTAGAAGAGATTCAACTACAAATAATTTAGAGAGGACTGGATAACAGGGCTAGACATATTGTAGCTTCCTGCATAAAACCAAGCATGCATCTGCAGGAAACCAAGGGCAGAGAATTCTGCAGATGTTTTATGGAATTCAGAAACCCTTCTGTTGACTGGTTTAAAGCCATAGCCTGACTTCCTTCCCAGATTCCTCCATCCCCACCCCAAGACTATATCCCTTCACTTTACACTTTGTTTTGATCCTGCTCTTAACTCCTGCTTCTCAACTAGTCACTATTGTCTTCTGCCTCTGGCCCTTCAGTTCAGCACCCTGTATCCCTGGCAACCAATTCTGGCTTTTTTAGACCAATCTGAGGTTTCTGGCCTTTGCTGAATGAGAAACTTTCAGCATTCTCATTTCTTCATCCCCTGGCCTGGGAGACTTCAGCCTTTCCATTGAAAAATCAGTCTCAATCCATGGCAGTCCTATCTGTGTCCATGTCATACAACAAGAGGTGGTTTTGTCCATCTTATTCAAGGAATTTGCACAACTTATTTTGATGACTAACCTACAAATAATTTGAGTTATGTATATATTTTAAAATAGCAGAACACAAATCTTTGCTCCCTCACTGTCTCCTGTCCACTTACTTCCTACCCCCATTCTCTCTCTCTCTCTCTCTCTCTCTCTCTCTCTCTCTCTCTCTCTCTCTCTCTCTCTCTCTCT
>NW_027185694.1:7664192-7692830 GCF_028583685.1 Petaurus breviceps papuanus | reverse complement strand
TCTCTCTCTCTCTCTCTCTCTCTCTCTCTCTCTCTCTCTCTCTCTCTTTCTGTCTCTCTCTCTGTCTCTCTCTCTTTCTCTCTGTCTCTCTCTCTCACACACACACACATACCTTCAGACCCATACTCCATTCAGCTATTGTATTTTTAATTTTTTTATGTGATTTTAAACAACATTTGGTGGAAACACTCTGTTACTATGATTCTCACATTACAAAGTTCTCTTTGTAGGCCCTCACTATGGAATATATAGTATAAAGGGAATTTTTACAGATGTTCTAATATAAACACACACATAAACACACATGCATATATAATTATTAAAGGAAAGTCAGAGGCTTTTCTTGTTGTTTTAAGTGGTAAGCTAATTCCAGACTAAAAGCAAGTCTCCCAGTTATTTTAGTTCAACCTAATTTGATGTCCCAGAAGTGGGTCTCTTTTGACTTTTTTTTTATTTATTTCCTAATTTAAGGATGTTGCTATGTGGAAGGGGATTGAATTCTCACAAATGGATACTATAGGCAACACATATAGAAGTTCTATCCTCCCCCCCCCAAAAAAATAACCTGCATTTAATGGCAAGAAATCACCAGCAAATTCCATTATGTTTGTGGGCTTGACATGCAATGCTTATTAAATGTAGGAACAAAGCCACTTTATACATCATAATGTTCGCATTAGAAATTCACTGCTCATAATGGTACTGCAAGTGTGAGTGCGATTTTTCTCAACTTATGAAATATATTTCTGACACCCCAGGAATTGATGTATGCACGCATGATATTGTCCCAGTGCAGTAAGGGAGACTTAACTGATGTCTGCAAGATTTGATTTATTACAAGTAAATATGATTGCCTTCATAATCTGATTTTATTATGTTCGGGGCTCTCGCAGGTAAACTTTTAGTAGAAGGAAGAAGGCCAATTTTATTAAACCAGTCTGTTCCTGCAAACCAAATAGTTGCTTGGGGTGGGGGAGTGTAGGCAGTGGGGAGAGGGAGAAGAAAGACTGATACACAATGTTTTTGAAAGGAAAAAAAATTACTTCTAACCATTCCGGTATCCTATCTTCTCATTCCGCGAACTATTTCAAATGTTCTTTTGCTATATTGAACTTGATTTTCTTTTTAAAGAGCTACATTTAAAGAAATGTAATTATCCAAAGAGGAGGTTACTACTTGTAACAGTAACAGAGATGGGGGGGGAAGGAGGGGAGAAGTACTGAAAATCCAGGTTTACTGTGCCAGAGATATGGGTAATAAGAAAGTCACTTTTATGATTTATCTTAAACAATAGTAGCAACAAAACAACAGCAAATGGTTCAGGGGATCTCGAAAGGAAAGGGCTGTCCTTTCTAACTTCTAAGGTTTTTATTAATAATAGCAAGAGCATAAAGCTGATAATATGTATCCGAAAGTCAGGGTCACAGCTTGAAGTCTCACCATAACATTAAGACCTTCTAATCAGAATTAAAGTAGGTCAACCCAGTACCAGCTTTGTCCACAGGGACGGGAGATTTGTCCCTCATTCCTCTGCTGTTGTCAAGTTGTTGGGAATGACTCAGTGAGAGGGACGATGGGAAAAGATGGCTCAAGCAGATAGCATCAGGAAAGATGGGATGGTGTTCACAGTCTTACAACAGTCCCCAGATACCCCAGTGTCAAGTAATAAATAAACAAATACATAAAAAACGGTGGAACTGGTCCTTTTCTCCTTCATGCACCTCCACCTTCCCAGATATACGACTACGTCTTTTGTCCTTCAAAGTTGACCTTACTATTCATTTTAGTGGAACATTTACCAAACTTGGAGTCAAAAGGTCCCATCTTGCCTTTGTCGATTGCCAGCTAGGTGACTTTGGGCTAGTTCTTCAATCTCACTGAGCTCTAATTTCATCATTTAAAAGGTGGGAATAGTAATTCCTGAAATACAAGCTTACAGGACTGCTGTGAGGAAAATGTCTCATGACCTTGCACGTACTACAGAAATAAGGAGTATTTGTAGTGATTAGTATTCATTTTAGCTGGATTGTACCAGAATAAATTATTTAGGGAAGGGGAAGAAATGCACAATATAATTGACCCTAGGGACCACATTCAGGCAATCAAGTCAGTCAGTAAGCATTTATTAAGATCTTCCTCTGTGCACAGGTATACTTAAGGATGGCTCTGCTTAGCATTAACAATAAAGACATACTTCATACGGTGTTGTCTTGGCCACCTTCATTTTGAAATAATATTAATATATTATTACCAAACCCCACCAAAATATCTTTAAATTCTACTCTAACTCTCTTAAATTTAGAACATTGCTCCTCTTGAACTAACCATCCCCTGTAGCATTGTTTTTACCTAATGTGCTTTTGTGGAACCACTTAATGGATTTCAGAGAGGTATATAGACCTGTATCTGGCCTCAGAATTTAAATTGTAGCGATCTCTTCCTATGTTCCTCTTGCACTCTATGCAGTAATGACTCTTTTATGCTTTAAATGAATGTTTCGTACTCTGTAACATATTTGAGTATTTCTTACAGCAGGAGACATCAGTTGGAGATCTTTCTCTTTCTCTCTGTAAATATGTTGAGAATGTATAGATCAATGGTTTGGGGGGGACTTCATATATCAATGCCTGCACACAGTTGGAGTAAGGAGGATTTTCTTAAAAAAAAAGATGTGGGGAGAATTCTACCAGGTGAGAATATATACAAATTAGTCTGCATTATTTAGCCTAAAATGTTAATTCTCAAAGCCAAGATATGACTCATTAACAACCAATTAAGGACCAACGGATAAGTAAAAAAAGAGTGACCCTATGGCAAAGAATTGGAAATTGAGGGGCTGCCCATCAATTGAGGAATGGATCAACAAGTTGTGTTATATGAATATAATGGAATACTGTTATATTATAAGAAATGATGAGCAGGTGGATTTCAGAAAAAAAAAAAAAACATGGAAAGACATAAACTGAGGCTGAGTGAAGTGAGCAGAACCAGGGGTACATTGTACACAGTAACAACCACACCGTACAATGACTAACTTCGCTAGACTTACTCTTCTCAGCAATACATAGATCCAAGACAATTCCAAGAGACTCACAGTGGAAAATGCTATCCACATCCAGAGAATGAATTGCTGTATTCTAAATGCCGATCAAGTATTCTATTTTCACTTTGATTTTTTATAGTTTTTTCTTTTGTTCTATTTCTACTTTCACAATACAACTAATACAGAAATATGTTTTACATGATTGCAAGTGTACAACATGTGTCAAATTGCTTATTGTCTTAGGAAGGAGGAAGAGAAAGGAGGGAGGGAGAAAATTTGAAACTCAAAATCTATAAAAATGAATATTAAAAATTGTCTTTACGTGTAATTGGAAAAATAAAATACCATTAAATAAAACAGTGACTATAACTACAGGACTATCAGTTTTAGCCAGAGGCTATGCAATGGCAGGAATATAATTTAGGGAGTCAGAAAATCTGGAATCAAAGCCCACCTCTGACTTTCATTATCTGTGTGATCTTTCGCGAACAGTCTGTTGGTAAAATGACTTTCCTTCTCTAAGCAGAGCAGAGGTAGGGTGGGGGTGGTGTGAAGATTAGGCTTGTTTAATTATCCCTATTGCCCCTAACCCTACTATCAAATTTTTAGTAAGTTAAGTTTCTCAATATATACAACTTCTCTGCCCTGGGAAGTAGTACCAAAGGAACTGTAATTGTCCTTATCCTTCTGTTACCTAAAATTCCAACCTAGAGCAGTGCTTCTGTCAAAATATCTCAGTGTTAGATCTGTGTCTACTTTTTTTCTGGTTATGTTTTCTTCATGGTGGCCTCCTCCCAAGCATATTACTAATAAGTACACTGGACTATCAAATGCTGGAGGTTAACACTGTAAAGATAAAGCAAACATTTAAAATAATGAAAGGTAAATAGATCTTTCCCACACTTAGAGGAAAAGGTTTTAGAAGAAGCACTAGGCGAGAAAAAAGATACAGGATTACCATCTTGGTGAATGAAAGATGAGGGAGACAAAAGTAACATGTCTTCTTTTCCAACAAACCACATTCCCAGTAAACCCATTATTCTGAGAGTCCTGGCCCCTTTCGTTTTATTGGATGCCTCCACTTGTACTTCTGATATACCTCTTCTACCCTCTTTGCCACTCATCTGTGTTTTATGGAGTACAGAATCATGCATATATACATACGTACAATCATGTACTGACTAGACTTGGGTTCCAAGTTCCATGAATCTTCTCCTGCTTAGAGTTGGATTCCTTTTCTAATCTGTCTCCCAGATTTACTGAATGGACTTTGAATGGTCATCTCAAGACATGGCCTGTTCATTCCTCACATTTGCTTCCCTCACATTCACTCAAGGGACTCATTTGCATACATAACAAGACCACTTGGCATGTCAGCAATTTTATAGTTAGGTTAAAATCCTTGTCATCTAGCTAGTTGCCTCTAATTAGGTTTGTGAGAGACCAACTCCCTTACATGCAAAATGAGGGGGTGGTATAAAGTGACTTCAGGAGGTACTTACAATTCCAGCGAGATCTATGTATGACCTTAGAGATGATCTAATCTAACTTTCTCAATTTGTAAATGAGGAAAATGAATTCTAGAGAAAGGAAATGTCTTGTCTAAAGCACACAGACCATAAATAGCAGAACTGTGATTTCTGCTTCTCTTCTCTGATTCTATAAGCCAATATTCTTTCTACTATACACAAATTGAAGACTTAGATGGTTTTCCTAACCATTCTTCTATGACAAGAAACTATACACAATTATCCTTTCCACATCATGACTTTCCCCACTGTGGTTTCAATATATTATGGGCCAGTATATGAAATTAAAGGGGAATTTTCAAAGAGTTTTATGGAAATCACAGATAATTTGTGAAGGTCAGTAGACAACACAGAAAAAGTTTAGAAACTCAGAAATGCATGAGATACATGTATAATATTGACATATTTCATCTTTTGAAAAGATAATTTATAATTCAGACTTCTTCTCTGATAAGAAGTGAGGGCCAAAAAATTTACTCAGATTTTCCAAATCATGGGGGTGCTGTGCCTCTAACCCCTGTAATGTGGAAGGCATAACTGTATAGTCAACTTTATTCTATTGTAATAGTTAAGAAGAGATATAACTATTACTAGAAGGCAGAAAATGACCTCACTTAACTTATCATCATTTCTCAAACAGAATTAGAAAGAACGGTATGATTTTTTTTTCTTTTGGGGCGGAGCCAAGATGGCAGAGTAGAAGCACGACCTTCCCATTGCTCCGGCTTCCACCCTCCCCAATCCATGTAAAAAGGGGACTCTAAACAAACTTTGGAGCTGCAGAACCCACAAAATGACACAGAGAAGCTAACCTCCCACTGAGGACAGCCCGGAAGGCTGGCAGGAATCCAGCGCAGCACTCTGGGAGCCGAACCCAGCCCCATGAAGAGGCTTTAACCCCAGGGAGGGCCGGACCAGCCACAGCCTGAGGGACTCCAGAACAGCAGCAGCTGTGGCCATTTCCAGATTTATCAACACATAGACACAAAGGACAAAGTGAGAGGTCAGTACAGTCTGGACTTTGGGACCAGTAAGTGGGAGTGCTTGGCTTTTACCCCCAGGGCGAAAAGCAGCTGAGACGCCAGCACAGCTAGCCAGTGCCACATGGCAGCTTCAGCTCCTGGTCTGCAGAGTGTAGGGGGACCAAGCACCAGTCTGAGGGGTAATCAGTCTTGCTTTAACCTGCTTGGATCTGGATTGCAGTCTAGGGTGGAGGTCCTGGGGTGTGTGTCCAGCTTGCCAGAGCATGTGGAGACCTCAGAGAGGGCACCCATCTAATACCTCTGGCAGCTGAGAAAACCCCAGTGTTTGGGATGAAAGCTCCCCTGTCTGGTGGCAGAGTCCTACTGTGGCAAAAAGCCCAAAAGTCAAGTAATTGAGTGGCAAAATGAGCAGGCAAAGGAAACAAAGCAGACAGAAGATTCCAACATTACACTCCTATTTTGGGGACAAAAAGGAGCAAAGCATGGAACAGGAGGAAAGCAGTAAAGTCAGAACTCCTGCACCTAAAGCTTCAAAGGAAAATACAAGCTGGTTACAGGCCATAGAGGACCTTAAGAAAGATTTTGAAAACCAAATAAGAGAAGTGGAAGAAAAATTGGGACGAGAAATGAGAACAATGCAAGAAAATCATGAAATGAGAGTCAACAGCCTAACTGAGGAAAATAAAAACTTAAAAAACAGACTGACTCAAATGGCAAAGGAGGCCCAAAAAGGCAATGAGGAGAAGAATGCCTTAAAAAGATGAATTGCCTGATGGAAAAAGAATCTCAAAAACTCAATGAGGAGAATCATTGCTTCAGAATTAGATTGGAGCAAATGGAAGTTAATGACTTTATGAGAAATCAAAATGCTGTTAAACAGATCCAAACAAATGAAAGAATAGAAGGCAATGTGAAATATCTCATGGGAAAAACCACTGACTTGGAAAATAGATCCAGGAGAGATAATTTAAAAATTATTGGACTGCCTGAAAGCCATGACCAAAGTAACAACCTAGAAATCATCCTCCAGGAAGTTCTCAAAGAAAACTGCCCTGATGTTTTAGTACCAGAGGGCAAAATAGAGGTTGAAAGAATCCACTGATCACCTCCTGAAAAAAGATCCCAAAAAGAAAACTCCTAGTAATATTATAGCCAGGTTCTGGAATTCCCAGATTAAGGAGAGAATATTACAAGCAGCCAGGAAGAAACAATTTGAATATGGTGGAAACACAATCAGGATAACCCAGCATCTGGCAGCTTCTACACTGAGGGATCGAAGGGCTTGGAATATGATATTCCGGAGGGCAAAGGGGCTGGGATTAAAACCAAGAGTCACCTACCCAGCAAAACTGAGTATCATGTTTCAGGGGAAAATATGGGCATTCAGTGGAACAGAGGACTTGCAAGCATTCTTGCTGAAAAAAACAGAGTTGAATAGAAAATTTGCCATTCAGATGCCAGAAGCAAGAGAGGCATGAGAAGGTGGACAAGGAAAAGGAATCATAAGGAACTTATCAAAGTTAAACTATTAACATTCCTACATGGAAAAACAATAATTGTAACTTATGAAACTTTTCTCAGTAGTTGAAGGGATTAGAAATATATATATTTGTCTATATATGAGGTTATATGGACATATGAATACATATGTGAATGTGTGTATATATGTTTACAGGTATACATAGATAGAGGGCACAGGTCCAATTTAACAGGAAGGAATGATACTTAAAAGATGAAATTAAGAGGTGAGAGTAATATAATGAGAGGAGATGGGGAGAGACAAATTGGGGTAAACTATCTCATGCAGAAGAGGCAAGGGAAAATGGTTACAATGGAGGGGAAGAATAGAAAGGCAAAAGGGAATGGGTCAACCTTATTCCCATTGAATTTGGCTTGGGGAGGGAGTGAAATACACACTAAATAGGGTATCTCACCCTCCAGGAGAATAGGGGCGGAAGGGGATGAGAGGGGGTACAATAGAAGGGAGGGTAGGCTGGGGGGGAGGGAGGTTAGAAGCACTCACTTTTGAAAATAGATGGGATCAAAGTGGAGAGTAGAGCTGGCGGTAGGTGGGATGGAAGGGAGGAAAGTGTAGTCAGTCTTTTACAATGTATCTACTATGTTATTGTTTTGCATTAGCCACACATGTTCAACCTATACTGAACTGCCTATCTTCCCAGTAGGGGTGGGTGACGGGGAAGGAGGGGAATGAATCTGGAATTGAAAGTTTTAGAAATCAAATATTCAAATATATATATATATGTACATATATGTGTGTGTATATATATATATATATATACTATTATTAATACCATCCTACATGTAATTGGGAAATGGGATGTGCAGGCACTGAGGTATAGAGATCCGCTGGAAAAGTGGAAAGGGTTATGGGGGAAAATGTGGGAGAGAGCAGATTGGAGGAGGGGATATCCTGTGGGACTGCTGTTTTGTGGCAGTGGGTGGGGGAGAAATGGGGAGAAAATTTGTAACTCAAAATCTGGGGGAAACGTATGATGTAAATCAGAAGTTAATAAAGCATTAGAAAAAAAAAAGAACAGTACATACTTCCTTATTAAACTTTGCTTGATGAGTTCTTTGTAAATTATAATCACCTATTAGGAGAAATCACTGTTTTTGGAAATGTCTTTCGTCTTTTCTCATTGCTTGAGGATACTAAAGAGGCAATACGTAGCCCTGAAAACTGCCTTAGAACCTCTGGCCTGAATTGGCATTTTGGTCTCCCAGCATTTCCTGTTAGCAGTCTTTATTTATGCCTTTGTCATGTGAACTGAACAGCAAGGTTGAAATGGGCCCAGGTCCCTAAACAGAAAATCTCCTTCGTAAAACTCATCACATTCTCAAGCACATTTGGAATAGTTAACAGTTCAAAAGGAAAATTAAAGCTCAGTAGCTTAACTAATCCAAAACAATCAATCCTAATTGTCACAATATAGCCATGTATCAAGGCAACTTACAAATCAAAAGGAAGGAAATTTTGTCCCCCACAAAATCTAAATGTGTAGGGAGAGAGTAGGTATGGTGGGTCCCATATAACATCTCTAACACAGTTTTTACTATTCTATCTTCTTCCCTTCTAATCCTTGGAGATGACCCTGCCCTCAAGAAATATTCTCTCATGTAAACTGATCATGTTATTTCTGTCCAAGTATGAATATGCCTGGAGTTATCATTATGAGCAAGTAGAGTTTACATGATATGTGATTTGAGGACACTGGGAAATTCTTTTTTTTTTTTTGCTTTTTGGAGGGCAGTTGGGGTTAATTGACTTGCCCAAGGTCTCATGGCTAGTAGTGTTAAGTGTTTGAGGCAATATTTGAACTCAGGTCCTCCTGATTCCAGGGCTGGTGCTCTATTCACTGTGCCACCTAACTGCCCCAACACTGGGCAATTCTTACCCCAAAATATCTAAACCACCCCCACTTATTAAGGTTTCTGAAATTCCACCGTTAAAAACTGTATTCTTGATTCCTGGAGACAGCCTTCCATCTCCTCAGTATATATCTTGTTTGCATGTAGTTAATGGTATCTCCCCCATTAGATTGTGAGTTTCTCGAGGTCAGGGGATATTTGTGCCTTTCTTTGTAGCTCTAGTGCTTAATATTATTCCTAGAACATAGGAATCAGTTAATAAATCTTCATTGACTAATAGCTAGTCTAGTCCTAAAGACTTTTCTGTTAATAACAGCTGCATCTCACATAGTGTTTTATGTACATTGTCTCATTTGATCCTCACAACACCCTGAAAAGTGGTACTCAAGGTTCAAATCTTATGGTTGAAGAAAAAGGACTCAGGGAGGTTAAAGAACTTACCCCAGGACGAGGACCTAGCAAATCTCAAGAAGCAGATCTAGACCCAATTTTTTCCTAGTTTCTTTAGACTTTTATTATACTATGTTAGTTCAATGGACTTTATACTATGTAATAATAATTCACTGGAAGGTACTAGAGACAGAGTACCTGGGTCCAAATCTTATCTGTGATGCTTACTTATATGTGACCTCAGCCAAATCACTTAGTCTTCCTGGCCCTTGACTTCTTCCACTATAAAAATGGAGGAATTGGACTAGAAGACTCCTCAGGTCCCTTCGGTGATCCTTGAAATACATATGTGTACAGGCTGCCTCCCCAGAAAGAGTAAGTTCCTTGAGGGCAGGGACTGCTTCAATTTTGCTTTGTATGACCAAGGCCTAGCACTGAACCTAGCATAAAGGAGGCACATTTAATAAATGTTTTTTGATTGGTTAGTTTTTTCTCTTTTATATAAAATGCAAATACTTCTTTTCACAAAATACCTTGTAGGAATTAGTTGATAATAATCATAATAGGAGTAACAATAATAACGTTCATATAGTACTTTAAAGTTTACAAAGAGCTTTACAAATATTTGATCCTTGCAACAACACTGGAATGTGGATGCTATTATTATCCCCATTTTATAGATTAGGAAACTGAGTCAAACAGTACTTAAGTGATTTGCCAAGGGTATTATATGTGTCTGAGGTTGAATTTGAACTCAAGTCTTCCTAATTCTAGGACTTTTTTGCATCACTTAGAATCACAGAATCACACAGTTTGAGAGTTGGAGGGAATCTTAGCCACCATTATAACATACTGGATGAGTTGAAGCTGAAATGAATATCCTGTGGGAATTAGACATAAGAAATGAGCCCAATGGGGTGGCTAGGTGGCACAGTGAGTAGAACACTGGCCCTGGAGTCAGGAGGACATTGGTTAGGATCCGGCCTCAGACACTTAAACCAAAAACTAGCCATGTGACCTTGGGCAAATCATTTAACCCCCATTGCCCTCCAAAAAGCAAAAAAAAAAAAAAAAGAAATGAGCCCAAAGGTGTTGGAAGGACCAAGAAAGAATAAATAAAAGTAGGCCAAGAGCTGAGGTAAGAAACTGCTAAAGACAAACCTTACAATTTTTCCTTAAGCTAGTCTTTGTTCTAAAGGATTCATAAAAGAAATTAAAAGGCTCATTTTTTAAAGCAACATCACAATTCAGATCCCAGCTAATTCACCCAGGATTCCCTCTAACTAGAAATTGCTCCCCCTCCTCTCTCTTACAAGTAAGGGGGAAGCATTATTGATCAACCCAAACCAGAAACTCCTCATAAATCAACAACCGTTGGAAAGAAAAAATGAGCCAGTGTTGAGTGTTGAATCAGGGACAAACCCACTAAGTTAAGAAAACCTGGATTCTTGTTTTGTTGCGTGTGTGTGTGTGTTTTTTTGGGGACAAGGGGTTGTTCTTTTTTTGTATAAACAAATTTTAAGTGAAAACTAGAGAGGCCAAATTAGTACATTATCAATGAATGACTAAAAAATCTACTTACTAAATTAATATAGTGTTAGATCAAGTTAGGAAAGAATGAAAACCAGTCAGCAATAATTTCTTATATTTCTTCAACAATATTAATAACTAAGCAGCTATGTAAAACTAAAAGTGTATTTACTCTGCAAACATACCACCCTAACATGGCATAAATATTATACATGATGGTGAGCAATGTAATAGACTTACTATTTTCATTTAACAAGAGTACCTATATATAATGCAATCATAATTTAGCTTCCCTTTGTCACCCCATGATTATCTCTCTAATTAATGAGAATTATGTATTGCCCTGGAAAGTCTAATAAACATTGTTATAAGTTGATGCTATATGTCCATGTAGAAATACCATGTGCTATGTGTTATTTGTATGCAAACTATATTACCTAGATTCTGTGTAGTATAGATATCAGCAATATGTGTTAACATATATTCATTCTTACTTTCCATCACTACTTTGAAGAAACTGCTGGAACTAGGTAAGGCCATTGGTACTTTGTCCTCGGAAGATGACATCCAAAAGGTATATTTCTTCCTCAACATTGCTTACTTCTTCTAGCACATCTTTCACACGTTGCTATCACAATCACTCATGGTCCTCCACTACTCCAGACCACACAGACTGATACCCCCCAATCCCTTTCCCAATCCCAGGGTCTTTGGCCATAGTGATCTCCCAGGGCAATCTTGCCCCTATAACTCCCCCTGCACAGGGAGGTTGGAATGGGTCATGAGTTCCCTTTCCTGACTCAACTGCACCTGTGGTAGCACCACTGCATTGCCAGGTGCCTCTTTCCTCATTGATCTATCCTCTTTATCAGTGCTCTCCCAATTATCTACACCTTCAGCCCCACCACTGAAGTCCCCATCAGCCTTGCCTACCCCTAAATGAAGGAGTCTCTTGTTACAGCTCTTGCTGGGCTTCTTACACACTTCTAATATATCATGTCTGTGGTAAAGGGAGAGACACTTGCAGCAACCTCTTCCCCCAAATCTCCTCCCTCAACATACAGAGAGAGGCATTTTTATCGAACAGTGCTTCATTCTGTGGGTTTGAAGACCATGCATTCTGGAAAAAGGACACGGAGTATTTGGGGACATGGAACAAGAAGTAGCATTCTGCAGAGAGGATGGCAAGTATGAGCTTTGCCACAGAATAGGTGCCCTAGTTGAGGTAGGTTTACTGACTTAATTAATTGAGGGTGGAGGTTGGCTAAGGAATGCAGCCTCCTCACAGCCTCAAGAATACCTAATCCCAAATCTGGTTGAGAACCACTGCCAAAATTTAGTTTCAACCATCCTATTCTCTGACATTTATGCCCAGGGATGATGGTTCAGAAAATAAAGATGATTCACCCCAATGTGAGAAGGCAGTCTTTCCCTTGCTTCATCTCCTTTGCTCAGAGACAGTCAATAGCAACCTGATTGGTCATGCTTCCTTCAAGCTAAAAATGTTATATTCCTGACTAAGGTTAGGATGATTAGTGAGGGAGGAAAGAGAGGTAAGGAGAGAAAGGGAAAGTGTTCTTCTTCCATTCAAACTTAAGAAGGTTCTTGCTTAGCCCTTTCCTGTTCTTAAAGGAGAAAAGAGAGAATCACATGCATTCATGAGTTTATATTGACTCATATGGCCCCAATTATAAATTGACAAACATGCCTAGTGTATCAACCAAGTTATGGTAGAGTGGATTCCTTTTTTGTTTGTTTTGTTTTGTTTTAGTACGATTGTCAGGAATTCAGAGAAACTTACATAGATTTATATGGAATAAATAAAACCAAGCAAACAATATGCACAACAACTGCAGGAATGTAAAGGCATCAAAACTCTGACCAATGCAATGATCGATGGTGACATCCGATGACAGGTGATGAAATATACCAATGATAATAATAGTTAATATTTATATGGTGCTCTAAGGTTGCAAATAACTTCATGTGTAATATCTCAGTTGATCCTCACAAATAAGCAAGGCAAGTACTATTATTGTCCCCATTTTTTCAGATGAAACTGAAACCAAGAGGTTAAGTAACTTGTCCAGCGTCACAGAGCACATATGTATCTAAGGGTGGATTTGTGACATCTTCCTAATGTCAAGTCCAAAATCCTGTCCACTAGGATCGTAGATGTATATTACTCTAAGATATATTTTCAGGCAGCTAGGTGGCTTAGTGGCTACACTGGCAGGTCTGGAGTCAGGCATACTCCTCTTCCCAAGTTAAAATCTGACCCCAAATACTTACTAGCTGTGTGACCCTGAGCAAGTCACTTAACCTTGTTTGCCTCAGTTTCTTCATCTGTAAAAATAAGCTGGAGAAGGAAATGGCAAAGCACTCTAGTATTTTGCCAAGAAAATCCCAACTATGGTTATGAAGACTCATACATGATTAAAAACAACTGAACAATAAGAAGATTTATACTACCATATGTAGTCAATATGATTGTTTTGCTTAACTGGTCCTCCTTGTTTTAAGAGATGGTCTATTGAGGAAAGAGGGGTTACTGGGAAATGGCAGTAATATCAAAATACATCAATAAAGCATATGAATTTTATTTTTTCAAATCATCTTTAAACTATAAGTGCAACAAAAACTTTCCAACATTAGGAAGCTATGTCTACATAAAGAAAACTGTCATGTGACATATTCTTCTAACCTAGATTTTAGCAAATTAAATTTGAAGACTCCCACATAATAAAAACTAAAGCAGCATATTGAGCCTCTAATAAATAGTGTTTGTATACATTCTCATGCTTACACATTCACATTTGTAGGTGTTTCTTCTAAATCTATAAATATTGATGTCCATGCTGATGACAGGTTATAATAGGAGTTGTAGCTAAGACCTGTGGAAAAGTTGGTAACAGTATAATTGTGTTATGTGGCAATCTAGCAATCTATTACAGAATGTGAGTTCCTTGGGAACAGGGATTGTTTCATTCTTTGTACTTGTATGCCTAGCATTTCACTGGAACTTAAACCTGGAACACAGTAGGTGCTTAATAAATACTTGTTAATGGATTGATTTGTTGCAGATAGCAAATTGATCGATAGCGATGGAGGGGAAAAGGCAGTACATCTGTGGGTGGACTGTGTGCCCTTCATTCCTAGACTTTTGGTTTGGCATAAGTAAAAGGAGGAGGGAAAAGTAAACCTCAATAGAAATAAATACTTAGGGAATGGATCAAAAATGAATCATTCAGTCATTTCCTCTGTCTTTATTGGCATGATCCTGGCTCCCAACAGGAGAGAATACAAATTATGGCCATGGGTTTGTTTGGTTCAAGATGAAGTTTCATGTGGTTTTTCCATACTAGATCCCAATAGGTCTTCCACCAGAGCTAACTTTACAGCAGATTGGTCTAGGAGAGAAAAGTCTTTAGGGCAATAACCAAATTCTCACAACTGCCCCAGAGCCACCAAGGGAGAAAAAAGTCAGTAAACTGACTCCTTGAACCAAGAGCAACATTTCTGGGGTTTGGGTGTGGTTCTTTCTCCACGCAACCCAGGTTGGGCAACTCTAGATGTTTGACATTACCTGGGACCTTCACTGAATACTAGAATATTTATTAGAGCAAAAACAAGATGAAATATCCTTTTCCCTGCTCCCTCCTCATTCTCTCCCCTCCTCAAGTGATTTTATTTAAAGAAAATTTATGTTTAGCTACCTCATTTGGAATCCTGCCTGGAGTATACCACCTGCATTCTAGCTTGCTGTGACTGGTATTTATTAGGAAGAATCAATCCCAGAATTAGGTATTGGGAGGAACATAAATAACTCTGAGCCCAAGTACCATATTAAGGGAGTCACTTAACTTGTCACATTCTAAAGGTGACAAAAACTGGAGATTACTTTCAGGGAGTGATGTTCAATGGAGTATCAGCAATAAAGACCATAGACTGCTAAGTTGGATTGAATGAACACTCACACACACACAAACACACACATAGTTACACACACACACCATTATTATTAGTCATGCTGTGGGTCATGATATAAACTTAAAAATAAAAATGAGATTTCTATTTATATTTTACAAGAGGACTGTTTATGTTGCTGTTAAAGAGCTGCCTAAATAGTTTAGTACACACTAAATATATAGGGAACTGAGTCAAATTTATAAAAATAAAAGGCATTTTCCAGTTGATAGATGGTCAAAGGATATGAACATGAAGTGTTCAGACAAAGAAATAAAAGCTATCTATAGTCATATAGAAAGACACTCCAAATCACTATTGATTAAATAAATGCAAATTAAAACAACTCTGAAGTACCACCTCATACCTATCAGATTTACTAACATGACAGAAAAGGAAAATGGCAAGTGCTAGAGTGGATGTGGAAAAAATAGGTACATTAATGCACTGCTGGTAGAGTTGTGAATTGGTTCAACCATTTTGGAGAACAATCTGGAACTATGCCCAAAGAATTGTGCATACACTTTAATATAGCAATACCCCAAAGAGATCAAAGAAAAGAGAAAAGGATCTATTTGTACAAAAATATCTGTAGAAGCTCTTTTTTGTGGTGGCCAAGATTTGGAAATTGAGGGAATGGATTATTAACCATTAATTGGGGAATGGATGAACAAATTGTGCTATATGATTGTGATGGTATACTATTGTGCTATTAGAAATAAAGAGAAGGATGGTTTCAGAAAAACCTGGGAAGACTTATATGATGTAAAACAAAATGAAATGAACAGAACCAGGAGAACATTTTATACAATAACACAATATTGTTAATGGGATCATTTATGAAAGGCTTAGCCACTCTTATCAAAACCATGATACAAGACAGTTCCAAAGAGCTCATAATGAAAACTGATATCCACCTCTAGAGACAGAGCTAAAGAACTCTGAATACAGATCAAAGTATAATGTTTTCATTTTCTTTATTTTTCTTGCTTTTGTTGCAACATGACTAATATGGAAAATGTGTTTTGAATGATTTCACATGAATAATTGATATAACTGCTGACCTCAATGAGTGGGAAAAGGATAAGGCAGGGAGAGAATTCAGGTCTCAATTTTTTTAAAAAATGAATGTTAAAAATAAATAAATAATTCTAAAGAGTTAAAAAGTTCACACTAAGTACTTCATTTTGTTTTTCCTTTCTTTGTATCCTCAAAACTTAACGACAAATGCTTTCTAAATGCTTGTTGACTTGACTTGGTTTGACTACAAGATCCAGAATTTTGCATTCTTTCTCTCGCTCTCAATAACATCCTAGGAATTACAAATTAGAGTATGGGTCAATCCTTCTGTCTCACTTTACTTATGGCTAATCCTGATCAATATCTGGTCACTGGACCCAGATGGCTCTGGAGGAGAAAGTGAGGCTGGTGGCCTTGCACAGTGCTCCCTCACTCAAATCAAAGTCAACTGCAAGTCATGTCATCATTTCCCTGATGCCATGATCCTCCTCAAAAATGAAGAACAAACACAACAATCTTGAAGGGCTTTTCTTCCCTCTCCTCTTCATCCTCTAGGTGACCAGGCCACCTAGAGGCCAAGACATGCTTGACTACTCACACAGTTCTGATGAGATGGGAGTCAGCAACTCTATTTCTTCCACTGAGATGTATGATTACATGAGATGTACTCATCTGCCCTACCACTACTTCCAGACTTTAAGCTCTGTCATCTGACCTACTAAGATAACTTAAGGACCCTATGCCTTACCATCAACCCTACAGCAATAACTTTAGTATTTCCAAGCCTTTCCATACTATTTTAAGATCTGTTTCCTCAAATGAGTATGAGCTCCTTAAAAGCAAAAATTATCCAGTTTTCATTCCATTTGTATCCCTAGGGCTTGGTACATAGTAAGCACTTAATAAATGCCTTTTCAGTCATTTCTTCCTTCCTTCTTTCATTTATTTCATGGCATTGAGCTATTTTGGTTGGACTCCTATGATATTGATCATTCTTTCTCTGACTCCTTCTCTGGCTTTGCTTCCTCTTTAAAGCCTCTAAATAAATTTGTTCTCCAAGTCTCTGTCTTTGACATTGGACCTTGACTTTTCTCTCTAGGCTTCCTCACTTGCTCCAATGACTTCACCTTCAGAGACTCTAAACTCTGTATCTCTAGTCTGGATAGGTTTTCTGAATTCTAGTCTCTCATCTATTTAGAAAATAATGAGATAGTGTAAATTTTGTGGGGGTAAGGACCATGTATTAACTACCTTTATATTTCCCCTAGTAACTAGCATAATACTTTGCAGATAATGGGTTCTCTAATTTAGAAAAACTAAGATAATTTTAGATTGAGAGGCACTTTAGAAGTCATCTAATCCAAAACCCTACCTAAATTATTAATTTCTAACATAACTGATATTCAACTTCATAGCCACTCACATCATTCTCCTACCATAGTTGTTATAAGATTTTATTCCTCTTTGCCTATAAATATATGAATTGAACTGTGATTTTTAACTATCAGTTGTATATGAACCTCAAATTTTTATTTCCATTCTTATCCTATCGACCTGAATCTCTACCTGCTTAACTAGACATATCCATCTGGATTTCCCACCAACATTTCAAACTCATGTCCAAAACTGAATTTGTTATCTCCTTCTTCACAAATCTATTTCTTCTTGAGATTTCTCTATTTGTACTTATTTTTATTGTTCTGTCAATCAGCCATGGGATACCCTTTGTGATCCCATGGACCATTAGCACTCTAGTCCCTTTTATCATCCCCCATCTACTAAAGTCTGTCCAAGTTCATGTTTATTTCTTCCATGACACTATCCATGTTATCCTCTACCATTCCCTTCTCCTTTTGCCTTCAAACTTTCCCAACACCAGGGTCTTTTCCAATGAGTTCTGTCTTCTTATTATATGACCAAAGTATTTAAGCTTCAGCTTCATTATTTTTTCTTCCAATGAATAGTCTGAATTAATTTCTTTAAATGTTGACTGATTTGATTCCTTTGACTGTCCAGGGGACTGTCAAAAGTCTTCCCCAGGATCACAATTTGAAAGCATCAATTCTGTGGTGCTCAGCTTTCCTTATAGTCCAACTCTCATAGCCATACATTGCTACTGGAAAAGCCATTACTTTGACTATATGAACTTTTTTCAGCAAGATTATGTCTCTGCCTTTTAATATGCTAACCAGATTTGCCATAGTCTTCCTTCCAAGGAGTGAGCATCTTTCAATTTCATGGCTTCAGTCACCTTCTGCAGTCATCTATGTGCCCAAGAATATAAAATCTGACACTGCTTCCATTTCTTCTCCCTCTATTTGCCAGGAAGTGATGGAACCAGTTGATAAGAACTTAGGTTGTTTTTTTTTTATTTTTATATTAAGCTTCAATCCAGCTTTTACATTCTCCTCTTTTATTCTCAAGAGGCTGCTTAATTCCTCCACTCTTTATGCCATAAGGGTGGTGTCATCTGCATAGCTGAAATTGTTGATATTTCTCCCAGTAACCTTAATTTCTATTTTTAATTCATCCAGCCTGGCATTTCATATGATGTGTTCTGCATATAAGTTAAATAAATAAAGTGACAATATATCATCCTTTCCCAACATTATACCAGTCAGTTGTACAATGTTCTGTTCTAACTGTTGCTTCTTGACCCATATACAGGTTCCTCAGCAGATGAGTAAGGTGATTTGGTACTCCCATCTTTTTGAGGATTTGCCACATTTTGTTGTGATACACAGTCAAAGGTTATACTGTAGTCAAATAAGCAAATGATTCTTTTTTTTCAGGAATTCCCTTGCTTTTTCCATAATCCAATGAATGTTGGCAATTTGGTCTCTAGTTCCTCTGCCTCTTTGAAAACCAGTCACTCTTCTGGTGGTTCTCAATTCACAAATTGCTGAATCTTAAATATAACCTTGCTGGCATATGAAATGAGTATAATTGTTTAGTAATTTCACCATTCTTTGGCATTTCCCTTTTTCAGAATTGGACATAAACTGATCTTTTCCAGTTCAGTAGCCACTGTTGAGTTGTCCAAATCTGTTGGCATATTGAGTGTAGCATTTTAGCAGCAGCATCTTTTAGGATTTTAAATAGTTCAGTTTGAATTCCATCACCTCTACTAGCTTTATTGTTAGCAATGCTTCCAGGTCACTTGACTTCTTTCTCTAGTATTTCTGGCTCTAGATTGGTAGCCACACCATTGTGGTTATTGGTAATGTTCTTCTGTGTATTTTTAATTTCTTAATTTGTACTCAAAGCACCACCATTTTGCTAGCAAAGTAGGTTTGAAATAGAGTCATCTTTAACCTTTGCATTTCCCTCACTTTCTACATCCTATTACTGCTAAGTCCTAAAGATTGTATCTCTTCTTCAGTCCTTTACACACATTGCCCCAACCCTACATCCATTTCCACTACAAGCAGCCTAGCTCAGGCTAATTAGCTCTTGTTAGAGTATTACAATAATTTCCTCAGTGGCCTCTTGCCTTTAGTCTCTCCGCTTTCCTATCCATTCTACAAATCACTGCCCAAACACACTTTGTAAAGCAATCCCTGATTATATTATTCTACTTTTCAAAAACTTTGGTGTTATACTAAATTTCTCAGTCACTGAAGAATTTAGTAAATTCAACAAATGATACCATTTCCCCCACTTGAAATTCCATCTACCCTATTTCTACCTTTTATAACACTACCAAATCTTCAAGTTCTTTCTCTCAATTGCCACCTCCTCCAGAAAGGCAACATAATGGAGTGGAAAGAGAATTGATTTTTGAATCAGAGGATATGAGTTCAAGTTCTGCCTTTATTACTTACTGTCTATGTCACCTTCACATATCACTTACCCCTTTAGGGGCCATTTTCCTCATGTTTTAGATGGGGGGGTTTATTGGTTGACCTCTAATGTCCTATTCTTACATAAATGCACGTCTATGATCCTATGATCCGTGAGTCCTTCCCTGATTCCCTCAAGATGTTGGTTCTCTTTCCTCTGAACCCTCAAAAGCCTTTCATTTGCAACACTGTTGTGGTGCTAACCATATCCTGCTACATATCATAATCATACTGATTCTTCTCTCACCTAGTGGCTTGTCAGGTTTGTCAGTTTTACAAGATTTGATGATTCTAAAACACCTCTTGCATCTATCCCCTTATTTCCACTTTGAGAGTCAGTCACTGCCCTAGTTCAGGTCTTCATAGGCTCTCAGCTTGATAATGGCAATGGCCTCCTACTAAGTCTCCCTCTGCTTCTAATCAACTTCTCTCTCCTCTAATCCATCCTCCATATAGTTGCCAAAGTAATATTCCTAAAATGTAGTTCTGACTACTATATCACTCTCTGTAGCAACAATGCAATATTCACAATGCCTATGGTAACTACAAATATGCTGACATGGTTATTAATCACAAAATATACCAGGCTCTCTACATGGGAGATAAAGCTAGAACATTTATTCAAATACCAGAAAACTGAGTCCCCAAAACCAGAAAGTCAAAGCCATAACAATAGTTATGAAGTTGGCACATGTAGTTAATATAGTAAACAACCACATTCTCAAGCCTTCAAAACAGAACAGGCTACCTCAGGCAAATATCCTCCTCTACTCGCTTACAACAACTGCTCAGGCAGCTCCAGCCCCTCACAGTTTCTGTCCCTGGCAATCCTCAGCTGGAGTCCTTAGCAGAAATTGTGGCTGGCTCAAAAAAGAAGTTGACACCGCGGCTGCTGCTACTGACATGCTTCCAGTCACCACAGGCACTCTAGCTTGGCTTCTGCTTCCTCTTGCCCCACCCCTTCCTGATATGTCAGCAAGTTTCAAGGGGCATGGAAGATCTTTTGATCCCATAACCCTTACACTCTTCTGCTCAAGAAGCTCCATCAAGAAACTTGATGTCTCTAAGATAAAACAAAAATGTCTCTATTTTTCATTCAAAGTTCTTCACAATCTGTCTCCAACTTATTTTTCTAATCTTAGTGAATAATGCTCTCATTCAGGCACTCCAGGTAACACCCATTTGCTATCCATTGTACCAGACATTCCATCTCCTGTCTCCATGCCTTTGCTTTAGCCATCCTTCATGCCTAGAATGCCCTTCCTTCTCATGTATACCCCTTGCAACTCTTAACTACCTTTAAGACTCAGCTCAAATGCCACTTCCTATATAGCACCTAATTTCTTTCTCTCCCTCAACTGCTTCTAATTGTCCAATGCCCTAAATTACTTTTTATTTACTTTGATGATTTTTTTCATATTTTTTATCTGTGTACCTGTTATCCTTCCCCCACCAAAGAATGTAAGCTTAATGAGGGAAGGAATTGTTTATTATTATTCTTTTTTTTCTCTATTAATTTGTTTGTTTACTTTTAGTTTACAAGATTCAGTTCCACAATCCCTTGAGTTTCAAATTTTCTCCCCTCTCCTTCCACCCCCTCCAATGGCAGCATGTAATCAAGTATTGGATTTGCAGATACTTTCACATTAGACATTAGTCTGGTTGTAAAGAAGGATTGTAACTGATGGAATGAACAATGAGAAAGAGGAAACAAAGCCAAACAAGAAAAAGAAAGAGAGCAGGTAGTTTGCTTCAGTCTGCATTCAAGCTCTGTTCTTTCTAGTTCTTTCTCAGAATGTAGACATCTCCTTCATCATGAGTCTTTTGGAATTGTCTTATAACCTTGCATTGCTGAGAAGAGTCCTTTCTATCTGAGTTGGTCATCACACCTATGTTGTTTCTGTAATTGTGTACAAATTTCTTCTGGTTCTGCTCTTCTTACTCTGCACCAGTTTGTATAAATTTCTCCAGGTTAATATGAAGTCTGTCTGCTCCTCATTTCTTATAGCACAATAGTATTCCATTATATTCATATACCACAACTTGTTTAGCCATTCCCCAATTGATGAGCATCCCCTTAATTTCCAATTCTTTGCAACCACAAAAAGAGCTGCAATAAATATTTTTGTACATATGGGTCTTCCTCCCACTTCTATGATTTTTTTTGGGATGCAACCCTAGAAGTGGTATTACTGTGTCAAAGGGTATGCAATTATTTATAACCCTTTGGGCATAGTTCTAGATTGCTCTCCAGAATGGTTGAATCAGTTCAGAACTCCACCAACAATGCATTAGTGTTCTGATTGCTCCACATCCTCTCCAGCATTTGTCATTTTCCTACTTTGTCATCTTAGCCAATCTGACTGGTGAGATGTGGTACCTCAGAGTTGTTTTGATTTGCATTTCTCTAATAAATAGTTTTAGAGCATTTCTTCATATGCTTATAGATATCTTTAATTTCTACCTCTGAAAATTGCCTGTTTATATCCTTTGACCATTTATCATTGGGGAATAACTTGTGTTCTTATAGATTTGACTCAATTCTCTGTATATTTTAGGCCTTTATCAGACACACTGTTTGTAAAATTCTTTCCCAATTTCCCACTTCCCTCTTAATCTTGGTTACATTAACTTTGTTTGTACAGAAAGTTTTCAATTTAATGTAATCAAGATTATCCATTTCACATTTTATAATGCTCTCTAACTCTTGTTTGGTCATAAAGTCTTCCCTCCTCCATAAATGTGACAGATAAACTATTCCTTGCTTTCCCAGAGTGCTTACAGTATCAGCCTTTATACCTAGATCATGCACCCATTTAGACTCGATTTTGGTATATTTTTAGTCTTCATATCCACAGCAACTAGAACAGTGTCTGGCACATTGTATCCAATGAATTCCTGGTGAAGGAAGGGATGCATAAGTTTTTTGGGTCTTACTCATCTACCGTGTTTCCCCGATAATAAGACACTGTCTTATTTTTTTTTTTGACAGAAAAACACCAGAGGGCTTATTTTCAGGGGAGGGCTTATTTTAGAGGAATCTTACACAGTAAGGGGAGGGCTTATTTTCGGGATAGGTCTTATTATCGGGGAAACACAGTATGTGTATCTGTAGTCTTTCTAATAAGAACTAAGTGGATATTTGCTGAATTGCATTGAACTGAAAACCAGTTCCAAAACAAGGTTCAGATGAGGTATATCATGGTAATGTTAGAAGTTCCCTTTTATAACTGGGTGCAAGGAAGCCTTCTTTTCAGTTCCCATGCACTTAAATGAGGTTAGAGGAGGTGGGAGGAAATAGTTAGTATGGCCTCAGCTGACAACACAGGGAATAAGAGTGGATTCCCTCTGACATTTACATTTAGTCACAAACTAGGTTAAAAATTAAAAAAAACACAACTAATTGCTTGCTTGCCTTCTCTAAACCATTTTTCCCTCATTTGGCAAAGCTGAAAAACTTTTACCTCACACATTTGTAAGCCTCAAAAGTTTAGGGAATTTGAAGAACATGATGTTCCTATATGGTGTAGTGTGTGTGTATGTGTGTGTATGTATGTATTAAGTGTTACAGGAGATGGGAGGAGAGAGGGGAGGTAGGGAGATAAAATTTAAAACTCAAAATCTTTATGGAAGTGAATGAAAAATGAAAAATAATTATATTTATTTTTTTAAAAAGTTACAGGAGATTTACAATAATAATAATGGTTAATTATTCCAGTTCTCAAGCAATCTGAAGTTGTGGGTAGAGTGCTGGACTTTGAGTCAGGAAGACTTGGATTCTCTAATCTTACCTTAGACATGTAGCTCTTTAACTTTGAGTGAGTCTCTGAAACTCAATTTCCTCATATATAGAATAGATAATAGCACTTACCTCCCACATTTGTTTTGAGGATCAAAGGAGATAATGTATTTAAACATTTTTCCACACATTTAAACTTCTACATTAATTTGAACTATGATCATCATTACACTTGAACGTATGCAAAGTACTTTCCTCATAATTATATAAGAAATGTAGGACAAGTATTATTACACCCAGACTATAGATGAAAAAACAGAGAAACAGGGAGCTTAAGTGAATTGTCCATAGTTATATAGCTGGTTTCAACAGGACTTGAACAATAGTCTTTGTAGGTCAGCACTCTTTTCATTACACTGCATTTTATTTTTTATCATTTTTTGTTATTATTTTTATTATTTTAATCATGCTTGAAATGAGAACAAGTGAGCAATGAATTTAGCAATTTATTTTTCTCTATTTTGTGGACTTCCTTTGGAATAGTCAATTGTACCATTCACCTTTAGGTGACATGTAAGATTATAGCAGTATTAAAGATAATGAAGAGGGGTGGCTACGTGGTGCAGTGAGTAGAGCGCTGGGCCCTGGAGTCAAGAGGACCTGGGTTCAGATCCCACCTCAGACACTTGACACATACACAAAAAAAAAACTAACCATGTGACCTTGGGCAAGTCACTTAACCCTAATTGCCCTACCCTCCCCTCTCCAAAAAGCAAAAACAAAAAACAAAAAAAATTAAAATAACAACAAAAAAAAAAGATAATGAGACACCAGCTAACACCAGCAACCTTGAGCTGGAGACCTGTTTCAGTATCTTTGTGGCATCAGATACAAGTTTAAACTCTTGTCCATCAAACGACCTTGCTCAGTTAACTTCTATGCTGTTTTTCTTCCTTCTCTTCTCCTGGGCCTTGGTTGTCCAAGGAACTGATATTGTTTCTTTATAGGCTAAAGCAGTGTGTGGCTGCCTGTGAGGTTTCCCCAGTCATTGTTATGTGACTCTCATAGAAGAAGAAATTTTTTTTCTAAAAAAAAGATATATTTTTTTGCCATTCAAGTAAAGAGTTCTTATATTATTAGTGAGCTAGAGGTATTTGCAAGATGTATTGCTATCATGCTGGTAGGGTTATGGAGGGTTAGGCACTTAGAATATTTTGTCATTTTTAAATCATCTTCCACTAAAGTCCTCTTCTACTCCTGCATTGTGGGATAAACTTACCTCTGAATTCTAGGAAGCTACTCCAATAGAATGCCAACATTGGTGGGTCTTACCAAGTTGGAATGGTTTCAAATGTCTCCGGGATAAGGTGTGTGTCTTTTATCCAGAGACCAGACTAGCTAAGTTCAGAGAGTCTTAAACCTTGGGTGGCCATAGGATAATGAATATTTCATCCATAAAAATCATCAAAGATCAGAATAGAACTATGAATGTGGAGCGGGGAAGATGTTGCAATCTATGTCAATACACTGATAATTACAGACACTTGAACTATAAATTAAGTTTCTTTTAAGTCAAATATAATAAATAACAAATATTTGACATTAATGATTAGAAGACAAATGCCTGAAATAAAATTTCTGTGATAGGAAATATGTATATGTGCATTTGTATGTATATATAAACTACATGTGTGTAATATATACATAATGTATATGTAATATGTATGTATATATACAAGTGTATTCACTGAAAAATTACACCAATTATAAGTTGCATATAGTTTTTTTTGAAGCCAGATTTGTACAGAGGAGGAAGTTGGTCTAAATATAAACCAATGCAATGTAACCTATGATCTATACTACTTCAAAAAAGCAGTTCTGAACACATATAGACTGCATTCAATTTTACATGCTTCTCCATAATTGTTGCTTTAGCTCATGCTCCCACCCTAAAGCTCTAAAAAATATATGAATTTTATTTATTTGTAACTATTATTTGATATCCCTCAGTTTTCTTATGAGTAACAACCTAGCAAGACATGGAATGTACAAGTTTATTACCCAAAACAACGAATGTAGAAAAGACTCATTCCTAAGATCAGAAATGATCAAGAAAATTTCTTCAATGCTTCAAGGAAGTTAAAGACAGAAATAAAGATCCAATCTATGTTAAAATATTCATAGCAGCACTACTCTGTGGTAGGAAAGAAATGGAAATCACATGGGTGCCCATCAATTGGGCAACACTTGAAAAAATTAAGGTATATGAATAAAATGGAATATTATTGTGCAATAAGAAGAGGCATGAGGAATTCATAGAAATGAGAGGAAATTTAATGAACTGACATAGAGAGATATAAGTATAACCAAGAGTAGAAAGTATACAATGACTATAATGTCAATGAAAGGATCACCAAAAGGAAGTTGAACCATATCTGAATTATGAAAAAACTAGCGAAGGTCCTGAAGAAGAGAAATGACACCTATCTACTTCCTCTCAGACAAGAGGTGGGGTAATACTAGACAAGAATATATCATACTTGTCATACAAGTTTCTGAATATGATTTACATGGAGAGGGTGGAAGACAGAATGGGGTTCCATAATTATACCTCTCTCCCTAACCACATGCATAAAGAGTCTATAAAGAGAGACTGCTGCCTATCACATAGGAGATGTAGAGGAAGAGGCTGAGCAGAAAGTTATCTCTTTAAACTAATGTAGCACCTCCACCTCCCTACCTTAGCAGGGAGGACCAATGGACCAATCAGAACTTGCAAATTCTCTGTGAAATGAACTTCTCTGTGACCATGATGCAAAATTCAAAAAATATAATTTAAACAATTTGGTTTAAAAAGAAACTTTCCTCCCTAATCATCCCAACCTTCCCTAGGGAGGGTTTGACTGATTAAAGTAAGCTTGTTAACCCATTTCGAGTTGCTTTCCTTTAACAAAGCAGATCTAAGAACCTGTGTTGGCAGCCACCCTGGGAACGCTGGGGTGCTTCCCACTACACACCCATACCTAGGAATCTATATATTTCTCCAGACTTCTGGTGCTGAGTTAGGTTTAAGAACCTCTCATGAAAGGAGTTTAGAGTTGCTAGAAAGACAAACAACCCACCTATCTGTGAGCCTTACTTTCCCCAAGAACCCAAATAGTTACTCCATATTCAAAACACCGAGGTGGAGATGAGGTCTGCCCAAGCAGGCTAAGAACTCAGGGTAACTAGACAGTGGATCTTCACTCTTCCCCCCTTCTATTTCTACACATTCCATAAGACTTAATATACCAATAAAAGCATGTTCTGGGTGTGTTCTTTCACATTGTGGTTCTCTACTCCATTGCTCTCAATTCTGGCTCCCATCACTACTGATTCTCTTTTTGGTCTAGAAACTAATTCTTAGACTTTGTCCAAAAATACCTATATCACTTCATTCTTACCAGTTCAGATTCCTGCAGCGACTGGCTTGGGGCAGAAACTCTTCTTCCTTGATCCAAGGACTCCTCGGTTTGATTCATGAGTAACTCCATTGATTCTGTCATTGCTATCTACTTCCCAATGCCATTGCTCCCATTACTACATCTGCTTCCTCAGGGAAGTGCTATTGCTCTTTCAAGATAAGGCACCTTAGATCATCATGCCCAGGGGCTAGTCAATTCATCTCTGGCTTTTTGTTAATCAAGTCCACAGTTCTACCCTGCCCACAAAAATGTCCTTTTGGCAGCTGTGATAATTTCTTGACTATCCATTTCTACTGAAGGTCTACTATCCTTTCTCCCAGTCAAGATAGGACAACTGAATTTAATTCCCCTTTTCCCAGCATCACGGTGAAAGCAGTGTGCAACCCACATTGTTACCATCTCTTTCTGAATCTTTCTGAGGCTGGTAAAAATGCCTTCACACTTTCCCCTTTAACTTTTTTTTTTTACTTCCATTGACCTCAAGAGAAAGGACTAAGCCAGTGACTATTGTCATATATCATAATGGATTAGCAGAGGCTATATTACATTAACAAAACAAAATAATGTTGAGCAACAGTCAATTTTTAGGTACCTATATTAAAAAGAAATTCTTCTTCCTACATGGACCAAAATAGTCACAAAATAATTGGCTGCAGAACTACGGTGATGCACTCCAGGTGTTAAGCACATTTTCAGAGAGGATTCTTTGTGAGTTACCAGTTGGTAATGAAGGATCTAAAAACAAGAGACAGTGTCTGTGTTGTTTACTCTCTATGTGTAGTCTGGGAGCTCAGGCAAAAGGAGTTATAATGCTTCAAGTTGAATGGAGAAAGGGCCAGCTCACATAGGCTCAAATTGAGAAAAGATTTAGAGAAGTCTCTCTCTTCCACTTTCTTCCTACCCTTCCTGTCTTCACCCCAGAGTTTTGTGAACCTATGAAAGTAGAGGAATGGAACTTTCTCAGTCAGGTATTAGAGGCTCCTAAAATCACAGACTTTGTAGATCAAATGGAGTCCAGTAGAATATAAGTTCCTTGAGGGTAAGATCTGTTCTCAGTTTTCTTTGTTATCTCCAGCATGGCACATAACACAAAGCAATGGCCCATAGTAAGTGCTTAATAAGTGTTATTTGAATTGATGTTGATGAATTGATTGATTAAAATTAATCTGAATGTGTCATGAATAAAGAATGCTACATCCCACCCCCCCTACTCTTACTTTGAGTCTAGTATTCAGTTCCACACTTAATTTCATTGTCAAAAACAATAAAGGGGGGCATTCAATCTCTCCTTCTTTGGGACTCATTCCATCCACTTATATCATCCTGTCCATAATCATATCTACCCTATCTATTAGCCTGTTCATGTACCTTTCACCCTTTCTCAGAGTTCAGAACTTCGTTCAGAGTATGCCTCTCAAGTCCTTTTGTAGAGGGGGCTTGAGAACTGATTGGCATTTTGGAATTTATGGCTCAGAGGGACAAGCATTCCCTCTCATCCACAAAAGCAATTTGGACTATCATGATTTGGGGGGCACAAAGTGAACTTGAATCATTTACAGGAGTTTTCAAAAAGATGTACTCAGTTTACAAGAGGGCAAATTAAAAAGAAGCGGGAACTACATGATAAGTTAAGGAGCAGCAGCAATAGGTACCTTCAATCCACACCAGGACTTAACAAGGTAAGCAGATATCCATGGAGAGAGAGAGAGAGAGAGAGAGAGAGAGAGAGAGAGAGAGAGAGA
>NW_027185694.1:7659858-7664092 GCF_028583685.1 Petaurus breviceps papuanus | reverse complement strand
ACAGAGACAGAGAGAGACAGAGAGACAGAGAGAGACAGACAGACAGACCGAGACAGAGACAGAGACAGAGAGACAGAGACAGAGAGAGACAGAGAGAGACAGAGAGACAGACAGACAGAGACAGACAGAGACAGAGAGAGACAGAGAGTTCACCATGGTAGAGAAGAGAGATATTGAGATAGGTTATTGGGTCCCTGCATACATGTTGGAATGAATAACTCAGACTGAAGCTGCCAGTTGTAATCACTTCTTCAGGGACTTAAGGAAATTCCAAAAGGTCAACTGTTTCTTCAACTTCCCCTCCCCATACCTGTCCAGTAACAGATGCTGTTATTTACTCTTTTCCTTTTTCTTAGCTAAGAAAAGATGTGTTTCCTGTACCATGATTTTGCTTCATATATAAAGAAACCCAGTCTTCAGATCATGCAGGATTGTACTATATATTTATACTATACCAAGAAAATCATAATTGAGGATGTCAGGGGTTATCTGGAAATATGCAAAATTTAAATTAGAACAGAGAGTCAAATCTTTGTCTACATGTTAGGAATTTTCCCAACATTTCTGGGGGCTCTGAGCTATTGTGATTGAATTAATAACATTTTATATCATATAAACTGCATAAAATAGTGAAAAAAGGGACCACAGGGACAAGAGGATCATCATATTGCCTCTGTGTTTAAAGTGAAAAAATTATTGTAAATCATATGTGACTGGTAAATTTTCAGGGAAGAAGGGGGCATGAAAGAGAGGGTGATGGTCAAAGAAACAATCATTACACAGGGAGAAGATAAGAAAAGTCTGTAAAAGATTCAACTCCAACCCTTTTCAGAAGGGAGACAAGAGCCAAAAAGATCAACTACAGACAAACTCTACTCTCTCCATCAATGTGATGAAAGAAACAATAGGTAATGCTACTGAGACAAAAACATTCAATTTTGTTCCCTTTGTATCTGTACCTGCCTTTACACTATTTAAAAGGCTGCTGTATGGAAGAGAAGCTGAACTTGTTTTGCTTGGCCCTAGACAACAGTATGAGATTCAGTGCATAGAAGTTGCATAGAAGAAAATTGTAGTCCTATACAATTAATAAAAAAAAAAACTTTCTAATAATTGGAGTTCCCCATTACTAGAGTCCTTCAAGTGGAGCCTGGATGACCACTTCTCAGTGTTGTTGTAGAAAATGCCAGCTGGCCTCCAAGGACCCTTCTGTAATCCTTTGATTATTATTCAGGTACAGGCTGCATAAGTATGGCTCTGGACCCATTCCAATCTTGAAACTCCATGATTCTTGTAAATTTACTAATACTAAGACCTTAGATGTAAATTGCACTTTACAATTTACTAAGTCCTTTCATATAGATAATGTCTTCTGATCATTATAATAATCTCTGAAATAGGCAAAGAAGGGATTAGTTTCCTTAGTTTTCTCACAGATGAGGAAACTGAGACAGAGATTAAGTGATTTGGCTAGGATTACCACCTGCCTAGTAAGAGTGGCAGAGCCAGAACCATAGCCCAGTTCATCCAGCTTTTATTCTACGACCTTTAAGACCTGCTTATTACCACCTGTTTTCTTGAACTTATGTTCTCACATTGGGGTTGGAGGTGGAGAGCATGACTGGATCTATGAGCCACACACCAAATTCAAACACATTACTTTATAGTAACCCTTCCTATTTGTAGGGATCATAAATTTATATATTTCTGTAGTTCTTTAATTCAAGTGACCTCAGATCCCTCTCAATAAATAATGTGCTACTCTGCATTAGGAACTGTGCTAAAAAATACAGAGAATGCAAAGTTTAAAAAAAAATAGCCACTTCCCTCAAGGGCCTTATATTCTTCTGGAGGGATGTGGCATGTACCTAGAGAATTTAATACAAAACATAGATTCTGAAAAGTAATTTCAAAAGATAGAGAATGCTAATCACTAACAGGATTCACAAAAGTCCTTGTTTAGGGATCACACTTGACCTATGTCTTGGAGGAAGCAGAGGAGTCTAAAAACAAAACAAAAAAATCTTTAGTAAATGTTTTTCCCATTACATGGAAAGAAAGTGATTTGCCATATTTGAACAGGGGCTCCCTTCACAAATGGACACTGGCATTTCTGATTGCTAATCTTTTGTCCCAATCAGCAAACCATCTCATCAATGGACTTGCAGGTAAGACCGAATAAATAGCACAGATTGAACACACAAAATGAAGTTGCAATGGTATTTTCTTGAAGGCTGTGTTAATACAAAATGAGATTCTTTTTTCTTTCTTTTTTTTTACTTTAGACCTGAAATAAAATATAGCCTGCTTTGAGGAAATTATTTTTTCTGGTTCCTGAGTGTGCCTGGGAGTGATGGTTGAGAATGAGTACTGATGGGGATGGGGGAGGGGGTAGGAAAGATAGGGAGAAAAGGAAAGATCTTGAGTGTTTTTCCTTCAGTGATGTTGCTTATTGTTATTAATGCAATTAACCTTTTGCTCTTACTAATAACCAAGGTTATTCCCTTTGAAGTCATTACCTTCTTTCCTTCTCTCTTTCATTTTCTGACTATCTCTGTGTCTCTGTTTCTGTCTCCGTCTCTGTGTATGTATGTCTGTCTCTGTCTTTCTGTCATTTTCTGTGTCCCTCTGTCATTTTCTGTCTCTATGTCTCTCTCTCTGTGTATGTGTCTGTCTGTCTTTCTCTGTCATTTTCTGTCTCTATGTCTCTCTCTCTGTGTATGTGTCTGTCTGTCTTTCTCTGTCATTTTCTGTCTCTATGTCTCTCTCTCTGTGTATGTGTCTGTCTGTCTTTGTCATTTTCTGTCTTTCTGTCTCTGTCTCTCTGTCACTCTGTCTCTTTTTGTCTCTGTCTCTGTTTGTCTGTCTCTCTCTTTCTCTTCTCTCCTTCCCCCAAATCAGGACACTGGCTATAATTTGTAATTCCTGTTTGCATGGATGTGGGCGGTCCAGGACATCCCCGGACAGTTATTAAACCATTGACCGGTGGAGGCTTTGCTACAGATGGATTTCATTCAAGACTTGTGCCATTATATTAATGGGTTTAATTTAAACAGGACTAGCCTTGCTCACCAAATTACTGCCATTTAAATCAATTGGTTGAGGGGGAAAGACAGCCTGACCATGGCTATTAGACTTCAATTTATTACTGTATTGGCTTTTAAACTGGATGAAGCAAGTTGCTGTCTGTCCTCCGTCCTTTGAGCTCCTGCACAAAATTCAGTAATCAAAGTCTTTGGTGTTTAAAAAAAAAAAAGAGGAAGAAGAAAAGAAACATCATATTAATTTCGAGTCAATGTTTCATGAGCAAAGACCAGGTAGTGGAAAAAAAAAAAAAAGAAGGAAAAAGTAAAAAGAAAAGCCACTGTAGGATCCCTCGTGCGTCTTTGATGTCACCTCATTAAATTGAGATTCAAATGATCTAACAGATGTATTAGTTTAAAAAGGCTTTTTACTCTGATTTTTTTCCTTCATAAAAAAATAAGCTATGCTTTTTTTTTTTCACACATTTCAACCTGATTCAAATAGAAAAGCAAAAGGGAAGAAAATGCTTTAGATGTGCTCTTTTGATTTTTTCCAATCTCGCCTGAATAAAATAGAATGGGAGATCAAGAACACTCAATTAATTGCAACACTGGGTGTCACTAGGAGAGGGAGGGAGAGATGAAGGGGGGTGCTTTATAGATGCACAACACTTAACAAATGCATAGATTCAAAGAAGGAAGAATAAGGGGGAATAAAAAAGCGTGTCTGTATTTTATTGCACTCGGTAAGCTTTTCGCTTGTATTTATAGCTGCAATTATATCTCAATGAGGTTTGTCTACAGTGTTGGCTTCACGCTAATTTTCCCCCTCACTGCATTCTTGGAATAGGCTCGGACTGTTTATGAACCAGACATATTGACCTCATTTACAGCTAGCAGTTTAAATCCATAATTTTTCCACCCACAATCCCTCTTTGACATTCCGGCAGTGCGGCCGGCTCAGTGAGACTGAACTAAAAGTCTCACACTTCATTGAACACCATTATGCGGCTTTATGCTTATAAGCCTGTTTCCCTCGGCTGCCTTTCAGTTTTGCTGGAGATCCGTTTGGCCACAGGCCGGCAGTGATTAACTGGAAGAATCCAATAAATCAGCCTGTCAGCCAGCAGGCTCTCCTCACTATGTCTACAAATCGACATTTGGATTTGCACTCTCTCTCTCTCTCTCTCTCTCTCTCTCTCTCTCTCTCT
>NW_027185694.1:7641145-7654858 GCF_028583685.1 Petaurus breviceps papuanus | reverse complement strand
AAACTCCCATTCATTCTTGTTAAAATAATAATAAGGAGGGAAGACTGAACCTGAGAACATTGACTGTTTCTGAACATGTGTGCTATAATTCTCCAGGCGTTGTGTGACCTGATCCTTAGCTGACTTTCTATATCAGAAAACTATAATTAGATATGCTTGCTCTGTGGTGGGCACGTATATGGGCGTGCATAACTTTGGGCTAAATGGTACTACCCATGTTTAGTGGAGTTTAAAAGAATATCAGACCCCAGGTTTAAAATCAGAGGTGGGGAAGAGCTGCTGATAAATTTCTAGGAGAATCAGCCCTCCGACTACTCCCATCCTCAAATAAAAGCCTTCTGAGGTAAAACTCTAACAACATGAATGGATTTTGTTTGTAAAATGGGCTTCTGTTTGGCTTTTAATAGTAATCCCCAGACTCTCTGCCCTGCCATATTCTTTATGCAGCCACCATCTTCTTTTGTCTAGGATTATTTCTGCACTGTGAGCACGAACATCTGTTTGATGTCCCAGACATCAAATATACTGTACACTCTCCGAGTGGCCAATGAAAGTGGGATTCCAGCTTTTGAAAACTCCAGTGGCAAGAATGACAAAAGACAGTCTTACTGGAAGCACAAAAGATGAGCGTGAGAGAAAGGGACAGGGCCAGTCAGAGGTGATTACTGTTCTCTTCCACATAGCAACACACAAAGGGAGGAACCGGCATTCAGCTCAGCCTGTGGCTACGCTGTGGGCGCGTGTCCCCTCTAAACTGTCTGTGTGGAAGGGAGAGGAAATAGATATCACTGCAAAATGCTGGACCTTGTTTTGTTAATTAATTCCAAGAAGGTGACTAGCTACGGGAGGAGCCATTCTTTAGGAAGCCAGGCCCTGGCAGGCCATATTCTTGCAGACAGTTTGAAAAGTGCAAAAGGCAACAGATGAAAATGTGCCTGTTTGGAAGGCCAGTCTGTGAGGTTTTTAGTTACCAGGTCGATTATCTGTTTGGTGGATTTTTCAGGCCCTTCATTTCTCCTCCTCACCTCTATTACCCACATTCTGGCCATTTTATGAGGCCCAATAATCTTTGCGTGGGGGAAGGAAGAAAAGGTGGAAGGTGAATAACTGACTAGGAAATGAGAGAAAGTAGAATGAGTCAGCTCTTCTGCTTTACTGAATAATAAACATAATAATTGCTGACATTAATTTAGCACCTGAAGTTTACAAAGTAATTTACATACTTTATTCCATTTGCCTCTCCTAACAATCCTGTGAGGTAGGCAATATATGTTCTCACTCAGCTAGTTAGTTCATTAGGTCTTTAACAGATTTTATTGGTATAGGGAATTCCTGGTGAGGAAACCCCCTCTATCAAAACTGACCAGGAACTGCTCTGAAGTTTATAGTCTTAGAGAGTGGCCTGAGGCACAGAAAAGTTAAGTGATTTGTCCAGGATCAGTTAGCTAATAAGTTTAAGAGATAGGACTGGAACCAGGAATGTGCTGGTAAATATTTAACTACCAGCTTGAGGAGGGGGTGTGTTCATGACACACTTTTAAGTGTAATCTGCACTATTGATATTTTCTCTGTGACTTTCTTAAGGCTAGACAATCAGTAAAACAATCAATCAAGCCCTGATTTGCAAAATTGGCAGATGTTCAAGGTATAAATGCTCATACTGAACATTTGAAAATTGGTTTTCAGGAGCCAGTTGGAACTGACCTCAGCACAGCCCTGACTGGAACCCAAGTCTTACTGACTCCAAAGCTGTCTACTCTGCTCTGATGGTTCTCTTAATAAGCTTAAGTTTTATTGTCTTGATTTTATAGAATAAGAAACTGGTCCTAGGAGAAGTGGTGTGATTTTACCCAAAGTCTGATAGCTCCAGTAGGCAGGGAAGCAAATTAAACCTACTGGTGTAAATGAGATTGAGGAAAAACAAATTCACAGAGAATAACTAAAACTACATTTATTCTTAAGTCAATGAGCATTGAGAGACTACTATGAGCCCAGTGATATGCTCCCAAATTGCAGGTGAATAAGATTTAACTTACAAAGGAATGGATATTGGTTTCATGAGTCAAAAATTAGTTTCAGTATTATAAATGTATACTAAGCCAGTGTGTTCTTTAGGAGAAATGTAGTAACTTTTACAGGGACCAGGACTTCACAGCATTTATCTTGGCACCTAGCACAATGCCTTCCTAGCATATGGTAAGAATATAATAAGTGTTGAATTGAATGGAAATTAGTCACATTAACAGAAATAACACATGATACTTAATTCTGTGCCAAGAATATTTGCACATCCTTTGCATTAATTAGGCACCATGTGGAATAGATCAAACAGGTGTCTCACCTCTGTGCCTTAGAATCCTTAACTTCCTTCAAAGTTTAGCTGAGACCCTACCTCCTACAGGAAGGCTTCCTGATCTCCTCATTATTAGTGGTTGATTCAAATTATGTTGTTTTAGCTTATCTGTTTGTGTGCTATGCTCAATCTCTATTACAGTGGAGGGAAAGATGGGAGGGGGGACAATGAACATAACTTAAATCTTACTCTTAGTAGTATTGGTTCAAAGAAGGAATAATACACACAGTTGAATATAGAAATCCATTTTACCCAACTGGGAAGTAGGAGGGGAGATTAAGAAAAGAGGAGGGTAGGGACTGATAGAAGAGAGGGCAGATCAGGGGAGGTGTCTGACAAAAGCAAAACACTGATGAGGAGGGAAAGGGTGAAAGGAGAGAGAGGACAAATAAGAAAAAGAGTAGGATGGAGGGAAATAAATATACAGGTAGTGATCATAACTGTAAATGTGAAT
This sequence comes from Petaurus breviceps papuanus, assembly GCF_028583685.1. Taxonomy (NCBI): domain Eukaryota; kingdom Metazoa; phylum Chordata; class Mammalia; order Diprotodontia; family Petauridae; genus Petaurus; species Petaurus breviceps. The sequence continues at coordinate 7,652,051 of NW_027185694.1, read as the reverse complement.
GGGATGAACTCTCCCATAAAATAGAAGGGGAAAGCAGAGGGGATAACCTACCGCTTGATAAACACAAAGACCCCAGCTTTGGGATAAGAACTTACTACTTGACAAAAACTACTGGGGAAACAGTACTATATGAACTAGGTATAAACCAACATCTCATACCACATGCCAAATAAGGTCAAAATCGATGCATGTTTTAGACACAGGAGATACCATAAACAAATCAGAAGAGGAAGGAAGAGTCTACCTGTCAGATCTATGGGGAGGAGAAGAATTCATGGCCATACAAGAGATAGAGAGCACTGCAATATGTAAAATGGATAATTTTGATTACATTCAATTAAAAACCTTTTGCACAAATAAAACCAGTGCAACCAAGATTAGAAGAAAAGCAGAATGCTAGGAAACAATTTTTACAGAAAGAGACACTGACAAAGGCCTAATTTCTCAAATATATGGAGATCTTAGTCAAATTTATAAGAACATAAGTCAGTCCCCAATTGATAAATGGTCAAAGGATATGGAGATGTGTTACATGATAGCACATATATGAACTATATCAAATTGCCTGCCATTTTTGGAAGAAGGGAAGGGATGGAGGATGGGAGGGAGGGAGAAAACTTTGGAACTCAAAATCTTGTAAAAATAAATGCTAAAAATTTCTTGCCATGTAACTGGGGGAAAAATAAAATACTAATTATAACAGGTAAATCACTTTAATGAAGAGGTAATGCTGGGATTTATATCAGTACCATTATTGCATTTTTCCTCTAAGACTGCCAATATCATGCAACATTGTCAGGAAACCTAGATTCTAATTCTGGTTTAGCCCCTAACTTGCTGTGTAACCTTGAACAAATTACTTAATCTCTCTGAGCCTTAGTTTCCCTTCCTGTAAGATGAGGAAATTGGTTGAATAAGCTTCAATCTTAGCAATGTAAATGTGGAATCATTTAATTTCTGTCTGCACTAGTTTCTTTATCTTGGAAATAGGGATAATAATACCTGTTTTATTCATTTCTATGGAAATGCTATACAAATATGAGTTATCATTATTGTTGAGGTAGAAAAGACTTTGGAAAGATTTGGGTTCAAGGTCCAACTCTGATGCTAACAAACTTTTTGATCTTGAGCAAATAGCCTGAGCGTCCATTTCTTAAAAATGAGAACAATCCCTGTATTACCTACCTCACTGGGTTGCTAAGAGAATCAAATAAGAAAAGGTATATAAATGCATTTTATAAACTACAAAGCACTCTACAAATGTAAAGGGTTATTGCCTTCTAAGGTTCTTTCCAGCTCTAAAAATCTCTGATTCTGCGTTTTAGCAATTAAAGAACAAAGAGGTTAAGTCTTAGGTTACACAGTAAAGCCTCTAGGCTTATATATTCCCTGGGCTTTTTATATTAGAAAAGAAATGAGAGGGTCTATAATTTGGTATTTCAGGAGAGATTGGTACTTGGTTAAAAAATGTATTCTAAGCTATGATGGTTTGGGGAGATGTGGCATACCCATATATCTCGGCGTGCATTTAAACATTTAAACCAAAATGCCTGTGGAGTGACAGAAGCCAGTTAGATATCAAAATGATGAGCTTCCTTGCATAGATTTTCTCATTACTAATTTCATTGGGATAAGCAAGACTTTAATGGGATGTAGCAGTTGAAAGGGGAAAGGGTATCTTAGTGAAATTCAGAGTTGGGACTTCTTTCTATTTGGAAGGAGATTTCCATCTCAAAGGTTGGTAACCTTGAGAATAAGACAAGGGAAACCTTGGGGGATTTCCTGCTTTGTTTCATCAGCTATCTCCCACATAAAAACCTCTACCCTCAATACACACATATGTATGTATGTATACATATATAAACATATATATGTATGCATATATGAGCAAATACAGGAGACAGAAAGCTGTTTCTGATCTTTTAGGCCAAATATGCCCAGGAATTTTGTACTTCTAGATATATAAACAGCCACCGTAAGACCAACCATTATTATTTCAAACTCAGTCATCAGCAAAGCAGCTGGATTCTTCCCTCCTGAAATTCACAAATGCTTGAATTAGACATGTGCTTTGTGTGAGTGGGAGGAATTCCAGTTAGGTCCCTTGAGTGGTGGCACCAGAGAAGGATTTAGATGTGATCTGGATAATATTAATTCTTAGCACTTGTGTCGGGCCTCTCATCTTCAAAGCACTTCACAAACATTATTAACTAATTAGTCTTCCCAGCACCTCTTGGAGGTAGATGTGAATTACCTTGAGCTTCAGACAAGGAAACAGTACACAGAAAGGTTGAGTGACTTAAATGAGGGAGGCAGGGAAGAACTGAAACTGTTATCTCACATGTGTGTAGATCAGAGCTTCATTCCTTTGATGAAACGTTTACTGAGAGCCTACTATGAGCAAGATACTCTGCTGGGTGCTGTGAGGTACAAAGATGACTGAAGCTTAGAATGTGCAGTCTGGCCAAGGAGACAAATAATTCTAGAATGTATATGTTGTAGTGGAAAGAATACTGGCTTTGGAGTCAGAGAATTTGGGTTGGAATCCAGATTGCTGCTTATAGGGCAAATAGACAAAGATCATTGTTTCAAATATCATAATAATTCAGTCCTCATTATCTAATAGTAATCACAAAATCAAAGCCCTCACTGGTTATTTATTGTTCAAGCACTCTCTATACAACTCATACTCTAAGGAAATTAACTAAAACAAGGAGAAAATAAGTATCTTGTCCTGGGGCAAAAAGCAATATATGTTAGGTAAGACTTGAACACAGGTTTTTCTGGTTACTTCTTTATCTACCACTTTTATTATTGATTAAGACAACTAAATTAAACCATTAACCTATTGCTAAATCCCTCAAACTTCCCCAGGTACTTGCAATTGACCTGATTCCACAGCCTTAAACCAGGAAACTAAAGTGAAAATTGGGGAGGCTCAATCATACTGTTTAGGTGACTTCTTATCTCCATGTAAAAATAATAAACTCCATCTGCAATTGAAAGAAGTAAGAGAAAAATTATTTTTAACTTAAAATCACCCTTTTTTTCTTGCTACTGATCACACTTCTGTGGCCATTTTTTCAGCTTTGTATTGCCTTCTGCCTGTATAGGAAGAGATCTCTTAGGCAGTCAATTTGGGTGTATGAAAATTGAATCAGGGTTACAAAAGCCTCACAGAAGGGAAATCAGCTACTGCCAAATAGGTATCAATAGTGACCTTATTTCACCTAAGGTAGATCCTGTAAATAACAGAAACAGAAGATATTTCCTTTCCTTCTATTCTCATCTTAGGAACTTCTCAAATTAAAAAAAAATAAGGCTTTCGTTTTAGAGACACCTCTGATTCCCCACTCCCCCCATTCCATTCTCTGATCAGTACTTTTCATACCTTTGTTGGTAACTGTTCCTTCTACAGATGAGGCCCTCTCCAAAGTTTCTCTGAAATTGTACTTGGTCAGTAGGGGAACTGGAAGATTTTGCAATAATGACCACACTGGGAATTACCCAAATGTGAATTCTCCTTGTTTAGCACTACTAGCTCCTTCACGAAATCCCTTGAATGTGGTGGTTCTTAACATTTTTGTATGTCCTAGGCTCCTTTGGTAGTTAGGTGAAGCCTATTGACCGCTTTTCAGAATAATATTATAAATGCATAAAATGAAATACATGATTGCAAAGGAAACCAATTTAATGAAATACAATATATTTTTAAAAGTTCAGATTCCTAGTTAAGAGTCACTGCTCTAGTAGGGGGGAGTAATACATTTTAAAAGTTCATGAGATTCTAACTATGTACAAAGTACTATGAAGATTGCTCAAAGAAATACCAAATTTGGATGACAGCAGCTTTAGGTGGGAGGGGCTTGCTGCTGGGGGAAGAACAAGAAAAATTCTATTCAAGGGATAAATAGAAAGTCAACCGGGATAGGGAAACTTACTAGGGAAACAGTAAAAGCTAGAGATGGGGGGGGGGGGGGTCATTATGCGTTTGAAGGATAGCAAGTATTCCAGTTTAACTGGATCGTATGCTATGTGGAAATAAGTCATATGAGGTAAATCTAAAAAGGTAGGGTGGTCCAAGATTGTTGAGGTCTACCAATGCAAAGCAAAAGATTTTGAATTTTATTCAGTGGAGCAATATGGAGCTCCTGAAGCTGCTGCTGCTGCTGTTGTTGCTTTTAAACTAGAAGAATGACATGACCATATTCATGCACAATAAAAGTTATTAGTCTAGCAATAGCATGAAAGATGCCTTGGAAGGTATCAGGGAGTAGATGAATGAAGATGCACTAAGATGTGATTACAATAGACAAGGCAAACAATAAAGATGCTTTGTATAAGGGTATTAGCAGTGAAAATAGAGACAAAATAATAGATCCAAGATACTTCAGAGACAATAGCAATAAAACTTAGAATTATATTGGATATGAGGAGTGAAGAAAAAAACTTCAAATCTTTTTTTTTGAAAGGGAAAGGTAGGGCAACTGAGGTTAAGTGACTTGCCCAAGGTCACACAGCTAGTAAGTGTTAAGTGTCTGAGGCTAGATTTGAACTCAGGTCTTCCTGACTCCAGGTCTGGTGCTCTATTCATTGTGCCACCTAGCCTCCCCCAAAAACTTCTGATGTAATAATGAAGTTTTGATATAAAAGACTAGGTAGTTATTAGTACTGCTGATAAAAATGACAATATCAAAAAGAGAGAAGGTTTTGGGATTTGGGGGGTGGAGATATTATTTTTCTGAGTTTTGTTATTGTTCTGTTCATTCCAGTTGTGTCTGACTCCTTGTAACCCCAACTGGGGTTTTCTTGGCAAAAATACTGGAGTGGCTTGCCATTTCTTTCTCCAGCTCATTTTATAGATGAAGAAACTGAGGTAAACAGGATTAAATGACTTGCTCAGGGTCACACAGCTAAGAAGTTTCTGAGCCAGATTTGAACTCAGGAAGATCAGTCTTCCTGACTCTAGGCCTGGCACTCTATTCACTGTGCCATCTAGCTGCCCCTTGGTCATTTTTACACATGTCAAATTTGAGGTGTTGGTGAAATATATAGTTGGATGTATTTTGTAGAATGTCTATGGTATAGGTCTGTGGCTTAGCAGAGGAGTCATCTGAGTAGAAGTAGTAGTTTGAATAGTGAGAGTGAATGAAATAGCCAAGAGAAGAAGAAAAATACCCATATGAGGATCAGAAAGAGAATAAAGGATGATTGAAGCACACAGAGAAGGAATGGTCAGAGATGTTTGTGAAGAACCAAGAGAAACCAGAAGAAGGTGACTAAAAATAGCAAATGCTGCAGATGTCTGAAAAGATGGTAAAGATACACTAAAATGCTATTGGGTTTTCCATTTGGTAAGTGATAACCTTTGAGAAAGTTTTGATAGAGGAATTGGGATGGAAGTCAGACAACAAAAGGAAGAGATGAGATGTTGAAGAAATGGAACCATTGAGTAGGAAACTTTTTCAAGAAGTTAGGTAGTGAAGAAGAGAAAATTGATATCATATTTGGTTGAAGCAGAAGACTGAAGGAAAGGTTTTTTGGGGATTGGGGAAAGCTGAGTATATGTGTAGGCAAATTGAAAGTAGCCAACCGTCACAGCCACAGTAAAGAGGTGTGGGAAAAAGAGTAGGATTACTAAAACAAGACTCTAGAAGAGGGCATATGTATGTATGCATGTATATGTATGTATGGGATAAAGGACCCAAATATAGGGATTATTTCTATCTAGGAGCAGAGATGTGACAGAGGAGGAAAAGAAGGAGGATATGGTGATACTCAGTTTTGAGGACTAGAGATAGATCTCATCAGAAAGCCTCAGTCTTCTTTGGAAAGTAGCTAACTAAGACATCAGTTATAAGATGGGAGGTGGGAATGGAGTAGGAATGTAAGAAGAGAGGAATTTGTTTAGAATAGTCACTGTGGGGGAAGAGGTGAGCATAATAGAAAGATTTCTGATCAGCAGTAATTGCTCAGCTGAATTCTTCAGTGTGAATTTGTATTAGGTGACATCCAAGTGGAGATGTTCAGCAGGTGCCTGGAGATGAAGAACTAGAGCTTCAGAAAGAGATGAGGGCTAGATATATAGATTTGTGAGTCACAGAGATGATTATTGAGCTCATGGGAGCTGATCAGATCACCAAGGCAGTTTAGATAAAGAGAGGAGAAAGAAAAAAGGAAGAGAGGGGGAGAGAGACAGAGACAGAGAGAGACTGAGACAGAGACAAAGACAGAGAGACTGAGACAGAGACAGAGAAAGACAGAGAGAGAGAGACTAGGACAGAGAAAAACAGAGAGACAGAGACTGAAGATGGTACATTATAGAGATGTGAGTTACAATCATTCATGGGAGAAAGAAAGACAGGAAATAAAGGATAATAATGATCCAGAAATAGAGGCTGGTCAGACAAATAGGAGAACCAAGAAAAAGTAGTGCCATAAAATCCCAGGGAGAAGATGCTCTTCAGGAGAGGGTGGTCAACAGGGGCACACGATGCAGAGAGAAGTCAAGAAGAATGGGTATTAAGACAAAGTCATTGGATTTAATAATTGAGATCACTGGTAGCAGTTGAGAGTACAATTTTAGTACTAGTCAAGTCACATGCTAGATTGAAAGGCGCCAGGAAGTGATTAGACTGTGAAGAAATGGAGGCAAGGAACTTAGATCACTTTTTCTAGGAAAAGATCACTTTTTCTAGGCAGTGAAAGAGAGGAGAGAGGTAGTACAATTGCTTAAGGGGATGGTAGGGTCAACTGAAGGTTGTTTAAGGTTGGGTGAAAGCTGGGCATATTTGTAGACAGCAGGGAAGTAGCCAGTGGATAAAGAGAGACTGAAGATTAGAAAGAGAGAAGGAATGATCAAAGGACTTGAATCTAGATTTTGTTCCAAGCTGTTTCCATTACACTCAGATGCCTTTGAGCGCATGAGACCTGCCAATCAAAGGTGAGTGAGAGAGAATTTACCCTTATTTTGCTCTATGATCTGCAGGTAGAAGAGTATAGGCAGAAATAAAAATATCCTAGAAATAAGAGTTTGTTAGTTGAAAAGGGTCAGTATTATTTGTGAAAAGACTACAAAGCAATTCCCATAACCATAAAGCACTGCTTTTCTTTTCATCAAATTATCTTTATTATAAACTTAATAATCTTCAACACATGAAAAACACATTTTTAAAATGTTTCTTACTATCTTTTGTCTTTTTAACACTTTCATTTCTCAACATATCCCTGTCTCTCTCTCCCTCACTGAGGGCTCTTATAACTAAAAATAAAAATAAAAGAGAAAAAAATAATTCAACCAAACTAGCCAACATAAAACCGTCTTAAATTAAAGTCCTCCTTCTCTTCTTTTTTATTTTTTGCCTTTGGGAGGGCAACTGGGGTTAAGTAACGTGCCCAAGGTTACACAGCTAGTTTGTGTATGCGTGTGTATGTGTTAAATGTCTGAGGCCAGATCTGAATTCAAGTCCTCCTGACTCCAGGGCTGGTGCTTTGCTCACTGCACCACTTAGCCGCACCCCCTCCTTCTCTTCCAATGAGGGACAGAAGTACGTTCTTAAATTTCTTATTTGGAGCCAACCTTGTTCATTGTAATTCATAGTGTTCAGTTTTCTTCTTCTAAATGTTGTTCTTTCCATTCACAGCATTGTAGTCTATGTTGTGTATGTTGTTTTCTTGGTTCTGATTACTTCACTTTATATCTGTTCAATCAATCAATCAATAAACATTTTTAAATGCCTACTATGTGCCAGACACTTTGCTAAGTGCTGAGAATAAAAAGAGAGGTAAAAGGGAGTTCCTGTCCTCAAGGAGCTTATAATCTTATAACACGGTAATTCCCTTTTACATTCATGCATCATTGAGTCATTCACTGATAGCTGGGCATCTCCTTGTCTCCAGTTCTCTGTTGCCACAAAAAAAGTAAACCACTCACTTTCCTTCATGGGATCTGGAAATTGAAGGAATTTTAGAAGTCATCTTGTCCACCATCCCCCATAGAGCCTTACTTTTACTCATAGAATCTAGAAATGGAAGGGACCGCCATAGGCGTTATCTTGTTTAACCTATGTATTTTACAGATCAGAAAACAGACCGAGAGGGGAGGTAATATATTTGTGTAGTTAGGTAGCAGAATCAGGATTCAAACCCAGCCCCTCCAATTCCAAACCAGTGTTCTTTCCCCTTTATTGCACTGCCATAATACCAAGGGGCTATGGCATCAGGAGGGTAGAGAAGAATCCTACCTCACCCAGTTTTCCTACCATTGCCTTGCAATCTTCAGTAGTCAAAAGGCAAAATTTTGACAGTTGGTCAGGGATATCATCTGGGCCCTGATCTCACCTTGGTGCTCACCAAATATGTTGTCTGTCTCTCCTTCCTTGTATCAATGATGAAATGAGGGAATCATAGGAACGATAAGCCCCACAGCATCACCCGTCAAACTGGCAGTGAGGTACTTCCCAAAAGCCAAGCACTGTGTGCATTGCAGGCTGTTGATTTTTGATAATGACAGCCCCATACATAACCAGGGCTGCATCCGGCACCTGGGGATCAGATGGCAGCTCCTGGGTATCTGTACATTCCTCTATAATTCTGATGAGCTTCAGTATCCTCTGACTAGAGTGTTGGTGAGGTCTGAAAATGTAGTCCTGTAGGGAAACTCTTAATTGCCAGTGAGTCACTTTCCATTCCAAGCAAAGAGGTTTCTGTTGGTGACATTAGAGAGCAGTAGCTTGTCTGTATTGTAACAGCTTAATTATAAGTATGGGTATAATCACACAATCTGTCATTATACCTTTTTTTTTCCACCCTGAGAATTTGTACTGCAATCACCATAACAGTGTAACAACATGAACAACAGACTGTCTGATCTCCCCATGATCATTTCCTTTGCCATGCCTAGTAGGGATGAACAGGCAGGGTTGGATGAAATTCACATCTTGTAACAAAAACAAAACCTGAATTTCTTGCTGCCATCACATAGGACAATTGATTTGGATCTCTTAAAAGGCCATTTAATTCCTCCTACATTCCTGGTCAGTTTAACAGCCCCTCTTCCCAATTCAGTCTGCTTAGTACCAATTTCCATCCAAACTAAGTGAAATAGAAATAAACCCAGAAAACCTACGCACGTTTTATCCTTTGGCCCTGCGGTGAAGGAAATTTATGACTTGCTGTGCCTCCATGCCTGACATTGCCAGAAAGCCTTCAGGGCAAGGAACGGGGTGAGAGCACCACTCTGTCTCTCTCTGAGAGGGGGGACCACCTGCTTGGTGCTACCAGTCTCTGGAACAATGGGGTTGTTTGACACCAGGAGAGAGCCCAGCAGTCTCAGAAGATGGGCAGAGGGGCTTGCTGAGAAAAAGACAGAAACCCCAGAAGAACCAAGCCTTACTCCTTTTCATTGTCTCAACTGCTGAGCAAGTTAAAGCCAGGTGACATGCTTTATGAGGTTCCTGAGAAGCCTGGGCATGTGGGGCTTCCCATTTCTGGGAAAAGTTGGCTTAGGAGAGCCAATGAGTGAAGATCCATTTAAGTTCAACAATTATTCATTACTACTTATTGCCACAAGTTGCAAAGGGGGGGGGGAGGAAATTAAATCCACTCTCCTTTTAAATCAAAGAGAGCCTACGGTGCCCTTTGCTCTTTTTAGTCAGATAACTCTTTTAGGTATCTGTGCAATAATTTCCTGGTGGATTAGAAAGAAAGAATGAATTTACATATCCAGGATGCACCAGCCCCTGTGATCAGTGCTGGGGGTACAAACATAAAGTGTGATTGCCTAAGCCCTCAACGAGCTTACATTCTATCAATCCTTGTTCCTTAGTACAGTGCCTGGTACACAACAGACATTTAATAAATGCTTTCTGGCTGACTATCAGGTCTTTCTGGGCCTCCATGTCTTCATTTGTAAAATAAAGTGGTTGGACTAGGTAACAGTTGGATAATAACCATGTTATTGCAACAAGCCCAAGCTAGCAATTGCCCCGGAATGAGGGGAACTTTGTCCCAAAGCACCAGCTTCTAGGAGATGGGAATACATGTCCTTTCCCAATTTTATAGTCCCCTCCCCGCATTGCACCTTACTTCAACATCTTCCACCAGCCTGAGGTACAGTTACTACCCCAAGGTCAAAGGCCACTCAGGTTCCTCTTACCATATAGCATATTTTACAAGGCCACCTTCCCCACTTACCCCTAAGAGGATGACAATCAAACTGTCCTCTCTTCTAGGCTGACTACAGTTGTCCATTTTTTTCACCCTTTGGTCCCAGTTCAACCTTTAGAAGTCAAGCAAAGAAAGTCTTTCCCAGGACAATATTTTAACTTAAATACATGAAGACAGTCCTCATCCTGACTCTGTTGATGGTTAGCTGTGTGGCTGTGGGCAAATCACTCTATGTATTGGAACCTCAGTTTCCACATTTGTAATATAAGATGATATATATTATAGTAAGAAAAGCATTGGATTTGGAGTCAGAGACTTGGATTCAAGTATCAGTTCTACTATGTAACCTTGGGTAAGTTATCCACAACATAACCTCTCACAGATCCACAGAAATAGAAAACATTTCTATTTATCTGTCTGGTAACTTGTCAGAACTTCACAGCAAGACACTGGAGCTCTTGCGTCTACTGTTCTAGAATCTCTTCTCTTTACTTCACATACTCCTCTGGCTTCCTATTTATAAGTCATATCCAAAAAATGGATCATTGTGTTATGCTTTAGCACCCCCAGAATTTTAGTTTTGGGTCCTCTTGAGTTCCCTCAGACAAAGAAAGAGATAAAATTGCAGAAATGTTCCTTATTCATCAGTCGTACCTGAATATTGCCACTTAGGAGAATGTAATCTCTGAAAAAAGGAAGGAAGGAAGGAAGGAAGGAAGGAAGGAAGGAAGGAAGGAAG
>NW_027185694.1:7593890-7641135 GCF_028583685.1 Petaurus breviceps papuanus | reverse complement strand
AAGGAAGGAAGGAAGGAAGGAAGGAAGGAAGGAAGGAAGGAAGGAAGGAAGGAAGGAAGGAAGGAAGGAAGGAAGGAAGGGAGGAAGGGAGGGAAGGAGGAAGGAAGGAAGGAAGAAAAAGGAAAGAGGGAAGGAGTGAAGGGAGGAGGCAGGGATGAAAGAGGGAACTTTAGAGGCCATCAAGACTAGTCTAGTTATGAAAATAATTTCTCTAAGGCCATTAAGGTGATAGTGCTAGGATTTGAATTCAGGACCTCTGGCTCCAGATGCAATATGCTTTCCATGAGAAATTCTATTGATTTTTCTTTTCTCATATTAAACATATATTAATAAAAATCATTGTCCATGATAAATGTATAGATATGTAATATATTCATATATAATATACATATTATTGTAATATTTATAATATGTGTATATGTATTGTATATATGCAAATATATGAAGAGAAAGAGAGACAGAGACAGAGATGTGTAGAGGCATTATCAAGCCTGAATATACAAAGTGTACCAAAAGTGTTTTGTTGTTCAGGCATTTCAAGTCATGTCTGACTCTTTGTGAGTCCATTTGGCCATCTTGGCAAAGATACTGAATTGTTTTGCCATTCTTTCTCCAATACATTTTACATGAGGAAAGTGAGGCAGAGTAAAGAGACTTGCCCAGGGTCACACAGCTAGTAAGTGTCTGAGGCCAGATTTGAACTCAAGAAAATGTGTCTTCCTAGTTTCAGGCCTGGTGCTCTATCTACTATGTCATCTAACTGCCCTAGCCGCTATTTAAATCAAAGAGCAAGGAAAACCCCAAAAAACAAAACCAAAAAATCCAGCACTCACATTTTTGGGACAACTTGTATTATATGGAAACATACTATAAGGTTTTAGGAATTAGGGACTGTGTCAACTAGATGACCAGTGAGAACATGGTTTTCTTCAACCGTGAAGATGGTCTTATGAAAATCAATAAGGCATCAATTCCAAGTTTGTCCTGAAATGGAAGTAGATTTGTATTCCTCTTTCCATATTTTCAGCCTGTTTCCCTTGTAATGGTGCATATTGAAATTTCAAGATGGTACCTGTACAGGTTATGGGTATGTATCCATTGCTACAAGCCTAGTCCATTGGTTCATAGGGGAATGGACCCTCTGATTTTCATTTCATCACTCTCACCAAGACAATTAGCTTTATTCAGGGCTTAGGTTGCTCTCATTTCTGTGCTTGGCATCTCTGAAACCTGAATTAATTATTACTATAATCTGACTATAACACATATAAAACTCCAGAGTTCAAAGGTATCTCCACCTGATGCATGAGTGATGGCATAGAAAGAGCATTGAATTTGGAGTTCAGAGGAGTGAGGCTTGAATCCTAGCTTTGTTGCCTACTGCCAGAAGTTTGGCAAGATTCTCCTTCTCTCTGAGCCTCACTTTCCTCTTTGGAAAAAAGAGGAAAACCTGGACAAAATTATTTTTACTGTCATTTTGAGGTATAAAACCTTCTAACTTCCTTAACAATTACTCAGTCTATATGAACTATTGACAAGCAGGGTGGTATGATGGAAAGCACACACTGTCCTTGGAGATCCTAGAAATCCTACAAATAGTTCCTCTGCTGAGTGTCAAGTAAACTATCTGAATCTCAGGTTTTTCATCAAAGAAATAAGGATAATTACCCTTTGCCTCTCAGAGTTGCTATAGGAAAGATTCTTTATAAATCTCAAAATACTCTATAAATGTGAATTATTAGCACTTCCAATTATGCGAAGCTCACTATCACACTAGGTATCCCATTTCCATTTTTTCAGACAGCTCTAAATGTTAGAAGTTTTATCTTTTTTAAAAAATATTTATTTATTTATTTATTTATTTATTTATTTATTTATTTATTTATTTATTTATTTATTTGCTTTTAGTTTACAACATGAAGTTCATCAATCCCTCTAGTTTCAAATTTTCTCCCACTCTCTCTCCTCCCCCCTACCCCCATGGCAGCACGCAATCAAATATAGAATCTACAAATACCTTCACATTAAACATTAGTCAAATTGTAAAGAAGGATTATAACCAATGGAATGAACAATGAGAAAGAAAAAATAAAGCAAAACAAAAAATTAGAGAGCAAGTGGTTTGCTTCAGTCTGCATTCAGACTCTGCAGTTCTTTCTCTGGATGTGGATATCCTTTTCCATCATGAGTCTTTTGGAGTTGTCTTATAACCCTGCATTGCTGAGAGGAGCCCAGTCTATCAAAGTCAGTCACCACACATATGATGTATCTGTAATAGTGTCCAAAGTTCTCCTGGTTCTGCTCTCCTCGGTCAGCATCAGTTTATATAAGTCTCTCCAGTTTACTATGAAGTCTATCTACTCCTCATTTCTCATAGAACCATAGTATCCCATTACATTCATATGCCACAACTTGTTCAGCCATTCCCCAATTGATGGGTATCCACCTTGGTTTCCAATTTTTTGCCACCACAAAAAAGAGCTACTATGAATATTTTTGTATATACAGGTCTTCCTCCTACTTCTATGATCTCTTTGGGATATACCCCTAGAAATTGTATTGCTGGATCAAAGGGTGTGACATTATTTATAGCCCTTTGGATGTAGTTCCAGATTGCTCTCCAGAATGGTCGAATCAGTTCACAATCCCACCAGCAATGTATTAGTGTTCCATTTTGTCCACATCCTCTCCAGCATTTATCATTTTCCTGTTTTGTCATCTTAGCCAATCTGACTGGTGAGATGTGATACCTCAGAGTTGTTTTGATTTGCATTTCTCTAGAAGTTCTTTCTTAAATACTCCTATTTGAAGGAGCTATGATTTCACAAGCATGGAATAACCCATCAATGAACTAGTAGATAAATCCTAAAAAGTTGCCTGGAGCACACAGAAGAATAAAACCTTCTTTTAGAGCTGGAAGAGACCTCGAAGGTCAGCTAGCCCAGGTCATTCATTTTATAGATAAGGAAAATGAGGCCCTGGGAGGTTAATTGATTCATTGAAAGGTATCCAGCTAGAGGAGGGATTAAGGTTTTCCTTAATTCCTGAACCCAAGCTCAGAATTCTCCCCACTAGGAAGCAATCCTTTCTATTCTTTCACATAATTAGCCCAAATCTGCCTTCCTTTAACTTCTCCCCATTGGTCCCCATCGTTTTCTTCGGAGTCTTAATTTAGTTGTCCCTCCTGAAAAGTGGAGATATCCTGAGTGGTTTCCTAAAAGACAGAAAGAGTTTCAGATAATGACACCAGCTGTTTCTGGTTTGGTTTTTCTATAATGACGTCTCTTTTTCTCTGAGTGGAGCAAGGTGGATATAGCTGCTTCCAAAGGATATTGTTTCAAAAATAAGGAAGGGGAGGGAAGGAACCCTGATTATTTTACAGGATCCATCTACCTTTGTGTCCACTGATGGTCTCTAATGCCTCTGCAACAAAACCCTTACTATTAATAGTCTAGGGTTGCATTTGTTAGTGGCATCCCTTCAGATTTTTGCCATGCTCTATGAGTTCCCTGCTTTAGGCCCTAAGTTGAGGGAAAATAATTAGTAATCTAGACGGCACAGCTCTGATGAGGCACCTGCAGCGTAATCATCCAAATCAAATATTTGGCTCTGCTTTTTCAGATGATCTATCTCTGCCCACAACTGCTGAATGGCAGCTTAGCCGAGCTTGTACTGAAAATGAAGAACAGGTCGGGGGAGGAGGGATCCCTCCTGTTCTGAATTGTCACATTCAGCAACGTATCCTGGTGTACCTATCACCAAGACTCAAGCTCCCAGACTCTGCCTTCCCATCCAATCCTATCAACTGAGAGGAGCAGCTTGGGGGAAAATCAGAAAAGACAATTTAATTTACTCAAGTGATGCTGGAATAAAGAGTCATATTTCCAAGGAAGCATCCAATTGTGTCTTCTGGAAATCATCGCTGCCCGATGCAGGGGCTGTCAGCTTTCAACAAAATGTGTGGGGGATATTAGAATTTAGAGCTGGACCTTAGGGATCATTGAGGTTCATTAGGTTGCTCTGATTTCTGGTTTTGGCATCTCTGAAAGCTGAATTAATGAGCACTATCTGCCACATAAAACCTCAGATTTCAAAGGCATAAGAAAACGTGTATACTTTAGTGGGAGGAGTGCTAAGCCTATGCTGGGGAGCCCTGGGCCTGAGGCCTGATTCTAGCTCTGCTACCATGGACAGGTCATTTTAACTTACTTGGGATCTGGGTCCTCATCTGTAAAATGGAGAGAGTAATACTTGAAATGCCTTACTGACAAGATCTTAATGAGGGAAGCTCTTTGTCAAAGTATTTCCTAGGTATTTAAGTGCCCCAGTGGATGGAATGCCAGACCTAAAGTTAGACATCAGACATTTAGAGGCTGTATGACCTTGAGCAAGTCCCTTAACTTCTCTCAGCATCACTTTCTTCATCTGTAAAATAGGGACAATGATAACACCTGCTTCCTAGAGGATCGTCAGAGATAGCACAAAGTGTTTTGCAAACCTCAAAGTTATGTGTAAATGTGAGATATTATTATTAAAACTGAAAGGGCTATGTAAGTATGAGTTATTAGGTAATTGAAGCCTAGAGAGATTCAAATGTCTTGCCCAAAGCTATACAGCCAATTAGCAGCAGAGTTGTGATAAGAATTCAGGTCTCCTCACTACCAATCAATCAACAAGCATTTATTGAGTGCTCAGCTGCAGACTAACTGTGATGTTAAGTCCTAGGGATATAAAGAGAAAGCAAAAACTATCTCTGCCTTTAAGGGGACCACATTCCAATTTACAAGTAAACACTTTGGAGTTTACAAGGAAAAAATGTGTATAAACACACACACACATATATTTGTTATTTATAGATGTTGTTCAACTCTTCATGACTCCGTATGGGGTTTTCTTGGCAAAAATACTGGAGTGGTTTGTCATTTCCTTCCCCAGATAATTTTCCAGATGAAGAAACTGAAGCAGAGTTAAGTGACTTACCCAAAGTCTCACAATTAGTGTCTGAGGCTGAATTTGAACTCAGGTCTTCCCAACCCCAGACCCAGTGTTCTATACATTGAGCCACCTACTGCCCCATTACATATACTATTATTTGTATTATATATTACATACTATATGTGTTTCACATATGCACACATATCTGTGTATGTATTATTCTCATTTAATGTATTATTCTTATTAAATACATTTAATTAGTTAAATATATTAAATTAAATTCCCCTTCCAGGGAAATTCTCTAGAATCTGGGGAAGGGGGGCTGGAGGGAGAACTAGAAAAGTCCTCCTGCAAAAGGTCATGTCTAAGCTAAGTATTGAAGGAAGTCATAGATTTTAAGAGGCAGAGCTGAGGAGAGAGAACGCTCCAGTCAGTCCAAATGCATGGAGGTGGGAGATTGAAAGTCATGTAAAAGCAGAAACAAGACTGGTCTGACTGAACTATACAGGAAATTAGGTAGCAAAGTAGTTAGAGTGTTGGATCAATTATTAAGAAGACCTGAGTTTGAATCCCACACCAAACACTTATTGGCTGTCTCATTCTAGACAAGTTCAATATCTCCCTTAGTTTCCTCACTCTAAAATGGGGACAATAATAGCTTGTTATTAAAAGAGCTGAGATAAGAACCCAAGTTTCCTAATGGCCACTCCAGTGTTCTTTTTAATTTTATATAATGGATGAATCAACTATTTGGCTAGAACACCTTAAAATGCTTTATTTTCATATTCAGTACAGGTGATTGTATAGTTCATAAATCACAGTACTATGGATTACCCTTTAGGAATACTTAATAATAACTGTAGTCAAGGATCAATTTGGGTTGTCATTTGAAATCCCAAGCCTACCTGTTTGGAAGATTTACAGAAATAATAAAAATAAATACAGCACTGATAATGCATGAGACAAATGAGACAATGATGATAACTGGCAGATAGCATGGCACAGTGACTGAAGTAATGAACTTGGAGTCCAGAAGATGTAGATTTCAATTTCACCTTTGACCCTTACTGGCTATATACCCTGCACAAGTCACTTCATCAAAATAGGTATCAGACAACTTCCTAGGGTTTATCTATAGTTACAGGGACTAGTGTA
The DNA here is from genome assembly GCF_028583685.1 of Petaurus breviceps papuanus. Lineage (NCBI taxonomy): Eukaryota > Metazoa > Chordata > Mammalia > Diprotodontia > Petauridae > Petaurus > Petaurus breviceps. The sequence goes on along the minus strand of NW_027185694.1, from coordinate 7,635,045 downwards.
GGTAGATCCTTAGAGGATTTGCATAATAATAACTCAAATTTATAGAACACTTTAGAGTTTACAAGTAATTTGCCCAAATTGCTTATTAAGAAGTAGAGATTCAGAAAGGCTAATGAAACAATGCCCACTATGAGTATTATTATATTGCAGATCTCTGACTAAAATTGTCCAAGCTAGGAGGTGAAATGATGGAAATTGTAGATCAAGGTGTGTCCTGACTTTTAGGTAAAGGTCAGTTGCCATGATGATGATGGTGATGATGATATCTAGCATGTATGTAGCATATACTCTATGCCAGGCACTATGCTGAAGATTTTACAAATAGTATCTCATTTGATCCTTACAACAACCCTGGGAGGTAGGTGTTGTTATTACGCTCACTTAAAAGTCAAGGAGACTAAGGGAAACAGTTTGAGTGACTTTTCCTAGATCATACAGCTGGTAACTGCCTAAGACTGGATTTGACTTCAAGCCTACCTGACTCCAGACCCAGTATCTATACATCAAAATTCATGAATGGAACTCCAAACTTCAAAATGTTTTAGAATTCCATAATTACTGGCTGAGGCCTATATGATGCAAGTCTTTCCAAAAAGCTCTAAATTTTAGCCCCAGTTATGGCCATATGGGAACCAGACCCACCAGAAGCCAATCTGCAGGATTTTGTCTGGAAAACTGCCTGGAATGGTACACAAACAGATATTTGGAAACAAAGTTTTGAATTAGGGAAGAACTAGGTCTTGCATTGACACTGATCTCCACACTAAACTCAACAGCTAGTCTAGCCCCTGCCAAAACAGTCATTTGCTGCCATACAGACACAACCTAAAAGTAATTTTCCGGCCCATGAGTATGGGTGCTGACTGTTTGCAGAGGCAGCAGGTGTAGATAACACACACCTGTTTTAATTGCTTCACTGAAACATGGTAAGACTCTTGCCCAAGTCTAGAAATGGAAAGGCCTTTCTTTTTCAATTCAGGATACTGCAGACAGAGCAGATGGAATTCTGTCGGCTATATGATTGAGCATATTTTTCATCTGAAAGTAGAAACCACTGAGTACATCATCTGCAGGGTAATCCAGGAGGACATTTTTCTTCATTCTGTCCAATGGACCATGCAGAAACACCTGTTTCATATCTTGAAATCATTTGCAATTGCTATCCAAGAAGTCAGTGCTGAAATAGTATCATTAAGCCAAGTTTTTACATTCATCTACTTGTTTGGCAATAAAAAGAAAAAATTTAAGTTTGGATCACCTTTTCCATGAACATATCAATTGTTATAAGGATCTGATCAATTTTGTTTTCCCTTGTAAGCCCATGAACTGAGGCAACAAGAAACTAAATGAGCTGGCCATGGTCAGATAACTTGATGGCAGTTATGAATAGAGATTTTCTTAATTCTTGACTTGCAGCTGCTTAGTTGGGAGAAGATAAGACTTAGGAATGTGATCATACCCTTCAAATATTTGAAGGGCTGTAATGTAGAACATGTATTTGACAGGTTGGTAGATCATCTTAATAAAGAGAGTATTAAAACTAGTATTTTGGAGTCTCAGATGTGCAGTTTCATCAAGAATATAAGCAGGATAAACAAGGTCTTTGTGGTCCTTATTAAATTTATAGTCATTGAAGAAGCTTGGTCTGGATCATTCTTTAGTGAAAGTTATCACTACCCCCACATGAAAATGATCTCTTCCTGCTCAAACTTCTTATCACCTATTGCCTGCCTCTTTTCCTTATGTAGTAATTATGTGTGTATTTATCCTTTCCCCCAATCTAATTTCCTTGAGAATCTGTGTCCTCTCATTCATATCCTCTCAATCTTTGTATCACCAACCCCTAGAACAGTGCCTTGCACAATGTAGATGTTTAATATATGCTTGTTGGCTTAAACTGATGGGAGATTATTTGTTGAAAGAAAGAATACATATGAGAAATTCAGAGAAAGAGGGGAAGACTTGTATGAACAGATTTACAATCCAAAAAATAATGTACAAAATCAGGACAATAAATTAATGGAAACAATGCTACTAGGCAGCCAAACTTTAATTAAATGTTATGATTAATTCCAATTCCAGAAAAAAATAGTAAACATACTTCCTCTTCTCCATAGAATTGTGGTACCCTAAACATGTAAAACAGTGAGTCCTTGGTTTTATTTGACTATTAATCTTTGTTAAAAAGAAAGGTTTAATGTGGGAGTGTGAAGACTATATTGGCAAATTACTTCAGAAGAAAAACAAAAGACATCAATTAAGACTTTTTTTAAAAAATGACTAAATTTCATTGAATTGTCCTCTTACCATGATACTTTGGAAACTGAATGAAAACATCTCCCTATATTTCTACAAAACTATAGTATACCCACACCTGGCATATTATAGGCAGCTATCATCATTTTACCTCAAGGAACATATAAAAGAACTGGAGAATATCCAGAGAAGGGAAAATAAAGAGTTCAAGGTGATAAGCAGACTGTTATATTGGGGGAAAATCCCTGAAATTAATGTTTCTTCTGGAGAAACATTTCCAGTCTAGAAAGGCCAAGGACAGTTATCATCAAGAATTACAGAAACATGGGGGCCGCGGGGGCGGGGAGGGGGGCGCCGCGGGGGCCGGCCCGGGGTATCCGGCTGCGCCCCCCGACCCCCCACGTCCGCCCTCCCACAGATGCCCGGAGTCACGGTGAAGGACGTGAACCAGCAGGAGTTCGTGCGGGCCCTGGCCTTCCTGAAAAAGTCAGGGAAGCTGAAAGTCCCTGAATGGCCAAGCATAAGGAGCTGGCGCCCTACTATGAGAACTGGTTCTACACGCGAGCGGCCTCCACCGCCCGCCACCTGTACCTCCGTGGCGGCGCCGGCGTGGGCTCCATGACCAGCGCAACGGGGTCATGCCCAGCCACTTCAGCCCGGGCTCCAAGAGCGTGGCCCGTAGGGTCCTGCAGGCCCTGGAGGGGCTCAAGATGGTGGAGAAGGACCAGGACGGGGCCGGAAACTGACACCTCAGGGACAGAGAGCCCTGGACAGAATTGCCGGACAGGTGGCAGATGCCAACAAGAAACATTAGGACAAACCACACCAGATTCATTAATAAATTGCCTTGTTCTTAAAAAAAATAATTACAGAAACAAACATCATGTGTTAAAGTAAATATGAACCAGTTCACCAAGTCCTAGAATACTACTAGAAAAGTACACACCTCAAAGCTGGAATGAGAAACATTCGGAACAAATTAAAGGTATTGTTTCCTAGAACAGACATTAAATTTAAGGAAATTATTAACACCCCCCCTCCAAAGTGATACAAAATGGCAAATAGTTTCTAAAACAACAGTCTTAGAATTAAAGTTATAGATGTCATAAGCATAAGAGAAAAGAGGGTATGTTGATGTATATACCAAACTTTGAAGGTGGTTCCTTTCTTAACAAATCCCTTGGTATGTGTTAAGACTAGATAGAGTAAGATACCGGCCCAATTCATTCACATTTCTATTCCCAAACATGATTTATTAAATCAGTGGTTTCTCAAGTCTGGTTTTATAATATCCTTAGTCTATCTCTAATCATCGCAAGAAAGTAAGAAAACTATTATAATTCCTTTTAAATATAAAAATAAGTATCTGCCAGACACTTTTTAGGATAAATGACATGAAGTCTAGTAAAAGGCATTGAGTGTCATACTCCAAAAAAAAAAAAAAAACCTGGGAAGCACTGTTAAACTGTAAGTTAATATCTCCTCATGCCAAGAAAAAATATAGTAAGTAATATTTCCAATTTATAAAGCAGTTTAAAAATCACAAAGTGCTATGGATACACTATCTTATCACAAACAATAGTGTGAAGTAATTTTTATTCCTATCTTCACTTTATAGGGAAACTAAGACTCAGAGAGTCTCACAAAGATTATCATGATGTGAAATGGAGATAGCATAGGTAAAATGTTTTGTAAAGCTTAGTAATACATAAAATCTGTAATTATAATCACCCATTAGCTCTTTGTGGTATCAATCATCAGTTGCTGGGTGCATTCCAAGTAGAATCAGGAAAATGAGAGAACCAGACAGACAGATTTCTAGCACCGACATTTTATAATCTTGACCTTTGGTCCTTTATCATCCGTTTCCTATCAGATATTCTAAACTGAATGCCCCTGAGACATCTCAAGCTCAACAGGCTTTAAAAACCCTCATTATCTTTTCCCCAAAACCTACCCCCCTTCCAAACTTTCCTTTTGCAATCAAAGACACTATCATTCTCTCCAGTTTCCCAGGTTTGTAACCTCATTTTGGAAGCCTTGATGCCTAAGTCTCATTTACCCCACATATCTAATCATTTGCCAAATTTTGCTGTTTCTATCACCACAGCATCTATGGTATCCATCCTCTTTTCTCTAGTCACAATTTACCACCTTTATTCATTCCCTCATTGCCTCACACCTAGATTATTGCTCTCTCTGACTCAATTTTCTCCCCAATCTAGTCCATCTTCCCCATTGTTGCCAAAATAATTTTCCTAAAACATTGATCTAACCATATCATGCCCCCACTCAGTAAATTCCAGTAGCTCCCTATTTCCTTTATGATAAAAATACAAACTCTTCTGTTTAAATTTAAAGCCCTTCACAACCTGGCCCCATAAGATCCTTTTAGTATTATTATACCTTGCTCTCCCTTTAAACTGTTTTTCTTTTCCATAACACTTCATTTCCCATCTCTGTGCCTTTGCTATGGCTGACCTCCAGACCTGGAATAGACTTTTTTCTCATTTCTGCCTCATGGATTCCTTCTCTTCCTCCAAGATGCAGCTCAGCCTCCATCTTCTGCATGAAAACTTTCCTGATTGCCCTCTACCAAGCACTACTGTTCTCCCACCCAAATTACCATACATTTAACTACTTTGCTTGTATTTGTATTTATTCTCTTTGCATTATTCATCTACATTTTTACATGCACTTGGATCCCTTTAGAATATAAGCTCCTTAAGAGGAAGGATTTTTTCATACTTTATATTCTCAGGCCTAGCACAATGCCTGGCACATAGTAGATACTTAATAAATATTTGCTGATTGATTAATCCTATGGGACTTTCACAGGAAGCGTGTAATTAAGCATCCAATGAAAACAGTTTCATGGGTCATGAGCACTGAGAATTCAGAGAATAAGATCATTTAGGATCTAATCTAAGTCACTTTATTCAGGAAATGGACTTTGAGATGGGCTTCAAAAGATGGGTAAGATTTGTTTGGATGGAGAAAAGAGGGGTGGGTCTTTGAGTTGAAGAGAAAAATCTGAACAAAGGCACAAAGACAAGAAAGGTCAAATATATTTCTTGGAGAATATGGGATTTCTCTTCTATTTCACATTCTGCTCAGCTGACAAGGGAACCACCTCCACACTCTTTCTGCTGAGCCTTCATGTTGCAGTTGACTGAAATCAGGTTATAATCCAGGATCAGGTGGGCTGGCCTAGGTTGGAAATAAAAGATCCAGCTATGGAGTGAGGCAGATGCAGTTTGCATGAAGTAAAACTGGAAATTGGGATCAGGTTGTCAAGCCAAGGTCGCCAACCTTGAAGCCAAGGAAACAGCATGCTTTGGGCCATTAAGTAGCTGGATGCACCTGAGCTTCATTCAGTTGATAAGCCCCAACCATCTGGTTCCCTAAGGGTTCTGAACCAATGATCCATTGTTCTTTGCTAGATAAATGATTAATTAAAACCTACCATATCTCATTCAAGTGCAGGGCCACCCTTAACCATCTTTAAAAACCAAAGGAGTTGGGTGATTAAAACCAGGTGACCCCTTTAAAATATAGTTGTGACCATAAGCTCACTTTCCCAGGAATCTCTAGCTATTCATCTGACCAACTATCATATGAACATATATGAGTTTTGGTCAGTTTCTGGCTTCTCTTCTTATTACTAAGCTCTTGACATTGACTTCCCCAGGATCTTTTCCTCATTCTTTTTTGAACCACATTTGAGCCACAACTTTCTGACTCTCTCCCCATCTTGTCTGCTCTCTTGGTTATCATTCTCATCTTCCTCCAAAATTAGAAACTGGGCTTATATCCCAGGGTCCACAGCTTTGATTGATAAGCTTTTTGCCTTAAGTTGCACAGGACTAGGGCCTCCACACCAGTGTCCGTTCATGTACTGTCCCCAAACCAGATATATACTCTCCCTTTTCTATTGCCTTTTTGTGTGTGGTCTTCCCCCATTGTAATGTAAGCTCTTTGAGGGCAGAGTTCAGAGTTGTGCTGAAGTTAGCTCATTCTGGCTGTAAAGGACCAATTATTAAAATTTTAGTGTATTTACATCTTAGAAATCTGCAAGTGCTACAAATCATGGATTTGATTTGGTTTTTGTTGTTTATTGTACAAATCAATGGTGTCAAACTCAAATAAAAACGGAACCACTAAACCAAAAATTAGGGTTCCTCCTGGTCACATTGACTTAGAAAACCACATATGAACATTATTTATGCCCTATTGTATTTTCATTTATTTTATTAAATATTCCCCCAATGTATTTTAATCTGGTTCAGATGCTCTATAATATTGCAGGCAATAATCGGGCCCACAGGCACCCATTAAAACCTCTGTTCTAGACTTAAGAAAATGATAGAGAAAAAGTTAATAAAGCAGGTAAAGCTTAAAAGTGCATCATTTCCCCTCCCCCATTGCCCGCCACTCCAGAGTAGATTGTTAAACATTTGACATTACACTCCTAGCAGGAAATATCTTGCTTCCTTATATTTGTGTACCCAACACTTATAACAGTGCCTGGCACAAAGAAATATCTTGATACTATACATATATCTTATGCATTTCTGAGTTTTTAAACTTTTTCTATGTCATCTGCTGCTTAACAAATGTTTTATCTCTCTACTTATTTTACTTCCCAACTCTTCCCAAACAGCCTGAAGAGTAGAGTAGAAAAGGTACTTGTAATGGTAATGGGATTTGAAGATCTTCCATGCCCCTTGTATTGCCAAGCTAGCAGGTACAAGTTCATAACTGTGTCAAGTATTGAGACTCGGAACTTGTGAATCCCGTAGTGGGATGAACTTGCTGATGTGGCAGAAAAGGGTGGGGCAGGGAAGAGATTTTGAGAACAGAACTGGTGGTGGCAGAACTTCTTCTGAGAACCAGCCAGAACTTCTGCTGAGGACTTCTGATGAGAACTTCCAGGAACGAGAACTGCTGGGAGAGAGCAGCGTGGAGGTTGAACTGCTACCATGAGTGAGGAAAGGAGTATCTTTGCCTGAGGGATCCTATTTTGTTTTGAACGCTTCAGAATGTGGGTATTCACTGCATTAACTGCGTGTACTGATTTCATGGCTACTGTAATAACTTTAACTTTCTGGTTTGGGGACTAGGCTTTCTGGTATTTGAATAAATGCTTTGGCTCTGTCCTCCATATGGAGTGCCTGTTACATTTTGTGATTCATAACTACACCAGCATATTTATAGTCACCATGAGCATTATGGATATTGCATTATTGTAACAGTGCTAGACAGGTAAGATATGGGTTCAGATCCCACAGTTGTGTGTCCTTAAGTCCATTTACACCCCCTGAGCCTCGGTTCCCTAATTTGTAAGATGGCAACACTACCTACTCCTTAGGGTCATGACAAAAGCAAAGAGAAACTGAAGTGCTATATAAATGTGGGTTATGTGAGGCAGTGTAACTAATTTCTTCCCTGAAAGTTTCCTAAAAATTCCAAACAAATGCAAATAAATCCTGGGCCCCACTTCCGAAATTTCCCATTGCTAGGGATCAATATCCCCTTTTGTGGATTTTCACTTTTTGCCCCTCTCTCTCATATGTGACTGATCCAGGTCAAAAGAACCAGCCCTTCAACCACTCATTCCCCAGGCCCCTGTTAACCCCTTCCATACTAGGTTCCCTTTATATGGGGCCACAACCCACAGCATGGCATGGATATTGATGGATTGTACTTCTCCCCTCCACTGATTTCAGCCCTATCCATCAAACCTGGAAAGGTATTAGTGGATCTGATCTACCTGCCCAGGGGTCTTCTGGATCTCTGGAGACTTCAAACAAGAGTTTGTTTCTCTAGGTTCTATCCCTGATCAAACATACAGAGCTATCTGATCTGGAAACCCCCAAAGCAATCTCAGAATCCAAGGGATATCCTCTGAGATAGGAAACATCAATTATCCAATGTGAATACCCACCAACTTTAGTTTCCCTGGAGAACTGTACTTTACCAAAAAGAATCATGTAGGAACCCAGGACCCCCTAGGGTGACCCGCTAGTAAAAATTCAGTCCATTCATATTGTGCCCCTATGGGACTTTTTTTTTTTTAGTATTACACTATAACAATTGTTGGGGTTTATATAAACCAGATCACTGTAGTGAAGCTTTAATTCCACCGTCTTTGAATGTGTTGGAGAATGAGAGCAGATGATAAGTGTTGTATTTCCTAGAAATTAAATTGGCTCCAGCAGTGCTGAAGGTTTCTGTGGGCTAGTAAACTTCCAGTAACTATTTGCAAGTCAAAGCTAACATCTGGAATATCTGTCAGCTAGGTGGTCAAGATTTGGAGTCAGGAAGAGTAGAGTTCAAATCTTGCCTCTGAAATTTACCAACTGTGATCCTGGTCAAATCTAAACTCTCTCACTTTCAGTTTCTGCAATTATGAAATGGACATGATAATAGTTCCTACCTCACAAGGTTGTTGTAAGGAATGGAGAGGATATGGATAAAAATTGTGTCCTATGGGTTTGGGGATAATATCTCCTCAGAAAGAGTAACCATAGAGGGGCAGCTAGGTGGCACAGTGAATAGAACCCTGGCCCTGGAGTAAGGAGAATCCAAGTTCAAATTTGACTTCAGACACTAGACATGTACTAGCTGTGTGATCTTGGGCAAGATCACATTGCCTTGTCTACCCCCTCCAAAAAAATTTAGTAACCATAGAGGTAAAAGAAAAGGAACTACAGGATTGTGTGAAATAAAAGCAGGCTCTCAGTCTCTTTTCTATTCTGATTTCATCTCAAAGGGAAGCTTCTACTACCACATTTTCTCAGTACCACATTTTCTGATATTCTGATGAGATTAACTAGAGACCTTCTGTTTCTAGAGACCTCTGGTCTGATGAGATTAACTGCAGAGAAACACCCTCATAGGAACAGATCTGATCTTGGGCTACACAAAGATTAACACATTACAAACCCAAGGTTAAGACATTTCCCCCCAAATCACCTGATATCCTATCCCTTTATTCAACCTCACAAATGAGGGAAGTGGTTGAACAGCTTCACCTAATGAGTTCCCTTTGCACCTGCCCTACAGCTGTATAAAACCCTATAGAGTTATTCCTCCCACATTGGGGAGAAGGGAGGGTTTAGGGTCCCTGCACCCCCATGATCTGTAAAGGCATGTAAATTTAGGGGCTTTCACATCCTACCAGACAAGAAGTCTGAATTATTATGGTAATAAAAGATAAAATATGTTGATATTGTACAATACTATACATGTATCTTACGAATTTCTGAGTTTCTAAACTTTTTCTGTATCATCTGCTGGCCTTCATGTGTCATCTGCAGCTTCTGCAAAACTCCCCCCAAAATCTTCCCATCTAATTTCTTATGCTAATCCAATGATATAGCAAAACCACAATGGGAAAAAGTCACAATGTGGAACAGATTAGCCATACTGTATATGTACATTTGCCTTTGTTCTGTGGAGTTGCTGGCCACCTGGCAACTTCCCATCAGCTGATTCCAATTAAACCTTTTCTCTTCTAGCCTTGCTTCTTGATTTATTGACCTCTAATCAAAAGGACCAAGGAGTTCAGAATTACTCTCCAGGAGGCTCTTGGGACTTCTGGATTTGAGAAATTCCCCAATAGGATGACATGAGATAATGTATGTAAAGTGCTTTGTAAACCTTAAAAGTTTTTTTGTTGTTTTTTGAAAGGCAATTGGGGTTAAGTGACTTGCCCAAGGTCTCACGGCTAGTTTTTTTGTGTGTGTTAAGTGTCTGAGGTCGGATTTGAACTCAGGACCTCCTGACTCCAAGACAGGTGCTCTATTCACTGTGCCACCTAGCCACCCCTTAAACCTTAAAGTTTTAGCTATTATTATATGCTATGTTCAAACTAAGCACTTGGAGCTAAGTAATTGAGGGAGGGAGTCAAACCATCTGAGGTATAATTGTAACATAGTAATAATCACAATATTAGCTCACAAAGAATGACTGCTCTAAGGAATAATGAAATGAATCAACAAATGATATCAGCTTGCAGTAAGACTCAGAGGAAGAAGAGACAAGCAGGTGGTGGCTGGAGACGCCCCACTAAGGGGCATCAAGGCAGCTATTTGCCAACTTGACCTTTACAATTGAGAGGTTGGTTCCCTTCATGAGGCAGGTATACAGGACATGACAGTGAACCTTCCAAGACATGACAAATTCACTTCTGGTGCCATACACAGGAGCAAATGATAACTGCCAGCAATGTATTGGTAGTGATTTTGAAGTCCCAGGCAAGAAACTGAAGGCCTTAGAGGCAAACGTGATTTCATCATGTCTGATAATTAGCAGCCAAGGAATGGGCTTTAAAAGAGAGAAATAGATTTGGGAAGTGAACAACTGGTTAAGTAAATGTTCTCAGAGAATGGAATTTAGATTTCTAAACTACAACTTAAAATACAAGAATTATGGGCTTTTCAGCAGGGATGAAGTATACTACAGGAGGGCTATTAAGATATAGAGTTTCCTGAAGTCCTGCAAATATAATCATACTGTTTTTAATCTGGAAAGGAACTTGGGAAGTTAAGGGCAAAGGAAGAAGAAAACTCCCTCTACCAAGCTAGAGACCATGGAAAGTAGCTACAACACAGGTGGGAAATATTAAGAAGTCCACCAATAATTTACAGGAGACTAAATCCAAATAAGGATATGGTAATAAATCATATGACCCAAGATGTTCATACAAGCACATAATATATGAATGACAAGCAAAGTATATTAGAGACACTGCAACAAGTAAGTGCATTTGACCTCATAGGTGTCATTGAGATTTAGAGGAACTAATGACTAGACAAAAGTTCTGAAAAAAATATGCATTATGTCAAAGGAATAGACTAGACAACAAGAGTAGTAGATTGTATATTAAGATATAATCATGAGAGCAAATCCAGAAAACAAAGGGGAATAGCATGGTGGAAAGCATGAAGTAATGTAGTCAAGGAAGTATGTTACAGACCACCAAGGCAGAAAGAAGAAATAGATGAGGAACTCAGGAAATAGATCACAAGCCTTGCACATAGGAATGATATAGTAATAATGGGATATTTTAATAATCCAGACATTTGTTGGAGTTCTCCATTTATCAAAAGCAGAGTTGTTAATAAATTCTTTGTTCATCTTAATAATAATTTCATTCATGCAAGTGGAGAAAGAAATGAAGGAAAATACTATTCTGAATCTGATTCTGGCCAGTGAGGAGGAGTTGGTTGTCAGTGTAGAAATGTTGGGAACCTTGAGGACAGTGATTGGTCCACTTCCAATTCTATACTGCAGAAAGCTAAGCCTAGTCTCATATTTCCCTAGATTTTAGGAGAACATATTTCAAAGGTCCAGTAAAGAGAGAAGTAGGATCTCAGGGAATAAAATATTAATGGTGAGTTCATTCCAAAAGGAATGAAAGACTCTCCCCCCCAAATTGTCAGAATAAAAACATAAACAATTCTGATGAGGAAGAATTGAAGATTGTTCTATATATGTTGGGACCAGGTATCACACCTCTGTCTCATAGGATGAAAGCCATATTCCTCCCCAAGACTTATCTTTCTGCTTGTTCCCAAGAGATTGCCCCCTCTGCCACCCTAACTCCTACTTAATTTCAGTATTTCCCTCTTTACTGGCTAATTTCCTACTGCCTACAAACTGCCTAGGTCTCACCTGTCCTAAAAACACCTTCACTTGGTTTTTCCATCTCTCCCAACTATCATTCTCTAACACTGTCCTAAATTCCTCAAAAAGGTCGTCTACAAATATGTGCCTCTATTTTCTCTCCTTTTCCTCTCTTCTTAAATCTGGCTTCCAAAGTTATTATTCCATCAAAACTACTCTCTCCAAAGTTATTAATAATCTCTCAGTTGCTTATTCCAATAGCCTTTTTTCAACTGTCATTCTCCTGCAGCCTTTGAAGCTGTTCATCACTCTCTCCTTCATATTCTTTCTCTCTAGGTATTTGGGACACTATTCCCTCCTATCTGACCACTCCTTCTTTGCTTTCTTTGGTGGATTCTCTCCCAAATCACTGCCTCTAATGGTTAGTGTTCCTCAGGGTTCTTTCCTGGACCCTCCCCACTCCAATCTGTTCCTCATTCAACCACTAAAGTGATTTTCCTAAAGTTCAGTTTCAATCACCTACTCCTCACTCAATAAACTTCAATGATTTCCTTTTGCCTCCAGAGTCAAATGCAAAATGGTTGGTTGGGTATTCTAAGCCCTCCACAGTCTCCTATCTTTCCTGTCTTCTTACACTTCCCTCCTATTTCAACACCTATTCTTCAGTTCTGTCACACCGGCCTTCTGGCTGTTCCACAAACCAGGCACTCCATCTCTATGCTCTTGGGATTCTCTTTGGCTGTCCCTCACAAGTGGTATGTTGTTCTACTCTGCTCAGACTATTGACCTTCCTGGTTTCCTTTAAGTCCCAGCTAAAGTCCCATCTTCTACAAGAAACCTTCCCCAATCCCAATTCTAGGGACTTCCCTTCATTTCATATTATGTAGCTTACTTTGTATGTGTTTGTTTGCATATTTTCTCCCTCATCATATTGTAAGCTCCTAGAGGGCAGAAACTGCCTTTTGCCTCTTTTTGTATCCTTAGCACTTAGTGTAGAGCCTGATACATAACAGGCATTTAATAAATATCCATTGATGATGATTGCTATTTCTAAAAGTAAAATGGGCTACCAGCCACCTCACTGAAGATCTTTAAGTGAACATTGATTGAATACTGGTTGATTATATTATTCAGAGAAGACTTCTAAGGACTCTTCCAAGCTAGAATTCTGTGAGAGCCTATTTTGTAATACTAATAATAGCAATAATATTGAAGTTATATTTGGAGATTTTACTCCAAGTGAAATGGTTTTCATTTCCATTATCTCATATTCTCGTCAAGAAAAACACTGAAATTGGGGCGGCCAGGTGGCTCAGTGAATAAGAGCACCAGATCCAGTGTCGGGATGACCTGGATCAAATCCGGGCTCAGATACTCAGCACCACACCTAGAAATAACTGGCCGTGTAACCTTGAGCAAGTTACTTAACCCCGATTGCTTAAAAAAAAAAAAACACTGAAATTGTTGGTAATACGGGAGAGGGGATGAGAATAGGACTGGGGAGAGCAAGGTTGAAAATTATACAACTGGGTGACTTTGAGCAAGTCTGTTAATCTCTCTGGCCTCAGTTTCCTCAATGGTTGCACTAAATGAGATCCCATCTCTGAATCTATGATCCTATATCTGCACATCAGAAAAGTACTTGAGAAGCTCTGCCTTACCTAATTTAGGGCATGAGACCTCCTCCTCTCAGAAACTATTCTAAAAAAGTATTATTATTCCTCCTATCATCTTCCACAGAAGTAAAAGCATCAACTGAAATTATCTTCCTGTTGGTCTATTATCTTCTGCTCATAATGGGCACTGCAATATGACATCATGACCAAGTATCCCATGCAAAGGTGATCCTTGTTAACTTTGGACACATTATGAAAACCAATCTTCCAACTTTTTTGTTTTCTTCTTCAAGGAGAACTTATGATCTATCCTTCCATAGAACCACAACTTCTTTATGTTATCTGGTTTCACATCTCATAGGAACATCAAGTTTGATATGGTTCAGTTCTTCCAATAGCATGTCAACTCAAGGATCATTGAATATCGACGATACAATTTACAATTGTAGCTTCAACATGACCTGCAAATAATCTATGAACTTCAAAAACAAGAGGAAGAAGAATGGAAGAATGTGGGGCGGCCAGGTAGCACAGTGAGTAAGAGCACTGGCTCCAGTGTCAGGATGACCTGGAGATCGAATCCCGGGCTCAGACACTTATCATCCACCCAGAAACACCTGGTCGTGTAACCTTGAGCAAGTTACTTAACCCCGATTGCTTAGGGGTGGCCAGGTGGCTCAGCAAGTAAGAGCACCGGCTCCAGTGTCGGGATGACCTGGATCAAATCTGGGTTCAGATACTCAGCACCACACCCAGAAATAACTGGCTGTGTAACCTTGAGCAAGTTACTTTACCCCGATTGCTTAGGGGTGGCCAGGTGGCTCAGCAAGTAAGAGCACCGGCTCCAGTGTCAGGATGACCTGGATCAAATCTGGGTTCAGATACTCAGCACCACACCCAGAAATAACTGGCTGTGTAACTTTGAGCAAGTTACTTAACCCCGATTGCTTTAAAAAAAAAAAAAGAATGGAAGAATGCAAGGATTCACCCCAATTATCACCATTTCTAATAAAAGTTTAAACAACATTAATCAGTCACCACAAGTATGCCAATAGAATCCCCCTAACATGCCTTAGCCAACAAGCACATAATATTTAGTAAAGTATGGTAGTGTACTTTATGGTAAAGTAGAGCTATAAGGAAGCCACTTGCAAGGCCAATTTGAAATACAAACTCATTTTTGAAATTCCATGGAGGAGGATAGCAAAAGATTGCAAGTAGCATTGCCTCGTAAAAGAACAAAAACCTCATAAGAACCAACAGCCATATCATCCCAAGAGCATTCATAAATTAAATTATCAGGAAGACAACAAATAGAGAGAAAATAGAACAGATGTCAGGGTTTCTATAACAATACATTTTTAATACAAATGACAATACAACCACCACATTTGGAAATCAACACCTCGGTAACCACCATACACTGTGACAAAGCAGAAATAACACTGAAGATGAAATTTGAAAGAGCTGTTAGTCCATACCAAGTATACACAGAGATAATTGATGCTTGGAATGATGCAATATTGCAAATACCATGGGATGACTTCTTGACAATATACCTGAAGAGAAGTTACCAGAAAAATGGGGGAGGGGATTGTGCGAGCTGTTATTGCCACTCAGTAAAGGATAATCAAGAATGCATCAATAACTACCAGGTCATATGCCAATTTTCTCATCTTTATATAATCCTTATAAGAATGATCTACACCAAGGTGTCAAATTCCAGGCCTGGGGAGAAGGGGACACTTGGCCTGCAGAATCCCTGAGTGTGGCAGGAACCAGATTAAAATGTAATTGGGAAATGTCTAACAAAATAAATAAAAGTACAAAACAACATAGATAATGTTAAATTTGTGATTTTCTAAGTCTGCATGCTGCCCATAGGGAGATGGACATGACTTCTATACACATATATGGAATATTCTCAATAAAAATATGAAAAATCAATAGACTCATAATGGGGGAAATGCTCACAGCTTACAATTCAGGTTGCAAATCAGAAAAAAAAAAATACTTCATCCATAATTACAAGCCTTAGCATGGAGAACCTTCAGTTGACCCATAGAGGATAGAAGTTTCTAAGGGGCAAATGAGGTATTTTTAGAACCCATTTTCTACAGGTCCTTATAGCACAAGAAAAGCAAATAATTAATCTGGCCTCCCAATTGGTCTGCCATTGGCTTTGAAGTCAGTTTGTTGTGTTCTAGGAGAGGTAACCAAAACTTGAAAATCTGTTCATCTGTTATCTGCCTCAAGATAAGATGGAACAGTTTCTACATTTTTTCTGGGTTTTAACAAGAACAAGGATAGAGGAAAACACTGACTTAGGGGGTGTATTGGACTGCTAGATTGCACTGAGATGGAGTTATTCATGTTAAGAGAGCCACTGCCACCATACTCTCCTTCAATAAAGTATTTCTTCCGATATCATCTAGGCCCCTTATATATGGGAATTCCTTTATTTCCCTGAAAATCCCTTTTTAAAAAATGCAACTGCAGAGATAATCCTGTTCAACAAGTCCCTGGTTATTAACTTCAATAAAAGTATTAAACTATGAGATACAGTCTCACCAGTGCTCACCAGTGTCATGGAGAGTGTCCTACTCAGAATCCAAATGGAAGAATGCCTTATAGATGATGAAGTATTCCAAATGATCCCATTTTCAATGACATTTTGTGCTGGTGCTAATTGCATCAAGTCCCATAAAATCACAATGCCTTCTGAATACAATCTATGCTTATACAAAAGAGATAGTCCTAACAATCCACAGGAAAAAAAAAAAACAGTGCTTCAGTGGGTCTGTGATCTCCTAGATGCTGGTATTCCCTTTAATGACACAAATTGTAACCCATCCATGCCTACACATTCTGACTCTTGGCTCTCGTTCATGTCGTTCATCCCATCAGTTTAAAATGGTACAGGTCTTCCTTGAGTTATTCAGATAGCATGAAGATAAAAATGGAACATGTGAGCTGTCCATAGATTATCTCTCCTTCTCACTATATGTCTAGTGTAACTTTCTCAGTCAAACAGTTTTTTGACATCATTTGAACCACTTTCTCATTCCTTGTTTATAATATGTCCTAGCAGGTCAAGACCAAGTTGTCACTTTCCCAATGCCCTTTTGGTGAGCCTCAACTCCAGTTCTTCAAAGACTGTGGTGTTGATTTCTAGTCATATATCACCAGAATGATAATAGTGTTCAGAAGATGAGCTTCTCTTTCAGGAATAAGTTGGAATCATTAAAATGACTGCCTAATTTTCTAATCTCTTCATTACTGGATATATTTTATTGTCCATTTGCAGTATCTGTCTGAAATATATTGATGAATCAAATCATACGTTGTATATCCAATTGTGTTCCTTTGTTGTTATTGCTGTTGTTCAGTTATTTTCTGTCCTGTCCAACCTTTCATGACCTCATCTGGGGTTTTCTTGGCAAAGACACTGGAGTGGTTTTCTATTTCTTTCTCCAACTCATTTTACAGATGAGGAAATTGAGGCAAAAGGGGTAAGTTGCCCAGGATCATACAACTAGTAAGTGTCTGAGGCCAAATTTAAACTCAAGAAGATAAGAAGGTCACAAACATGATCATTTTGACAAGTACAAGGTAGAAACCTTGTTGAGGAAAAGTTGGCAAGGGGATGTGTCACTCTACCAAATCATGCAATCTCTAAATCTTTCAGTCAGTTTATGATAGTTAAGATGTGGTCTACTGTGGAATATCACTTCCAAAAATCTTTCATATTCTATTCCATTGTCCTCATATTCTTAAATGTTTTAAAATGCCCTCAAAGTGTGAATAGATAATGTCCGTAACATTTATTTTTATGAATGGGAAAGGTTAATTAATTGAAAGTAGACATACGGGTCAATAGTTACTGATGTCATGTTGAATGATGTTTCTTGGTATTAAGATTTGAGATTGTTTTTTCCACACCTTTAGTATGTTCCATTCCTTCAGATTCCTTGATAACCAATCTCTCAATGCCTTCAAGAATTTGCCACCATCACCTACAACGTAAATCTTATCTCTCTACTTGTTCTAATGTAACTACTTTCCTTATTTTTTGCTTTGTTTGATATTATTTCTGTTTCCT
Source organism: Petaurus breviceps papuanus (assembly GCF_028583685.1). NCBI lineage: Eukaryota > Metazoa > Chordata > Mammalia > Diprotodontia > Petauridae > Petaurus > Petaurus breviceps. The sequence goes on along the minus strand of NW_027185694.1, from coordinate 7,617,438 downwards.
CTATAAGTACACTGAGAACTGTGATAGAATTCAACTATAGTGGTTCCATTGTCTTTTAGGGTGACAGGCTTGTTCTAATAATATTTGCAAATCTTTTCCATCTTTTTCCCCCATTTATCCTTCTTCCAGATTCATGTTTACATGACCTGAGGATGATTTTGTTCTCTCACCAAATTGTCTGTAATCTGTTCTGCTTTTTTCCCCTTCATTGATTCTTACTATTTTATGGAGTGATACAGTTCATGACCTTCCACTATTCATAATCTGATACTGTTCATAATCTTCTGGGTAAGATTTCACAGATAAGTTTATTTTCTAAATCTATGTTCCTTTTAGCTTACATATCTTCCTATCAAGTAGGTCAATTGCTTGCTGAGTTAGTCAATATTTAGATGCTACAGGAATCCTAGTTTGGACAACTGATTTATACTAGTTAAACATTTATGAATTTGTTATAATTTGTCAATGTCTTTTTCTCTATTCATTTCTCATTTCTTTGGCATCAATAACGTGTTTAAACAGATCAGGTTGGAAGTATTTTAATTGCATGCCATATCTTTTTCTCATTTTTATTCTAGTTTTGTATTAATTTTGATCCTTAATACGTTAGAGGTCTGACTGTACATGGACAGCTAACTCAAGAATGACTCCCAGATCAGTAATGAGTCATTTTCTGTCTATTAAAATAAAATCAAATTAATTTTTTGAGATATCATTTGATTTCTGGGGTTTTTTTCTTGAAGAAAGCATTTATAATAGATAGGCATTAGACTTCTTGATGGTTTGTGAGTCTTGGGCCTTCCCCATGAAGCACTCTTGGTTGACATCTTTCAATTTTTTCCCCCATCTTCCTCTTCTCATTGAAGTCACAGGGCATCAAATAATTTGTTTAGTTCAAAGGTTATTGTTCTGATCTTCTTAGAGTTCCTGTGCCTCTTTACCTTATTTTATAGATGTTGATGTTTAAGTAACAATAATTATCATTTTAATTTTATTTCTCTAAGGACAACCTGTAAGGCATCCTGCCATTTAGCTGCATTCTCTTTTCTACACTGGTTTTGTTTATAACAATAATGCAAATATTTATAACTATTCAACTCTTTCTTTAACTATTGGACTTGGATTTGATATAGAGTACCAACAGCTAAGTCAATGTATGCTCAAGGCCCATGTTATTTCTAGAACATTGTTCCTCTTATTCTGCCGCCATTATTGCATAAACAAAAGGGTGGGATGTGTGACGTAGGATGGGACACACACAGGACTAAAGGCCTTTTGGTATTTTTCTGTATTCATGAGTTATTTTGATCAAAGGATTTCTCACTAAGGGCCTACCCTCTTGTTGATGTATTGATAAGTCTCTCTATACTTAGGTAGGCCAGTCCCCCCAAAAGCAGACGCAGTCTGTTACCAGCCAGGACCTTACTTAAAGCCTTTCCACCATCATAGAGCTAGCCAGAGATTGTACTCTATTGTTACAGTCTTCAAGAACTTGGGGTCATTTCCATGCCACAATGAAGCACGAGGAATCCGGGTATGGCTTTGTGGAGGCCCCAAAAGAGATCCATTTATCTTTACTTAGAGGGGGTAAATGATGAATGAAAGTTGCCAGTATTCCAGACTATTGACATATTGGTGTATGAACCCAGTTCAATAGTACCTCTATATGTGACAAGTACTGAAGATGGTTAACAATTTGGGCCCAGAATTCAAGCAAGCAAACAAGAAAGCATTTATTTAGTGCCTGTCATGTGCTATGCCCTGCGGATCCAAAGACAAAAGCAAAATAGCCCCCACCCTCAAGAAGCTTAGGTTCTAATGGAAAAGTCAATGTGTACCTATGAAAGAACATACAAAACACATATAAATGCAAATATAAAACACATATACTACAGACAAAAAAGGCATCCTTAAGGATAAAGGCACTAGGAGCAGAACTAATTTTCATTTGGGGTAGTAGACAAAGGTTTTAACATTCCAAAGTTATTACCTAATTAGAGGTGTGTGGTTATTTTTTTTTTAACATCAGTATCCTTCTAGCGATGTGTGGCTACAGAACTTGGAACACCATAATCTCACAGTATAACAATAACAACAATCAATCAATCAACATGTATTAAGCACCTACTATTTGTCAGGCACTATGCTAAGCACTGGGGATACAAAAAGTGACAAAAGAAAATTCCTGCCCTCAAAAGCTTACCATCGAATTGAAAAGACAGCATGCTAACAAATATTAAGAAAGCAAGCTTTATACATTATAAGTAGGAGACAATTAACAGAGGAAAGGAACTGGAAATAAGAGAAGTTGGGAAGGCTTCCTATGGAAGGTGAGGTTTTAGTTGGGACTTAAAGGAAGCCAGGGAGGTCAGTAATCCGAATGGAGGAAGGAGAGTATTCCAGGCATGGGGACAGATAGAGAAAGTGCCTGGAGAGAGATGGAGGGTCACGTTTGTAGAATAACCAAGCTAATGTCACTGGATGGAAGATTATGTGTTAGGGAGTAAAGTGTAAGAAAACAGAATGTAGGAAGGGCTTTGAATGCCAAACAAAACATTTTGTATTTGACCCTAAAAGCAATAGGAAATCATGACATAGTAGATAGAAGCTGGGTCTGGAGTTAGAAAGACATAAGTTCAAATCCACCCTCAGACATTTATTATGACCCTGGGCAAGTCATTTAACCTTGTTTGCCTCAGTTTCTTCATCTGTAAAATGAACTGGAGAAGGAAATGGCAGACCATTCCAGTATCTTTGCCGAGAACACTTGAAATATGTTCAGGGAGAGTCAGACATGATAGAAATGACTAAATAACAACAATAGCCCCATTATGACTGAGGTATGAATAAAAAACAATAAAAATTTCTTTTAAAAAGTGTGTGTGTGTGTATGCGATGTAATTAGATTTGCAATTTAGGAAAATCACTTTAGTGGCTCAATGGAAGGTGGACTGGAGTGAGAAGAGACTTGAGGCAGTCAGACCCACCAGTAAACTATTGTAATAATGGAGGAATGAGGTGATAAGGTCCTGCAATAGAGTAGTGAATGTCAGAGGAGAGAAGCAGACATGTTTGAGTGGTGCTACAAAGGTGAAATTGATAGGTCTTCACATCAGATTGGATAGAGGAGGTGAGAGGCAGTGAGGAATACAGTATGATTCCTAAGTTATGAGCCTGAGAGACTGGGAAGATGCCATTGCCCTCTACAGTAACAAGGGAGGTAGGAGGCTTAGGGGAAAGAGAGGTGGCAAATTCAAGGAAAAAGATAAAAGAGTTCCCTTTTTAGAACTATTGAGTTTAAGATGTCTACTGGACATCAGTTTGAGATGTCTGAAAGGCAGTTGGAGCTGCAAGGTTGGGAGTCAGCAGAGTTTGGGGCAGAATAGGTGTATTTGAGAACCATGAGCATAAAGATGGTAATTAAATCCATGGAAACTGATGAAATCATCAGGTAAAGAAGTATAAAAAGAAAAGAAAAGAGGATCCAGGACAGAACTCTGAGGTACACTGTCAGTTACTTGGTGTGATCTAGAAAAGGGTCCATTAAGGGGACAGAGAAGAAGTAGTGGTCAGTTAGGTAGGTAGGAAAGCCAGGCGAGAGTGGTGTCCTGAAAACTTAGAAGAGAGCATGAAAGAAGAGTGATCAACAGTATGAAGAACAACATCAACAATAATTTTTAAAAGCATTTATAAAGCACTTTTAAGTTTGTAAAGTGCTTTTCATACACTAATTCATTCAATCATAGATAAGGAGCTATAAGGGACACTGAGAGCCATCAAGCAAAATCTTCTCGTTTTACAGATCAATAAACTGAGGTAGTTAAATGTCTTGGCCAGGGTCACATATTCATTAATGAGTATTTGAGGTAGGTTTTCAATCCAGGTCTACCTGCCTCCAAATACTTTGCCGAATCCTCCTTATACCAAGCTGTCTCTCAAAGAGAGTTATCTCTTTCCCTAAGCCCTTCAATGGTAACTGGCAAACCAACTTATAAAGGGAAAATAAATCCTAAAGAGTAGTTTTCTGAGTAGGAAAAGTCACCATCCTGTAAATTGTCAGTTAAAAACACTAATGTGTTTCACAGGAAGATTCCTCCAAAAAATAAATATTATGGGTAACCTAAAGTTCAGTAGAGAGATATAGTAGATGTAAGAAGGCAGTAGCATCTTTCCAGTGATAAGTTATGGGTAGGAAGTGCCTCCAAAATGTGTAATCAAAAAATTATATAGCTCAAACATGAGCTAAACAACAGAAGAGGGATATTCTTCTCCACAGCTGAAGGACTGTGATGATACCACAAAATACAAAAGATGTTCAGTGTATAGGGCAAATTCTTTATGGAGTTCCAATGGACAATAATCACACAATATGAGAAGGTGTGATCCAACTATGTTCTGCAGTGATGAAAGAAGTGTCCACATTAATGAGATTAGGGGTCAATTAAGATATTTTCATATGCGATTCTCCCAGAGGTTTAAAAAAAATCAAATAGAGGACTGAGATGAAGGAGTGAATTTTTCATGGCAGCATTTGAGGAACAGCACCAGTGGGTAAGGAGGTGGTAGGGTTGTGGAGGGAAGGGTCAAGATATTCATCACCCTTGAATTTCTTAAGATACATTCTCTTTAAGCAGGATAAGATCTATTTTGCTTAAACCTGATGGGAGCATTCAGACTAGTAAGATTCTGGGTTCTCTGCTACTGGTTCATATGGAAATGCTTCCCTTTAAAAGGGACAAAAATGATGTGGACATTGATGAAATTGGAGTAATATGTGCTGGCACAGAAGCATTTAGAAATTGACTCTCAAGCTCTTCCAGTAGTGGATAGAGTTAAAGAGTGGAGGTTCCATAATGCAAAGACCTACAAAAACAAAGTGAGCAGACGATGGGATTAAGGGGAAAGATAGCATCAAGCTCACATAAGTCTGCAGGAAACAGTTCATGTATAAGGCTTATCAACAAGCTATCTCATAAGCCATAGCTGAGGGCAGTCTACAATCAAATCCCACATTCCAGCTTCATTAACAGAAACATTCTCTGCTTGTCCATCAGCTGTTGAGCTATAAGCTTTGCCTGGCAGATCAGAGTCTTTATGCTGTGGAACATCAGGGAGAGATTTTTATTGGATTTTTTGTTTGTTTGTTTCTGAAGGAATATGAAATAATGAGTTGATCTCTGTTTCAGTAATTATGTTGAAGCCGAACATGGAGGCTGTTCTCAATGAAACTGCCTTTCTCAGGCCTTTGATGGAAAAAAAAAATACATCTGGTTTCCATTTGAATGATGGGGGCCACCACTGAGCAACATTTTTTGTTTGGTTTGTTCTGTGTCTTTGGGTGTGTGTGTGTGTGTGTGTGTGTGTGTGTGTGTTTCTTTCAGCTGCTCCAGCAGCTATTTGTTTCTATAATTGTTCACCAAAGGCCTTAGGCAAGAAAGCTGTTATAATTGTACAACCCACCACACAGCAGAATTCCAGGCACGGGTACCCAGGAATCTCTACAGCCATTTGACAGAACTTCCCAAACTGGCTCTGGGCATTTCCCTGGCCCTCTGGGGGCAGCCTCCCCATGATAAATGGAAATTGAGAGCCAAATGAGACTGTAGGAACTACAGGTCAGAACCTTCAACCCATCAGTGTCTTCTCAGACACACATCAGGTGGTCTACCTATCACTGTCATTGCTGTTCACATGTAATTAGCATTTACTGTGTGCCCCAGGCACTGTGCAAAAAGCTTTACAATTATTATCTCATTTAATCCTCACAACAACTCTGGTAGGTAGGTGTTATTATCTCCAATTTACAGATGAGGAAACTGAGGCAAAAAGGTTAAGTGACTTGCCCACAATCACAGAGCTAGAAAATCCTTCTTCAAGGCTTCTGAACCAACAGAAAGGTTCCCAGACCCCTGCAACAACAGCACTGTCCTTCACCAGTGGACAGTATTCACTCTCTGTCTACAGGACAGTCTCAGTAGCTCTGAACCAACAGCCAGGTTCCAGGACTTCTTCAACAACAGGACTGTCCTTCACCAGTGGACAAATCTGGCAAAACAACATCAAAACAGACAGACAAAGTACCAGCAAAACAGCCGTTGTCTCCTCAGTCCTTGGCAGCTCCAGAGGCAGGTCTCAAAAGTCCAGGGCAATTCAAAGTGGCCCTCAGCAATCCTCTCAGTCTCTCTCTGCCTCCACAAGGGTGCTGCTTCCAAAAAGTTCTTCTGCCTCTCTCTTGTCTCTCCAAATCTACATCACCAGCTCCTCCCAGTTCAGGACTCTTTTCACATCAACAAGTCCATCCCACAGGTGGGATTAACAAGCTCTGGGTTTTAACACAATCAATTTGAAAACCAAGCCAATACAGGGGGATCTTTATTTTCCATTACTATCACACCCAGGCACTGTGCAAAAAGCTTTACAACTATTATCTCATTTAATCCTCACAACAACTCTGGTAGGTAGGTATTATTATCTCCAATTTACAGATGAGGAAACTGAGGCAAAACGGTTAAGTGACTTGCCCACAATCACAGAGCTAACAAGTGTATGATGACATATTTAATCTGTTCTTTCTGACTCCAAGGTCAGCACTCTATCTACCAGGCTGCCCAGTTGCTCCTGTTTGATGAGCAGTCTTCTAGAGTTGACCATTGACAGTTAGGTGGCACAGTGGATGGAATGCTGGGTCTGGAATCAGGAAGAACTGAGATTAAATCTGACTTCAGATACTTACTAGCTGAGTGACTGTGTTTGCATAGTTTCCTAATCTGTAAAATTAGCTGGAGAAGGGAATGGTAAACCATTCTAGTACCTTTGCCAAAAAAAACCCAAATGGGGCTATAGTCAGAAAAAAATGAACAACCGAGCAACAAAAAAACAACAACAAGGTTGACCATTAGTATATCTCATGCCACATCCTCTGAGGTTGGGGACTGGTGGAGGGGCAAAGTAGAGGAGGCAGAGAGGGAGTCTGGTCTGCCAACACTAAGAACTTAACCCAGTATTTAAGTTTTAATGGGTAAGTATCATATATTAACAATTGAGAACTTTGGCATTTGTATTTTCAACTAAAAGGGGATCATCTATTCCAACCATCTCATTCACCGATGAAGAAATAGACTTAGAGAGGTGACATGGTTTGATGAAGGTGACATAGTAATGAAATAGTAGAACCAAGATTCAAACCAAGGCCCCATGACTCCATATCCAAAATCTTTTTCATGGTACCATGCTACTACCATGCTTCTTTTATATTCTACTCCTCCATGCCCTAAGATTTCCCTGGAAAGTGAGCCAGAGTCTAAGTAGAGTTTTCTCTTTGGGCACCATCTTTAAAAAGGTTCTCTGGGCATAGAGCTTAGAGTCATCTATGGAAACTATAGTCACTTCCACAACGGCCAGTCCAAGAAAGGGGAATTTCTTCTCTGTACCTGCTTTGCATCAAGGATCCCAGACAAAATATGACCCTAGAATTCCCTCTTTTTACCACATCCTGAAAAAGCAAAGAAAACTTAATGGATGTGCTTAAAATCACAAAACTGAAATCTTAAGAGCTGGTAAAATGTGGCCTTGGATTACAGCTCTGTGGAGGCTGCCTGGGAATGCCATCCAGCTTTCTGCAGCCAAGACTTCTAAGGGCCCTTTAGAGAATAGTCATGGTGATACAAAGGGAGTGATGATATATAAAGGGCTTGCTGTGACACTTTTGTTAGAAGCATTTGTCATGAACCTAAGTCTTACATCTACTTTAGTGCTGTGCAAATTGGGCAATCTGGCCTGTGGAAGAGGTTTATTATTCTACCTCCTCTTTCTAAAGTCTGCCAATTTGGCAAAGCTTATGGGCAGGCAGATTCTAGTTTAATTCAAGAGTCAATGGTGAATTTCTAAGCAATGACCAAAATTAGGGCAGCTGGGATATTATGAGCTGGAAACCAAGGGAACTGGCCCAATAAGTGATAACAATGAGCTTTCAGAACAATGGTCTTGAATTTGGAAACCAGTGTAAAGGCAAAGCCTGAGCAATTTCTGCATTGTGGTGGGACTTGTGCTTTCCCATTAACGGGTGGTAGAAGACTTCAGAAAGAGGTAGAATAGCAAGACTCTTCTTCAGGTCAGATTACCCAATTTGCACAACACTGAAGTAGATATGAGGCCTAGGCTCATGACAAATGCTTCTAACAAAAGTGCCAGCCTTGTTCTATATAAATGCTCTGCCTCTTTGGGCTTCCCAGGAAGGGGAAATATTGAGCCACTTGTCTGAGTATTCTCAGTTTTTTTCTACCATAGGGAGTGATTAGTTTCCTTCTTAAGATCTGAGTTTATTCCCATTGACATATCTTACCCACTACGCACTGGGAATGTTCAAGTTGTCCTAACTAGACCCTGGAAGATATTACAAAGCTGCCATCTTCACCCCAAATGAGATTTTTAATTCTCATCTTCCCTAAGTAGTATCTTCCACACCCAAAGCATGCAAGGAAGACAATATGACCTTTACCTATTTCATGAGGTGGTTCTAACCAGCTAGGGAAAGGCCCAAGGTATATGAGCTGAGAGGCTAGTGAGGAAATTTCACACACTAGCTCCCAAGTTTATGCCCTGTCTGGCTCAAAGCCATGCTAACAGTCCATTTCCATAAGCATCAAATTTGTTACCATAATTACCATTATGATTATTTATTGAGCATTGACAGTATTCACATAGAAAATGTTTTTTAAAATAATTAACACTGTACAAAATGCAATTACTAAAATTTATCTTTTGAAACAGGTCCAGAACAAGGGGAAATTATTACTACTAACAGAGAGAGTAAGCTATATTCAGGCTACATCAGGTCATGTGGGTACAAAAATTAATATTTTTATTGCCTTTTGCAAGAATTAAGCTTCTAGTATGTAAGCCACAATGGGGCATATGTAGGTGATAGTTCTGCAGTGTTAAAAATACTTTGTGATTCTAATATAATTATGCAAAAATCAGTAGCCTTCTCTGAATCCAAATCTGGAAAACTGGGGTTCCCAACTCTGTTACTTATGACCTGTGTAACCCAGGCAATTCGTTTTATTTTCCTGGACCTCAATTTCCTCATTTATAAAATGAGGGGGATGGATTATATGACACTGAATATCCCTTCCAGCTCTGATATTATGAGACTATGAACCAATGGTCTTATTAAAATGGATGGGGTTTAGGATTATGCTATCAACAATAAATCAGTCCTCTTGTTTCTATAGAACCAATCAGGAAATTTAAAAAAAAATGTTTTTAGACACTAAGTTCTCAATATCCTAAGTACGGGTCACCTCTCCTACTTTTCCCTTTCCCTGTTTCCCACTAAATTATGGTATTAAGATATTCAGGGCCCAGTTCGGATGCTGGGTGTTTTCCCTTATGTAAGAAAATGATGTTATTACTGGGGGGGGGGGTTCCCATTAATGGAGATGGCGTTGCTCTTGGTCATCCACATTCTCTTGCCCAGTCCCCTTTGTGACCTACATGTTTATAAGACATCAGATGAGGGTTAAGGGTGCGGTGAATACACATGGATTCTAGTAAAGCTAAATGGTTTTAGCCGTCACCTTGATTTGAGTTGCACCATGCTTTTACCAACCGAATTTATTTGACACAAAGCTCCATAAGGCACCCTGCTTCCAACCCCGCTGCTGCCACCCCCTCAAAAACTCAGCCTTAATTATATCTCCGGAGAATTGTAAAGCTTTTGATAAATTGATACCTGTGTTATATTTTCTGCCAAAGAGTACCAAATCTCATCCTAGTGATCACCCTCAGACTTCAATATGCCTTCAGGCTCTGGGGAGGTTAAAATCTCTTCTTTTATTAATCCTCTAATCTTAATAAGAGGAATAAAAATAGCAAGCATTTTATTTCTCTTTTTGCAGATGAATCAACTGAGGAACAGAGAGATCTCAAGTAACTTACTCTATAGGCATACAAAGAACAAAGAAAACCAAGAAGAGAGAACTGCTTTCTTTTGGCTACTCTCTCTCTCTCTCTCTCTCTCTCTCTCTCTGTCTCTCTCCCTCTCCCTCTGTGTGTGTAGAAATATATATATTATATTATATTATGTTATATTACGTTATGTTATTTATATTTATATATATGGTAATCAGGGTTAAATGACTTGCCCAGGGTCAAACATCTAATAAGTATCATGTGCCTAAGGCTAGATTTTTAACTCAGGTCCTCCTGATTCCAGGGCTGGTGTTCTATCCACTGTGCCACCTAGCTGCCCCCATCAGATCATATTTGCCTTTCAAAATTAATCTACAAATGGGAAAAATGGGGCTACCTTTATGTGATATATCTTAGAACATCAGAACCTGGGGCCAACTTGAAGACTATCATGTCATCCAGTTGAAACTTTTTGAAACACACTATGAGGGATACAAAGTCAAAGTAAAAAGCAGTCCTCATGTTGGAAGTCAGAGAAAAAGGCAGTCTGAGACCACAGCCACTTTAGGGGGAATCAGAAGCAAAGCTTCAGAAACTGCTTTGCCTTAGCCAGTCCAGGTTCCATCTCCTCATCTCAACCTTGAGAGATGACTATGACATCTTGATCTATGGCACCCTAACTGAATATACACTATCACAGGGCATAAGCAGCACTTAAAAGGAGTCATTCGATCTCATTTCCTGACTGACAGCTTCCAAATCAGATGGGCCGCATTTCCTACCATCCCCCAAAGCTACATAAATCTTTATAGAGTAGGGCTGTAAAGGAGCCAAATATTGGAAATCTGGAAAAGCTAATATCCCCATCGATTGCCCCTGTGTAGCTCAATGGCATTTCTCTGAGCTCTTCGGGATCATCTTGGTTTTGCGGTAATAGCTCTCCACTTTGGACCCTGAAAGGCAGAGGGCGATGAAATGTTTGCACCAGGTCCTTCCACCTCCCTGACTGGTGTCAGGAACACAAAATAAATGTTCAGGAGAACTGCATTCTCTTCTGTATGCTCCAGTGCTCAGGATCAAATATTTTCCACTTGCCTCCTTCAAAACAGCCCCAGATTTAATATATCTAACAATACATCCAAGGAGGAGTTGGAAACACAGGGTAAGAAAGTGGGGTGGGGGTATGGGGAGGGAGGAGGGCAAGTGCTAAAGGAAGAAATGCTACATTGGTTTTAGCATCATAAATGTCTTAGTCTTTGTATAAAAGAGAAGAAAGTAAACCTTTAAGAAAGAAAAAGAACCATAAACCTAAAAGAGTGATAGCATTTTCTCTTTCTTCTGGTTTTGCGTGCATAAAATTCAGTGTTTGCCTTTTCTCTCCTTGACTGATCACAGATGAAAAAAAAATGAGATATGTATTTTTAAAAAATCTCAGAGAAAAGAAGTAGTCACTGGTCACAGTCAGTGACTCCTAGTTCTGGCATTGGCTGCCAAAGGCTGAGTCACAAGGTCCCCACCAAGGGTAAGCTGCTCAAGCAATGACAGGCATGGTAGGGGCTGAGTATATCATACTCATCTCTCTCACAGAGGGAGAGGAAATACTCCCTTCGAAGTGTTGCATTGAACTGACCCTCCTCCTCCTCACTGTCCCTTTTTGTTCCTTCTCTCTCTGATCATGAATAGATGAAAAAGAAACCCACTTTTAAGGCTTGCTTGGATTGCTCTACACTTTGCTGTCTCTGCTTCCTTCGACTCTTGGACTCCAGAGAGGAATCATTTAAAAGGGATGATTGAGGCAAGCTGAGCTGCAGCACAGCCAAGGCCATCAGCCCAGTCATCTTGATGATCAATAGTGATCTCAGCAGCTGCATTTATCCTGTGGTGATCACCATTGATTGCTGAAGGAGCTGAAATGAATGAATTGGCAGTGCCACAGTCCAATCATATGACAAGTTCCTCCCCACTGGAGTCACTCACATGGCTCTCTTTTTCTCCATTAAAAAAATCACCTCCCCCTTCAAACTGCTCTCTCTCTCTCTCTCTCTCTCTCTTTCTCTCTCTCTCTCTCTCTCTGTCTCTCTCTCTCTCTCTCTCTCTCTGTCTCTGTCTCTGTCTCTGTCTCTGTCTCTCTGTCTCTCTCTGTCTCTCTCTTTCTCTCTCTCTGTTTCTCTCTCTGTGTCTCTCTCTGTCTCTCTCTGTCTCTGTCTCTCCCCATCTCTCTTTGTGTGTGTGTCTCTCTCTCTGTGTCTCTCTGTCTCTCTGTCTGTCTCTCTTTTCTCCCTCTCCTCATAGAACTCTGATTTTATTATTACAAGGAACTTCCACTGAGAAGTTTCTAACAACACAGTACAGTAGCTTCTCTGCAATTTAGTCTTAGAAAAGTATGTAAGGTCTATGAGAGGTCAAGTGGAAGGCCCAGGGTCCCACAATCAATAATTGCTTGGGGTAGGACTGGAACTCAGGCCTTCCTGGTTCCCAAGCCAGATCTCTACCCACCACACCTTTCTCTCTGCATCTTCCCTCAGGGATTAAAAACTTTAATGGCTTCCAGGAAAGCTGCAAGTGGAAATTCCCCCTGGTTCAGTGATGTACTATTCCTTTCTTGTTTTCAAGTTTACTCTTCATTACCATTTCCAGTGTAGCAGTCACTGGAGGGTCCCAGGGAAGAGTAAACTATGGGTTGGACAAAAAATAATGAGCAAGTTACCTCTATTTTATGTACAGGTCGAGAGAATAGTGCTGGGCTTTGAACATAAAGTAATCTTATTTATTTCAGGTAACATGTTCTCTCACCTCCAGAATGGCACAAGAGATGTCAGGATAAATGCAAGGCTGAGAGAGATCTCTGAAACTTTTGTTGGGAAAACAACAGCAATAACAATAACAATAAGAAAGCTAGACATTATTCTGGTCTAAACCTTAGAGTTGCTCATCTTCAGGACAGATCATGACCCTTCTGCACTGCCCAATGGTGTGACAGTTTTATTCTGGTAACAGGGAGGCAGCCAGGTTGGAACTACAGTAAATTTAAGAGTCTGACGAAAAGCTTAAGAAACTGATGAGCAATAAGCATCTCTGGGATTTTTTTTTTCTGCTCAGCCTGAGAGGTGACTAATGATATCTTAACCTATAGCATAATAATTAAAGATATGTCAGCAAAGGCTAGTTAGCACCTAGCATCCCAGCAGCACATAGACACACTTTCACATATATTTTAATGTAAGCACCTCACTCGGCATATCATAGGTAAAAATTTCCAAATGACCAGCAGACTTTCAAGATTATAAATTGGAAGGTTACTGGTTTGTTTTTTTTTTTTTGGTCCAGAGGTTAGATAAGACCCAATTCATATAAAGCCCCTGATGACACCTAAAAACTCACAGAATGGATTCCCCTAAGAATAGATACCTCATGGTAGCTAGGTGGCACAGTGAATAGAGCAGCAGCCCTGGAGTCAGGAGGACCTGAGTTCAAATCTGGCCTCAGACACTTAACACAAAAACTAGCTGTGTGACCTTGGGCAAGTTACTTAACCCCAATTGCCCTACCTTCCCCCTTCCAAAAAGCAAAAAAAAAAAAAAAGTAGATACCTCAGATTAAAGGTACTTTGTTGGTTCATATCCCCTGAAACTATAGCTCCTGAGTCCCCACTGATAAGCTTATCTTTCAATATTCAAGACAGAAAAAACAATTAGCTCAAAGCAAAGTTATTTATTTAAATGGCACAAAATGAAAAGCAGCAACACATCTCTCCATAAACCCGGAGTATATTCCTCTACAAGAATATTCTTCTAGCATCAGTGGGAAGACCAGTATGGTATACGGGGAGGGGCCGTTATATGGGGAATACATGACATTAAGGCATAGTCAAAGAAGGAAAACTGATACTTCCACTACTACAGGACCAATAATGTCTTTCTACCATTACCATGACCTAGTCTTGAAGTCCCCACCATCCCCAGGTTTTGATTCAGCTATTATCCTCAGTGACTCTGAACAGAAACATGTGGAATGCCTTTTTTCCTCTCCCAGGAAGAAGAGACATTAGGGAAACTTCTCTTAGTAGGAGATCCAATTCCTGGAACTAATTGTTCCCACTATAAATTTATTTAACTCTATTATTATATATATTACATATTATATATATATAATAATATTATTATATTTTGACTAAACTGTCACTTCATTACAATATTTACAATATAATCCCACTCACCACAATGGATATTCTAAACCTTTTTGTCCCTCTTCAAACTTCTCAGTGTATTCCCTGTACCAATGCCCTCAGCTGAGGAACTGGCCTCATATGTCAGTGAAAAAAATTGACACCATTATTTAAGAATTCCCTCTTCTCCATCTCACGTCACTCAAATATCTTCCTCCTTTATCTCCTCCTTCACCTGTCTCTGATGAAGTGGCCCTTCTCTTGACCAAACTGTTTGTCATTTAAAGATCTTCATAATCTGGACCTTTGTAATATTTCCAGTATTCTTTCATTCGACTCCTCACTACACACTATAATTCAGCTACATAAGACATGTCATTTCCTGACTCCATGCCTTTCATTGGCTGTCCCCAATGCCCCAATGTTCTCCCTTCTCACCTTTACCTCTTAGTTTCCCTGGATTCCTTCGAGACTCAGCTGAAATTCTACCTTCTACAGGAGCACTTCACCTTTTCCTGATTTTTCTCCCTCATCTCCCTCCCCTCTAATGCCTTCCCTCTGAGAATACCTTCCATCTAGTCTGTATATATTTTGAATGCATATAGTTATATACATGTTCCTTCCCCATTATATTATGAACTCCTTGAGAATAGAAACAGTATTTTCACCTTCCATTGAATCCCTAGAGCATAGTACAGTACCTTGTACATAGTAAGCTTGCAATAAAAGCTTCTTGACTAAATGACTGATTCTTGAATTTGTATTTATCCCTAAAGTAACTCTCAAAAGTGGTGCTGACTTGAAAATCTGCTTTTTTTCTGTAGGAAAACTAAGTTCTGGGATTATAACTTCTAAGCTATTCAGAATCTCCTTCCTCTATACAAATGCCTGGGGTTCAGGATCTTGAATTTCTCCCATAATCTGCATGCAAATATGTCTTCTTTGGTCATGCATATCTGCCACAGGATACTGTCTACCCCCTCCTTACTGTGGTAAGCTAGAAACACAAAGGGGATCTCAAGAATGGAGAGCTTATATTTTTCTTTTTAAAAAATTAATAATTATTTATTTTTAACTTGCTTTTAAATTTTGTTCTCCAGATTTTCTCCCACCCACTGAGAAGACAAATAGTATGATAGCAATTATGCATGTGAAATCATGCAAAACATTTCCACATTAGCCATATTGCACAAAAAAGACCAAAAAAGTGAGAAAATTATACTATACTTCAATTTGTTAATCAGTGCTCTCTCTGTCTCTCTGTCTCTGTCTCTGTCTCTCTGTCTCTGTCTCTCTGTCTCTCTCTGTCTCTGTCTCTCTCTCTTGTCTCTCTCTGTCTCTCTCTGTCTCTGTCTCTGTCTCTCTGTCTCTCGCTCTCTGTCTCTCTGTCTCTCTGTCTCTCTCTGTCTCTCTCTGTCTCTCTCTGTCTCTCTCTCTGTCTCTCTCTCTCTCTGTCTCTCTCTCTGTCTGTCTCTCTGTCTCTCTCTCTGTCTCTCTCTCTGGTGGATAGCATTTTTTTCATCATGAGTTCCTTGCAATTGTCTTGGATATCTATATTAACCAAAGTAGTCAAATTTTTCACAGCTGATCATTGCAATATTGCCTTTATTGTACACAATGATCTCCCCATTCTTTTCACTTCATTTTGCATCAGCTCATATAGGATTTGTCATGTTGTCGTTGTTTTCCTAAAAACACTCTGCTTTGTCATTTCTTATAGCACAATAGTACTCCATTACAATCATATGCCAAGAATTGTTCAGTCACTCACCAATTGATAAGCATCTCTCAATTTCTAATTCTTTGCTACCACAAAAAAGAGCTACTGTAAATATTGTGTATATATAGGTCTTTTCCCCTTTTAAAATATTATCTTTGTGTTACCAGTAGGGTATTCACAGTTTTATAGCCCTTTGGGCATAGTTCCAGATTGTTCTCCAGAATGGTTGTATCAGTTCACTACTCTACAAAAATGCATTAGTATACCTATTTTCCCTCATCCCCTTCAGCATTTGTCATTTCTAATAGGTGTAAGGTGGTACCTCAGACTTGTTCTAATTTGCATTTCTATAATTAATTGTGACTTAGAGCATTTTTTCATAGCTTTCATTTCTTCTTCTGAAAACTGTCTGTCATATACTTTGACCATTTATCAGTTGGGGAATGGCTCTTATCTTTTATAAATTTGACTCAGTTCCTTATATATTTGAAAAATAATGCCTTTATCAGAGAAATTTGCTGTAAAATTTTTGATATTCCTTCATTGTCTATGGTACCTTTTAGCATAATGTAGTTTCCCTGATTATCTCTTTGAATTAGGTGTATTTTTCATCTTGCTTTGTCTGAGATTATGATTGCCATCCCTGCCTTTTTCACTTCAGCTGAAGCATATTAGATTCTGCACCAGCCTTTCATTCCAACTCTGTGTTCTTCTATTCCAAATCTGTCTCTTGCACACAACATTTTTTCAGATTCTCATTTCCAATCCATTCTGCTGTTTCCATTCCCATAGGCTAACTTACCCCATTCACATTTACAGTTATAATAACAAACTATGCATTTCTCTCCATCCCATTTTCCTCTGTTTATCCTTCTCCCTCTCTTTTTACTCTGTCCTTCCTCAAATTCTGTCTTAATTCTGAACACTACCACCCAATCCATCCTCCTCCCTTCCCTACCTCCAAATCTCTTACACCCTTCCCCTGCTATCTTCCTGTTGGATAAGATAGATTTCTATATCCAACTGAGTGTGTATGTGTGTGTGTGTGTGTGTGTCCATCTGTGTGTGTATGTATTTCCCTCTTTGAACTAAATCTGATGGGGGTTCAAACATTGCCCAACCCTGCTCATTCACTCCCCTCCACCACCATAAAAGCTTTTCCATGCACACCTATCTTATTTGGGAAAATTTTCCTCATTCTACCTCTCCCTTCCCCCTTCTCGAAGTATATCCCTCTTTCTCACCAATACATGCTTTTGTTTTGTTTTGGAAATCCCAACATAATCAACTCAAACCCATGCCCTCTGTCTATGCAGATTCCTTCTAACTGCTCTAATAATTGTAGGGTTCTTAGGAATTACATGTGTCATCTTCCCACATAGGAAAATGTAAACAGTTTAACTCCCTTATATTACTCTTTTCTTAGGCTTCACTTAAGCCTTCTCTTTGAATGTCAAATTTTCTATTCAGTTTCTGGTCTTATCAAGAATGCTTAGAAGTTTTGAGGGCGGCTAGGTGGTGCAGTGAATAGAGCACCAGCCCTGGAGTCAGGAGGACCTGAGTTAAAATCTGGCCTCAGACACTTAACACTTATTAGCCATGTGACCTTGGGCAAGTCACTTAACCCTAATAGCCCTGCCCTCCACCCTCCAAAAAGAAAAAAAAGAATGCTTAGAAGTCCTCTATTTTATAAATATGCATTTTTTCCCCTGATGGATCATACTTAGGTTGCTTGGTAGGTTATTCTTGGTTGTAATCCTAGTTCCTTTGCCCTCCAGAAAATCATATTCTAAGCCCCCCACTGCTTTCATATGAAAGCTGCTAAATCTTGTGTGATCCAGACTGTGGCTCCACAATATTTCAATTGTTTCTTTCTGGCTGCTTACCATATTTTCTCTTTGACCTGGGAATTCTGGAATTTGGCTATAATATTCCTGGGAATTGTCATTTTATGATCTCTTTCAGAAGGTTATCAGTGGCTTCTTTCAATTTCTATAAGATCCCTCTGGATTTAAGATATTGGAGAGGGGGCAGGCATTCTTGATAATTTTTTTACATATAATGTCTAGACTCTTTTGTTAATCATGGCTTTAAGGTAGTCCAATAATTCTTAAACTATCTCTTCTTGATCTTTTTCTCCATTTCAGTTGTTTTTTCCAATGAAATATTTCACATTTTCTTCTATTTTTCATTCTTTTGAATTGTTTCTTGAAGTCTCATGGAAGCATTACCTTCCACTTGTCCAATTCGAAGTTTTAAGGAATTATTTTCTTCAGTGAGTTTTTGTAACTCTTTTTCCATTTCTGCTTTTAATGAATTTTTGTGACTTTAACCATTAGGTCAATTTTGGTTTTTTAAATATTTTCTTCAGTATTTTTAATGTCTCTTTTACCAAGCTATTAATTCTCTTTTCATAATTTTCTTACATCACTTTTGTTTCTTTCCTCTACCACTTTTATATCTTTCTTTAACTCTTTCAGGAGTTCTTTCTGGCTTTGGGTCCAATTCGCATTTTTCTTTGATGCCTTGCTTGAAGCTTTTCCACCACATTGTTGTCTTCTAAGTTTATGTCTTGGTCTTCCCTGCCACCATAGAAGCTATTCAGTCAAGTTTTTGTTGATTTGTTTGCTCATTTTCCCAGACTGTTGCTTCACTTTGAACTTTATGTTAAAATTGGATTCTGCTCACCTGGGGGTGGGGATGCACTGTGCCAAGTTTCAGGCTTTTTATTTGTGCTGCTTTTTTCAGAGATAGTTCTAAGTTTTTAGTGTTTCCAACATGCTATTATCCTGGAAGAAGTGTGGTCACTGCTCCTGGTTTTTGTCTGGTCTTTACTCAGGAAGGGCCCCTACTCCCCCATAGCCACAAATGCTAGTGTTCCTATTAGTCCTGGAACTGTGACCCAGAACTATTTTTAGTACAATAGAGTTACCAATCAGTGCCAGTTGCACTCAGTGCCAGCAAAGAGTCCTGTGTAATCTCTTTCTGCCTTGTTCTCTAATTCCCTTACTCTCTCTGGGCTCCAGAAGTTGCTGTTACTGTTGCTGCTGCAGCCACCTTCAGGGTCCATTGTTGGTGCTTCTTTGTTCTGGGCTTGTGTAGATGCTACAGACCTCTCCTGCAGACCTTCTAAATAACTTGGGCTAGAAAAATGTGTTCCTTTGACCTTTGGTTGGCTCTACTGGTCCAAAATTTGATTTGACATGTCATTTTAAAGTTGTTTGAAGAAGAATGTTGGGAGAGTTCAGCAGGGTCCCTGCCTGTACTATGTTATCTTACTTCCAAGAGTGGAGAGCTCTTCAAAGAGTTCAGGCCCTCCTCCAGAGCTGCTCTCCTCAAGCTCACCAACTTTATAAGTAAGGTCAGATTGGTTTTTGTGGGTTGTTTATTGTTGTGTGGTTTTTTTTCATAGTCCAAAGAGGCATAGCTGATCCTCAAGTGACCAATCACCAGAAGTCCCCAGTGCTCCATTAGTAGCCTTTATCCGATGGTTGACATTGTATAATGTTATCAGATATTTTAGGAAATTGCATTATTCTCTGTTTCCAGGCTTTTTAGGAAAACTCCTCAATTTGGCAAAGGAAAGACATTTCTTTAACACCTATTTCTAAATAGTGCACAAATCAAGCATTGCAAGAGGAAACTGAATTCCCATTTGTAGCAGCAAGCACCCCAGCATCCCCAGGGTGGCTGCTCAAACGGTTTCTTAGATCTGCTTTGATAAAGGAAAGCAACTCAAAATGGGTTAACAAGCTTACTTTAATCAGTCAAATATGTATCGTTTACTTAGTTCAGGGGGAAAAGGTCAGCACCCCGAACTTCAAAGTATACAGACAGAATTATCAAGACAAAAACAGATCAAGTAGACAGATTTCCAAACTGTCCAACCATTACTTCCATACCAAACAACATCTGGGTTTCAAAGCCAGGGGGCCCTGGACAACGGCTTCCCAGAATCCATATCAAATCACAGAACATTTCTCAAAGTGAGCCCCAAAACAAAGCTACACATCAGGGCTTATATAGCCTTCTCCTGGCTCAGAGGATGTAACAACCCTATTGACTCACTGGCCAATCAAGAAGTATCTACTGAAAAACAAGCCTCCCTCCCCAGGCTCCAGGTGCACTTTAGCCTAGGGGCAGGGAAGATATTCAAATTTACATTCCCATTACACCATTTTAAACCAAATACAACTTGTAAGTGTACACCTCTGTTACACTTCTGGCTAAGAGCTGTCTCCTGAGATTCGGCTCAGTAGAGATGATTGCCTAATGTACTTGGAGCTCCTTTGACATCCTCTTTGATCCACCAACACACAGTCTCCTCAGAGTTGCTGGGATAAAGTTAATAGATATAGAGTGGAAAGAAGCTAAGAAGACAAAGTGGCAATAGCCACAGCCCTCCAAGTTAACGGCTGCCACTGGAGCCAGCATTACAATTCTGACATGTAGGGAAGCAAGCACAAAAGATGCCTTAGGCAAGCAGTGTGTAACTTTTCAAGGCACATTCAATTGAATGGGGGCTTAGGATGTTTCCCATGCTCCTACTTGAGGACATAAGCCATGTGTAGGTGGAGAAAGATGTCCTATAACTCTACTGAATGAGGTTATACTAGGGATGAGAGTAGGGAGTGGCTGGGCTAAGAAAGATAGGGACAGCAATCATATTGTCTACTGTCAAACCATTTTTTTAATTAATAATTCTTAATAATTAATAGAATAACAATAAAGGATTATAATGAATAATCACTCATTAGATTGTAAGTTCTTTAAGGGCACTGGCTGTCTTTTACCTTTATTTGTATCTCCAGTGCTTAGTATAGTGCCTGGTGTATAGTAGGTAGTTAACAAATGTTGATTGATTAAATGATTGATCAATAATTAGGTTAAAAAGCTTGGCTATACCTGCTTAAAGAAGTACATTGTACAGTGGCTAAGTGGTACAGTGAGTAGAGCACGGGCCCTGGAATCAGGAGGACCTGGGTTTGGATCGGGCCTTAGACACTTCACATAAAAACTAGCCATGTGACCTTGGGCAAGTCACTTAACCCCAATCGCCCTCCAAAAAGCAAAAAAAAAAAAAGTACATTGTATCATTAATGATATTTGTAGCTGCTATAGGGGTGTAAGACCAATAACAGCAGCACACAGAAGGGTTGCTAACACAGGTTCTTTGATCTGCTTTTCTAAAGAAAAGATAGCTTTAAAGGACTTAACAATCTTACTTTTATTAAACAATACAGACAGATAAGTGGAAAGACGTTAGTATCCAAGAAAGAATCCAATGTAGAAGACTCCAACAGTCTAAACAAAGTAATAGACACATAATCACCAAACCAGGGAGCACCAACATCTGGGTCACAAAGCAAGGATGGGGGGGGGGCAGGCCTTAACAGCAGGTACCCAGAGTCTCATCTGGACAAATCACAGACCTCAGGTGAACATTCTTCACACAAGTGAGCACCAAAGCAAAATATCGACCTCTCGGAATATATATAGCTTTGACTAATAGGCTGAGAGCCAGAAGGCATCACAACCCATGTGACTCAATGCCCAGCTGGTCCAGTGCCAAAAGATGTAAAAGCCTTCCTGCAAGCAAGCTCCCCCCAATGGGTTCTATGTGACTCAGGATGTGTCACAGTTGTGAACTGGGTCAGTGTTTAAAGAAGCAAGACATCCGTGATTGAAATACTTGTGTACCTTTAGAATTGGGAACATGGTCCCCATTCCAAGGGAAAAGGGAACACACATGGTCACATAGGCCTATTAATGAACAGAGAAGATCTTATATTCCATCAACCCTACACACATGTACTCTCTGCACCTTTTAAATGTTGCTGGAAAGCCCCAGATTCCCTGCCCTAGTTACAGTCCTGGTTACCATGAGTAAAGGATTGCTAAGCACTGGTCAAGTTGATGACAAAATTGGCAAGTAGGTGACAGCTTTTTTATAACCAACCTCCCCTACTTTTCCCTCCTATAAATGACATTCCCTCCCTTCCCCGTGACTCTCCTGAGGTGCTCAGGATTAAAATTTGTAGTGTATTCATCTTTTCCCCATTAAAACCTCTTCAAAGACAAGCTTTTTAATAAAATCATTAAAAAATTCCACAATAGTATAAATGACAGATAGCCCTTAATGAGTTATATTACATTGTGTATATGTACAAAAGAGACGACGTAGTACAAAGTCATTGAGTTTCTGCTAAGACTGGTTTGAATTCTCACTGTTGAATGCTATTGTACTTTCTACAGCAATATTTTGGTCCTGAATAGTTTTGTACCATCAAATAACCTTTTATGAGGAGGTTAGTTGCCCTTGACCATTTACTGAGATCTTTTCTGGTGATGAGGAAGAAATCCTATTGGAGAGAAAAAGCCAATGTCATTCTCAATGAAAATGCTTGGTATCCTGAACTCAGGATTTAAAGCAGCAGAATGAAGGGTCTGATATCCATGAGCCAATATCTCATGGTCGATCAATCTACAAGCACTGGTTAAACACCTACTCTAGGCTAAGAACTGTGTTAGGTATTTGGAAAACAAAGATAAAAGCCCTTGCCCTCAAGGAACTTACATTCTATAGAGATAGGCAAGGTCTACACAAAAAGTAGAAACTTGTGCTTGACTATGCTTATATAATAAAAGAGTTCTGGATTTATTTCTTTTTCCAGTGGAGAGGGTGGTGAGAGAGGAATGCTTAGTAATTGGGGGGGGGGATAAAATATGTCTAAAATAAAATAACTTTTAAAAGTTTATTTTTTTATGGGGGACATTAATAGCAGGAGAGATTTTCTATCCTGAAATAACCAAAACAGAGGGTCCTTAAGGGCTGCAAACTGTGCTTCTGATAATCTGTGGAATCCAGACATATGTCATATTAAGATTCCTAGGCTCCTCTACTCTAAGCCTAAAATATTTGATAAACTTGTAAGATTATTGAAAACATACAATTCACTAGCACTATCAGTCAATGATTTCCAAAAGGAATAAATAAGCAGTTAAAGAAATCATGGGGCTGTACCTTCTACTTCAACACTACAATTTTTCAGATTTTGTAAATAAGAATTAATTATATACATTTTCTCATATTACCTTATCACAACCAAATGAGGTAGATAACATAAACATTATTACCTCCATTTTACAGATGAGGGACTGAGGTCCCATCTGTACATGACTTATCCAAGGTGCCAGAAAGCATGAGACAAGGTCACAGAAGTCATATGGCAAAGCTAGGATGTGAACAAACCTAAACAAACAAAACAACAAACCTCAACCCTATGTTGAACCTGAACCCTGTTGTTGAACAAACAAGACAATTTGAACAAGTTTCTTTCTAGTATAATGGCCTTAGTTTTTTCTTGATCTCCTCTCACCCCGTTTCCTCTGAACATTCATCGAGACCCCTCCTTACTCCAGGATGAACTCTTACCTCATCTCCACCTATCTTAATTTTTCTTTTCCTTTAAATTTTGACTCATGTGCCACTGTCCTCATGAAGTCTTCCCTGATTATCCCAGATAAAACTATTATTGCATTCCTCAAATTTTCCTTGAATATTTTCTCTGTCCTTTAACCTATCATATTCCATCTTGCTCTGTACTTATTTGAGGATATATTATATTTGCCCTTTAGGCTGCAAGGATATTTGAGGGCAAGGAGTAGATAGATAGATAGATGGATAGATGAAAAGAGATAGATAGATAGATAGATAGATAGATAGATAGATAGATAGATAGATAGATAGA
>NW_027185694.1:7573595-7593880 GCF_028583685.1 Petaurus breviceps papuanus | reverse complement strand
AGATAGATAGATAGATAGATAGATAGATAGATAGATAGATAGATAGAAGATAGACAGACAGATAGATAGATAGATAATCCTTCCATCTGCAGCCATCTGGCATGGTTCCTTCCTTTCATACTGTAGAAACTTTAAAAAGTAAGTCAGTTTTGTTGAATTTATGCTAATGCATTAAATTGGACAGAAAGCTCTGCTCCTTGACCTTAGAGCTCTAGAGCTGTGCTCAGCCATAAAATATAATGTGGCCCTGAGCCTACTGGCTTCTTACTACTAAAAAACATCTAAAGAGTTGTTCTTATTGTTCAATCATGTATATCATGTCTGACTTTTCATGACCCCATTTGGGGCTTTCTTGGCAAAGATACTGTAGTTTGCCATTTCCTTCTCTAACCCATTTTACAGATGGGGAAACCAAGGCAAACAGGGTAAAGTGACTTGCCCAGGGTCACACAGCTAGTAAATGTCTGAGGCCAGATTTGAACTCAGGAAGATGTCTTCCTTACTTTAGGCTGGGCACTTTATTTACTGGACTACCTAGCTGCCCTCTTCGGAACCATGTGCTGAAGGATAAGCCTTCTCTCTTTTTGCAGGAGTCAAGTTGATCCACAGTTACATCCAATAGTCATGTTTTTAGACCTTGTACTAATAATCAGATCTGGTGAGAATATTTTTTGAAGATTTCCTCTCTGTTGCTAGATGGCCAGACCTCCAAAGGCCATGCCCTGGGAAGTTGGAACTCATTTCATTGGTGAATGAGTAAGAACAAACCAATCCACTCACATAGCTAGTCCCAGGTCATCCTTCACATCCCATTCAGCTGTCTATCCCCCAACTATTTTCTTTCCATCTGC
Organism: Petaurus breviceps papuanus; assembly: GCF_028583685.1. NCBI lineage: Eukaryota > Metazoa > Chordata > Mammalia > Diprotodontia > Petauridae > Petaurus > Petaurus breviceps. The sequence goes on along the minus strand of NW_027185694.1, from coordinate 7,593,029 downwards.
CCTTTCACCGTGCAAATAATGCATCCCCTTTCCCCAGTCCGCCCTGCCAAGCAAGCAGCATATTCTGGGAACCATACTCATATATACTACAGTGCTGCCAGAAAGCATATGTTGAGGACTTCCTCTAGTGCTCCATTCACCTGTAACTCCCAAAACACTTCTTTCTCTGTCCCCAACACCACCAGTTAATGTACTATCTTCCCATATTAGCGTGTAAGTTCCTTGAGGGTAGATCTCATCTCTTTATATCTGCATCACTAATGCCTACCACAATGCCTAGAAAGTAAGCTGGAATTAAGTTTTGAAGGGCTCTAAATGCTTTGTAGGGACCTGTATTTTATCCTAGAGGTAACAGGATGCCATTGGAGTTTCACATTAGACACTGGTAAATGATAACAATAAGTGGCTTTTTTTCACTCCCTCCACTGACACTAGATCCCATTCCCCCCCAGGCCCTCACCCCACCACTTGCTTTTAGAATGTCACTCAAAAAACTTCAGAAAGCCTGGTTGCTTCTGAAGCCAGCAATTTAAGGCAGATAATTCTAAATCCTCTAAACCTATCATCTTTAGCAATCTTCTCATACCACCACAATAAATGAAAAAAAAATGTTATTGATAGACCAATAGGCAGGTATGTTTCATCCCACGGAGACGTGATTCTGAAAGATTAGTCATGGTACTGGAACCTTATACACAATTCTAAATGTACTCCTTTCAAAGCCTATGTAATCTTAAACAAATCATGAAAATGTTGGTAGTTAAACAGATCTGTGATAGGATGACATAGCTCCTAGGACAAAATGTATAGAATTGTTGGGTCCTATGCCTAGAACAAGAAGGTAATTTAGAGGTTAACTAATTCAAGCCCAAGATAAGAAAATGGAGTCCCAAATGGTCAAATGACTTTGTCCAGTGTGCACACAGAGTAAATGTCAGAGATAAGATTAAACTAAGGTCCTAGGACTCCAAGTTCCACAACACTATGCTAATCATCATCACTGTCAAAAAGCACTTATTGATTACCCATTCTATGGCTATGGCAAGCCTTTAGCCACTGTATTTTTTAATATATTGGACATAATACGAGGTAGGGCAGGTAGGCCCAATTGATAGAGTGCTAGGCCTGGAGTGAGAAAGACCCAGTTTCAAGTCTGACCTCAGACACTAATTAGCTGGGCAAGTTGATGTGGTTTGGTGTTGCTGGGAACCCTAAAATGTCAGGGTTCAGGGTGGCTTCTACCTGGAATGAATTCAAGCACTAAAACCATCTTCCAGTCAAGGGGCAGTTTATTGCAATGCCAATAGAAGTAGGCAGGGTTCCTAGGGAACCTGCAATTTAATGGGGGTGAGACTAATGCTTATACACGAAAAGAACAGTGAAAAGAATCTGGATGAGATCAAAGAGTAGTAAGCAGTCTGGGGCGGGCCAAGAGTAACTATGAAACCACTGTCAAGTATCTAGGTGGGCTTTACTACTAAAAGACATCTAAAGAGTTGTTCTTATTGTTCAATCACGTATATCATGTCTGACTTTTCATGACCCCATTTGGGGCTTTCTTGGCAAAGATACTGTAGTTTGCCATTTCCTTCTCTAACCCATTTTACAGATGGGGAAACTGAGGCAAATAGGGTAAAGTGACATGCCCAGGGTCACACAGCTAGTAACTGTCTGAGGCCAGATTTGAACTCAGGAAGATGAGGAAGGTGAGCAAGAAACCAGTGATGTGGGTTGCTAAAATGTGTGGGAAAATTCAGGAACTGGGTTGCTTTCAAAGACATGGTCTTTTCCTTTTAGGGGTCCAGGTCCCATCACCCCATCAAAGTCACTTAACCTCTTCCTCAGTTTCCTCATCTATAAAATGGGAATAATAATAGCACCTACTCCCCAGAGATGCTGTGAAAAGATAGTATTTGTAAAGCGCTTAGCACAGGGCCTAGCATGTAATCTACTATATACAAACATTAGCTATTATTAACTATTATTATTAGCCAGACAATCCCTGTAGGCTCTATTATCTAATTTTGCTAAGTCTTTCCATCAAGAATACCATATGCATAAGGAAAACATAATGGCCTTTGGGGTTTTAGTTCTGATATCTTAAGTGAACAAGACATAGAAGGTATGGGGCGGTTGGTCATCAATCATTACTGGGCACCAGAGACTTGGAAGGGCAGTCCCCAACTAAAAGGGCCCTTGAAAGAATCAAAGGCAAAGCTGGAGAATGTGCCTAGAGCCTACTACAGAATCTATATAGCAAGAATTAGAGGAGTAGGGGAAGATCGCTTTCTCTTTCTCTCCACTTGTCCCTAGACTTTTCTTATTCCCCTCCCCAGTCATGCATAAGGAACGGAACCACAGAGCATTGAAGAGGAATGCCTTCAAACTGAGGGAAGAAAGCTGGCCGTTGGGCAGCAGAACATGGGTTTGATCTTGCTATCTTGGTAACTTCCTCCATTCACAGATGCATAAGTTTTGGGGGACTCTTACTTTACTAAGAAGTAATGTGAAGTAGTAGAGAAAACTAGCCTCAAAGTCAAGAGTATTTGGGTTCAAGTCAAAAGTCTGACACTTATTGGATAAAGCATTTAGCCTCTTTATTCCCAAAAATATCTCAAAAATTCTAAATTAGGGTATACCATTATGGAAGAATAGTACTTTGCTGTAAGAAATGATGAGTTCAGTAATCTTAGAAAAAACATGGACAGACTTGCATGAAATACTGAAGAGTGAAATAGGCAGAACCAAGAGAATGTTGTGTGTTGTGTATAGTAGCGAAAATACTGTTTTAAGAACAGCTTTAAGTGCCCAAGTCATTTTGACTAATATTAACACCCAAATTAACTACAAAGTACATATGAAGATGCTATCTGCAACCAGAGAACGCAATGATAAATAGAAGTATGCATAGAATGGTTTTACGTGTTTGTGTGTGTGTGTGTGTGTGTGTGTGTGTGTGTAAAGGTAGCCATCTGGGGGGAGAGGGTAGAAGGAAGAATAAAAGGGGGAAAAAGAAAATTACATGATAACTTTTTTATATATTTAAAAGGAATAGAAAGTAGTAGGTTTGTAGTTTCATGTACAGTCACTTTTTTTTCTCTTTTACCATGTTATGGAAATGCTTGTTTTATTTCTTAAGTTCAGAATAAAATAATTTTTTTTAATTTAAATAAAAAAATTCTAAATTGCTGATAAAGTGACATCTACATTGGTTAGAGGAAGTCCTCTACTAGTGAAATCACAGGTCCAGTTACTATCTACAAAGGCAAAGTGAATGAGAAATTATCTTATTAATTTGTTCAGTACAGAGAATGCAGATAAGAACTAGGTCCATAATTTCACTGATACATGGAATTCCTAAATGAGGAAATTCCCTCTACTGATGTAGATCAGCACCGTCTCTGAAGACTTAAGAATCTTAGCGTATTATCTAGAGAACTGAGAGGTCAAGGAACTCACCTAGGTCACAGGCATTACTTCAGCAAAGGACTTGAACCCAGATCTTTCTGGTCCAGAAGCCAATTCTCTATCTACTACACAATACTTTGTTTCAAATCTATCGGTAACATCAACTAATAAATTAAAAGACATTTGCTTAGCTCTCTGAACTCAAAGTTGTGCTAACAACTGTATCAGGTTTTCAGAAGTATAGGCCAGGGTTCCTGCCTTCAGGGAGTTTACAATGTGTCTCAGCAAGAGAAACAAGAGAATCCAGACTTCTGAGTCCTCTTTTCTATCAACAGTAGAGGAGGGGAAAAGGAGAAGCTTGGTCTGAATTATTCAGCTAGCTGCCTCCAATTTTCCTCTTCACTTCACCTCTGTGGAGACAGTCTGCATTTTACAACATTCCCTGGCACGGGAAAAAAGGCACACTCCACTGATAGATATTTCTTTTCTAAATGCATGCAGCATCATTTCTATACTGAAGCTCCCACTAGGCTTAGCGAGGGCAATTCCTTAGTTGTCTCTGTCAGGGTTAGGAATGGTGAAATAGGGACTAAGAGGGGAAGATCGAAATTCCAGGCTTTTCACAGCCTGAAGTCCAATATACGCATCACTGATTTTGCTGCAACATGGATGCCCCCCTCCACCCCATCCTCCATCTCACTTTCAAGCCAGTAACCTCCATTTGTGTCCACAAATATAAATCACTCTGAGTGAACCCCTGAGTGCCCTTCGTTCTTGGCCATCCATCACCCTGGGGCCCAGCCTGCTGTTCTGCTGACGTACTTGCCACTGACCTAAAGAAACCACATTTCCAGAAAGACAGAGGTGAATGAGCCTTCATGTTGGCTAATTCTTCCTCCCCTTCCTTTCAATAATGTCAGTTCTTTCCCCTGAAGATGATTCATCCAATTCAGGACATGGACTCCAGACATTTTGGATGATTTCTGTTGTAATTGACATTGTTGGGACTAACCTCTGTTGGAGCTTGGAGCCCGGGTTACTTAACTGATAGGGATTGAGTATCAGGAAAATTACAGACTCACTTGAATGGTCTGGTAAATGTTACAAAGGAGTATAACTGGTAAATGCTACAAAAGAACAAACTCAGAAGTTGAAAGTGCCATGTTTGGGGCAGCCAGGTAGCACAGTGAGTAAGAGCACCAGCCCCAGAGTCGGGATGACCTGGGATTGAATCTGGGCTCAGACACTTAGCACCCACCCAGAAACACCTGGCTGTGTAACCTTGAGCAAGTTACTTACCCCCAACTGCTTTAAAAAAAAAAAAGAAAATGCCATGTTTCTGAGTCACTACACACATCTAACTTGTAATTCCATTTGCTCTTTCCATTTATATTGAAAATTGAAAGGAAAGGCAAGTTAGGTGGCACAGTGAATAGAGCACCAGCCCTAGAGTGAGGAGGACCTGAGTTCAAATCCAGCCTCAGATGCAACACATTAGCCACAATTAACACTTTGACACTTAACCCCAATTGCCCATCCTTACCCCCTCCAAAAAAAAAAAAGATCATAATAAAAAAAAGAAGAAAATTGAAAGGAGTCAGACTGATTAAGACCCCCTTAGAATGTTTTTAGTGCAGACAGTAATCGGTCCTGGGAGGCAGCATATGGTCTTGGCTAAGGGCATGCCAAAAAGACACTCAACTAAAACTGAAAATAGAAAAGATTGGCACTCTAAGAGCTTGTCAGAAAAGAATGAGGGCACATGATATACTTTCATCCTACTCAAGACTAAAAACAAACAAATAAAAAAACACAACTAAAACTTATGTCCTCCTTATGTAGATGAAACTTTGATTGGAAGACTAACTTAATTAGCTTGAAAACCTCTGTAGGGCAGGGATTAAGTCCAGACACTGTTTTCTTTAGAATAACAGTTGCTCTGTCACACAACCAGGCAAGTATTTAATAATTGCCTTTTAATAATGAGGAAGAAATCATAGCATATTGACATTTGTCAGTATTTGAATGTGAGTATATTCACCCTGTTCCTTTCATTTTGAAGTCACTTTCTTCACCTCCTCACCTATCTAGACCTATATCCATTGACATCTTTCAAGGACTGTCTTTCAAAGTAGTGTTCAGATGCTACTTCCCTATGAAGATCTTCCTGCCTTCCCACCTCCCACCTTTTTCAGCAGAAGAAAGTGATCATTCCCACATCTGCTTTCCAAGTATTTCATATTTTCATTAAACATTTATTTTACACAAATTTATATTACATTTATCTTTCTGTTTTTATTAACCCCCCATTAAAATACATTTTTTTTGAGGATAAGGACTGTGTTTCTAGCACATAGTACTGAGAATGGTATATGGTAGAAACTTAATAAAGTTTATGATTGAAAGAGAACTGAATTGTAAATCAAGTACCCTGGTTTCTAATTCTGACTGATACTACCAAGCTATGGGACACTGAGACCCAATACCATAGAATCATAGATCTCAAGGTGGAAGAAAACTTTGAAGTCATCTAAATGATCACTTTACTTTATAGATGAGGAAACTGAGACCCAGAGAAGTACAATGACTTGTCCATGGTAATACGGGAAATAGGTGGTATTTGAACCCAGGTCCTCTCCCTCCAGTCCCCATATCACACCACCTTCCAATCACTTAGCTTCTTTGGATGTCAATTTCTTTATTCTAAAATGAATGGGTTGAACTAGATGATCTCTGAGGTCTCTAAATCTAAAACTCTTACTGTTAATAAATTCAGCTAAAATATCTTCTTCTTCTACCCCTGCCTTTCTTTATCTACTCAGACATTCAACATGAACCCAAGAGTACAGATTTTTCCAATTCAATTTTGAAGTAAAGATGATAAAGTAGAAAGATCACTGGGCTAGGGGTCAAAACACTTGGGTTCCAGTCTTAACTTTACCATTTAGTGACCTTGGGCAAATTGTTTAACCTCCTTGCAACTCAACTTCCTCATCTGTAAAATGAGGATTATAATCCTTGACCTCTACTTACCTCAGTGTTATTGTGAGGGCCAAATGATTTTATGATGGATAAGATAAGAATGTGAATGCATCTTGTAAACCATAAAGTGCTATGCCACTGCAAAGCATTCTTGTTATTGTCCCTTCTCCTCTAAACTAAGACTATGGATTTTTTGAAGGGGTGGGCATTCAGACCTGGGATTTCATTGGTGTGCCCCACTCCCTGTGTGGAAATGCCCTCTTCTGATGAAAATAGGTAACTTATCAGTAATTTATTGTCTCAGAGTAACATGGGGCACTAAGAAGTTATATGACTTGCCAATAGTAATAAAACTGGTATATCTAAATCATGACTTAAATCTAGGTCTTTCTGGCTCCAAAGCTGGTCCTCTATACATCACTCCAAGGTGTCTTTTGATTTTCTTAGCCGAATCAAAATTCAATAACCTCCCTTCTCACCAAAACTAAGAAGATAGTTATAGACAGTAAGTTTTGAACCTCTATGGCATATTAATAAGATCTGATGACAAACGGTATGAATTTTAGTTCCAGCACTTCCTAGCTGCTTGTCCTTGGACAAATTACTTAAATTCTCAGTTTCTTAGTCTATAAAATTGGACAAAGGATACCTGTAAGAAACTACCTCATGAGAATGTCATGAAGCTCAAATAATATTACATATGTAAAGCATTTTGTAAGCCACAAAACACTATTGAAATGTGATTACCATTTTGGGGGGTTATATATTGGATCTTCCCCCAACACACACACACACACACACACACACACACACACACACACACACATCTTACAGTAGTTCAAAAGCTTTGGTTAATGTGACTAGGCCAAAGTCACATACTTGGGGTTTTCACTGAGTCACCAAGTACACATTTCTAGATGAATTAAACATAACCCAGAAATAATCGAGTCCACATAATTGGCTGAAGTTAGAGTTCCCGCCTGCGACTCCTCACTAGTCTGCAAAAATATTGCCATGGTGCAGAAGCCAAAGGCAGAGAGGAGAAGATTTAGAGGGGTTTATCATTCTAACAGGATTTATAGAGTTAGCCTGGGCTCATTCGCTCTCATAGCTCTTGACTCAGAGACAGGTTTTCCAAAATATATATTTGACAAACTAACTTTATTTGATCTCCGTGAGGAGCTTAGAGAGGATTTAGAGCAGGGATGGGTGAGTCAGTTCTTGAAGAAAACTTCACGCCTAGCCCTAAACTGATCATTTCCCCCTGGTTGTCTTCCCTCCTCCCACCACCCACAAGCTCATCCAGTTTCACAGCCTTGGATAATTGGCAATATGCATTGTTGTTCGTTTGCCTCACTGAAATCTTATTCCTGGCCACCCGCCAAAGTTAGCATACCAGGCAGGCTACATGCACCAGTGGTCTGATCTGGGATGGGAAATCCTGCTGTATACTCCTATGGAGGAGAAACTGCAACAGACAGTTTTGAAGAAGGGCTAGACAAATGTTTGAATGAAAAGCAACTGAAGGGTAAATCTGCTAATTCAAAAGGAGATATGGTCCCAGCTGAGTTTCTTGGCTTCATTCCCCGCTAGATTTTTTTTTCTATACTCCTTTGTTATCTGTGGTTTAATCCTCAAACACAGTTCTGGTACCCATCAGGCAACAATTCTAAGTGCTAACATATTGGTTCAATTATCCTGAAAGAAGGGAAATAAGAATGTTTTCCCTCTTAGAGCTACCACAGGCCTAGACAACTTGCTTAAAATACGAATAGACAGCAAGCTTCTTCCCTTGTTGTGATCCTAAAGGCATGAAATCTATGGATTCTTTCAAAAAGAAAGATTTTTACAAGGGCTAGAGTAGGGGTTGCTATATAAGAATGTAAGACGTTCATTTTGTAAAGCTCTGTTCTGAGGTTCGGTTTCTTTTTTTAAAAAAAGGGGTTCCTCACTAAGTGTTTCTATCTTTGCTCTTCCTCTGTACCCAAATTAATATTTGGGAATGCTCAAAATCATTAGTTGTTCTCTCCACAATTAATAAACTGGCTATAACTGATATTTGTCCCCAAATTGTGAAATCACAAAAAGAATACCAGAAAGGTCTGGGCTTTCTTTCAACTCCTATCATCCCACTAACCTCTAAGTGCCAGAGCCATGCAAATTACTTCGGGGGTTCACTTAGCAAGATTGGAGGGGTGGAGTGGAGCAGTCAACCTTTGTCTTGCATCAATTTGTGGTGACTTGGTTCACAGTTTACAGTGATGGGCAATAGATATATACATAGATACTAACAACTCCTGTTTTTATTAAACTTTAATATTCTCACAACTCTCTGAGGGAGTTAGTGCAAATATTACCATTCCAACTTTATAGATGAAGGACTCACAAAGTTAAATGACTTAACACTCTGCTAGTCTGAGATGAGATTTGCAACCATGTAATAAAAGCTAATAATAACAGGTAAAATTTAGATAGGAGTTACTATGTGCCAGGCATTGTGCTGAATAACAATTATTGTTACCTTTGATCCTAACAAGAACCCTGTACGTGGTAGTGTTATTATTATCTTCATTTTACAGATGAGGGAAACAGAGGTTAAGTGACTTGCACAGAATCACACAGATAGTAAGATTCTGAGGCCATATTTGAACTCAGATACTCCTGACCCCTCACATTTACACATAGGAAAAAAGACCGACAACCAGAAATTTAGAGATAGCCAGATGGTACAGCCAATAGTGCTAGACCTGGAGTCAGAAAAACCTGAGTTTTTTAACTGAACCAGAGTTCAAATTGAGTCTCAGGTACTTACTAGTTATGTGACTATGGACAACTCCCTTAATCTTTCCCTGCCTCAGTTTCCTCATCTGTAAAGTGAGGATAATTATAGTACTTCCCAGGGTTGTTCTGAAGATAAAAAGAGATTACATGTGTACAAATGCTTGGAAAAACTTAAAGTACAATATAAATGCTAGTTATTATTATTAGGATTATTCATTTGCAAACTTAATATGATCATATGAGAAAAGGTAAATAAGAAAAAAGGGCAAAGAACCCTGATTGGGACTTAGAAAGAGAAACTTAACAATTATGATGCTTCATGTATTAAAATTAATTAAATGTAAATAGTTACTAAGCACGGTTATTTATAAAGTGATGTTCAAGCTTTTAACAAATGATTTTTAAAGTTCCTGTCAGAGAAAAAGATACATACACACAAACATATGTGTATTATGTATTGCACTAGGTGGTCTCAAAGACCATAAGGGGTTTTTTTTTGTTTTTTTTTTAACAAGTATGATTAGGATAAGTATGACAGATCTGGTTCTATAATGTTTTTGGTGTGTAGACTTTCCACTGTGGAATTTTCCTTCACCAAGTCAGATCAGCAACTAGTCTGTAATTTGTAGTCTTGGAAAGTTGTATCAGGCATCAAGAGGTTAAACAATTCACCTGTGGCCACTCAGTAGCCCGTATAGGTCAAAGATGGGTCTTAAACCCAGCTCTTCCCTCCGTATACTATGCTAAATGGCTTCTCAGAATCTTTTCTCCTCTTTTCTCATTTTCTCCACACCCCCTCTTTTTTTTCTGTGTGTGTGTGTTTGTGTGTGTATATATATATAAAACATATATACATATGTTACACATGTATAAAATACATGCATTTATATGTATATCTCACACATTTACAAATGTATGTTACATTTCATGTACCATTTGGGAAGGGTAAATAGTATTTTCTAGATAAATATGGGAAGATCGATCTTCTTTTCCTTTCCATAAAGAAGTCTAGAAGTCTTGCATACAGGTTGTCTGTAAAAAACAAAAGCAAAAACCTTCTAACTAGTCTTCATTGTGTTTTGAAAATCCCCAAACTACTTTTGTTTTGCATCCACCAGGGCCTTCAATAGAAGGCAATGACACAAAAGGCACCTAAACTCCGACGTGGACATAGCCTTGATAAATATGGCCTCTATAGCATTCCGTACAACTTGGAGCTGAGACCATTATTTCAGTGAAGCCTGTTATTGTTCATTAGCACAAAGAGTGTGTAATAAATATAATGAAAGACTGCTTGGTTTACTCTATCTTTGTCATCTAAAGCAGTTCCATGAATAACTACAGGGATTTGTCTCCGAATGACTTATTTGCTTCCTGACTAATAAATAACATGTAATTAGGGTAATATATTGTTTCCTAGTTATGTTAGCAATGTAGTGAAGGGAAACAAATGAACAATTTTAGATATAAAAGAATAGTAGATAATTTTTATATTATCCCTTAAAGTCTTTAGCCTCATTATGCATAACTTAAACTACTGGGAGGTCTAAGTACAAAGCAAGAGCAGAGATTCTACATTTAATGAGTTTCTTTATTACTCAGGGCATGAATTACTACTCTGATACTATAAAACCATGGCAAGCACTCTGCATCTCAGATTAGATTGTCTTTGAGCAAGGCACTAGTCAGTGAACTGTCAGCAATGGGGATGGACTAATCTGATTTCAAAAGGCTTAGGTTAGGAACTATGCCTGAGAATGTCAAGGTAGCTACAAGAAGGGTGGACTGTTTAACTCTTTATATACAGGGCTTGAACTCCCTGGGTCCTATTGTTATGAGAGCTTTGTGAGTCCCCGGGTCATCTCCATTACTCAACATGGAGATGGACATAAATTACACCCCAAATGGCCTCGAAAGGCCTGGGACAGAAATGCATCTGTAGTCCCTTGACACCAGAGGTCTGTGGCCATCCCATCTCCTCTGAACTTAGAAAAGGGAACGCCTTTGTTGCCTCTCCTTGCAAAGAAGTTCTTATAATGACCTGAGAAAGGACTGCTAAGTGAATGGCATCCAAAGCACTGTAGGTCTCTTTTCTAGGCTACACAATGAGCAAGCACTTCCTTGAACACAGTTAGACTCTACCAGGCTTCCAAGAGCAGGACAGTTAGAGAATAATATATCCAACAGCCACTTCTTTGTGCATGGAACAAGCGCTGGGGTTTAGACATCACTGTGCTGTTAAGTGAAGCAAATTTGTATTATCATTGTTGTTATTCTTTCATTTATAGGACAAATTAGACAGAATTTTACATGTATGGTAGAGTGAGACTAAATGCTAATTTATGAGAAGATGCTATTGTTATAATACCCCAAAAACTGAGGTGGGGGGGATGTTTAAATAATAAATGAATCAATCAATAGATAAATAAATAAACCCAGTAATTTAAGCTGATCACTATTTAAGGGGGCATTTGAATAACAGGCAAAAATCTGATGTGGGGGGCAGCTAGGTGGCACAGTGAGTAAAGTGCTGGCTCCGGAGTGGACCCAAGTTCGGTTCCAGCCTCAGACACTTAACACCCACACAAAAAAGCTAGCCATGTAACCTTGGGCAAGTTACTAAACCCCAATTGTCCTCCAAAAGACAAAAAAAAAACTGATGTGGGGGTGGTGATTAAATAATAAATAAATGAATCAATAAATAAATAATGATAATTTAAGCTGATCAATGTTTAAGTGGGAACTTAAACTCAAGTCTTTATGACTCCAAGTTCAGAACTTTATTTACTATACCATGAAAAGAACACTTGACTAGAAGTCAGAAAACAAGTATTCACACCTTAACTGACCCCATACAGCTTTTAGAAATTGATATGTAACCATTAAAGCAAGATTGAAAGCTAAAAACATATATTAAAAATTATATTGATGATATGACTAAAAGTAGTATATCTTTTAAAGATTTAAAAGGATAGCAGATTCATGAATGTGCTCTAACATGAGATTTAAGAAAATATATATTTTATAGTGATATATTGAAATTTAAACTCCTCCTCTTCCCAAATGATTGATTCCCACTTTTGTCAACAATAGTGATTTCTAGATTCCTACCCTATTTTGAACTCCTTGAAAGAAAGCTATCATAGAAAGATAATATTTCATAGGTAAAAATGTTGGAGTTTATTAAACTTTTAAGGTACTTTACAGATAAAAACTATCATTAGAGGACCTTCATTTCAATGCCAATGACCTTGGGCAAATCAATGAACGCTTTAAGTCTCAATTTCTTCATGTGTAAAATGGAGAGCATATATACATGAGAGAGAATGTGGCATAAGGAATAGATGGCCTGCCTTGGAGTCAAAAAGAACTGGGCCTTATTCCTGCTTCTAATGCATTCTAGTTCTAGGATTTACAAGTTACTCAAACTCTTAGTGCCCTCAGACAACACTTTAAGACTGTAGGCTATATATGAGCTGCTTGTCTGTCTAGATGAATATACCAACAGTTCTCCTCCCCACCCAAATGGCCTATATGGAAAAGGAATATGTGTGTGTTTGTGTGTGTTCCTGAGTGTTTTATATGTGTGTATGAGTGACAGAGAGAGACAGAAAGGAAGGGGAGAGACAGACAGAGATGGGAGACACAGAGAAAGAGACAGAAAGATGCAGAGAAGACAGAGTATACCATAAAGTTGATACCCCATCCCACAGGGTTTCTCTTGAACTAAATAGGGCACTGAGCAACTTGCAGCCAGGAAGAACTGAGTTTGGATTCCATTTCAAGCATTTACAAACTATGCGACCCTGAGCAGGTCACTTAATCTTGGAAGCTCAGTTTGCACATTAATCATATGAGAGGTTTAGATTGGATGGACCCTCAAGACCTCTTCAGGTCTAAATCCATGACCCTATGCTAAAATATTATGTAAATATGAACTATTATCATCATCACCATTGTTATTATAAATTTGAGAGGCAGCATGGAATAATGAATAGAGAGTCACCTTCAAAGTCAGAAAAGACTTGAGTTCAAGTTCTGACTTTGAGATATACTGGCCTTGTGACCCTAAAAAGCAAGTGATGATTTATATTACTGCAGGGAGTTTCTTTGCTGGGAATTCCCTATACCAACAAAATCACAAGCCTGATCCAAGAAAATATTGATTCATTTTGCTTCAGTATACTCAATACTTCCCTTACTCTCCCTGCTAACACCAATAATTGGGAGAAAGAGCAGTGATTTATACATATAAATCATTTATACATATTTATTTATACAAATAATTTATACATATAAATCATTGCTGTTTGCCAAAGCCCTAGGGGAAGAGGGCTAATTTTCCTCCCTGAACCCCCAAACAGCAATAATCATTTAGCAATGACATTCTACTGTGTTCCACTTAGCAGGAGCAGCTATCCACGTAGGAAGAAGGAGACAGAAGGATCATCTCAGCATGAGGCATTCCCTTAGTGTAGACTGTGGGCAGTGTAAGAACATGGGGCACAGACTGCAGGCATTAAAAGGAGGGGAAGAGATAGTGACCACAAACTGTTATCTTTGCCATTTGCCCCGTGATGGACCCTACAGCCTGATCATTTTGTCCCTCACACAAAGCATATGATGGTACTAATTGCTTTGCTGAAGACAGTGAGGCCATCCGATGCCAATGCCTTCCTGGAATCTTTTCAGTGTTTTTACCCCTCCTTCTCTTTAGTTTCAGAAAAGGTGACCCTCTTCCACACTAAAGCTAACCCTGTCATTTCCATCTCCAGTCAGTATGGAGAGCAGCGAGAATTTTCATAACACTGCACAGTGGGTTCGATGTTTATCTTTCCAACATGGACAGGTAGCTGCTATGAATATACAAAGCAAAGGTTAGTCTACCTCCTCAGATAGAAAAAGGGTTGTAGGAATGTCTCACCACTTTCCAGGTTGTAAAGGAAAGGAAAATGCCCCTTACAATAGGGAAGGTCTTTAGGATAAAAACAAAGTGGGGTTGGGGAGGAATGGGAGAGAATTCTGACCTGTTCAGAAGTTGGAAGTTGAAGGAATATGAAAAAGAGGGAAAAGGGGGAAAAAAGGAACATTGACTATCCCACCTCTGTCACTACCCATGGGACCATGGGCAAATCATTAGACTATCTTGCCTTAGTTTCCTCATCTTTAAAATGAGATGACTGAACAAGATGGTCTGAAATCTCTTCAAGCTGTAGATCTAGGGTCTTGTGAAAACTGCAAACAAAGTAATAGGAATGAAGATATCCCCATTGGTGTTGAGGAAGAGGGAAAGGAAAAGGAAGGCAGATCCCTTGAGGAATAAATAGGACTAATGATATGAATTCACAAATGGCACCAGGCGAGAGATCATATAATAAAGGTCAGAGCAAGAAAAGATAAGTAGTAGTGGTTGTTGATTCCTTCCCACCAAGTACTGAGGCACTTGTTTGTTGACCTAACAACAGAGAAGCGATTTGTCTTTATCAGTGTGTATCCAAAAAATGGCAAATAAGCTCCCAAGATCTGTCAAAACTCAGGAATACTAAGTATATGTGGAAATATAGATATTTACCAGAATAACATTAGAAAACATCTGTAGAATTATGAAGTCCTGAGCAAGAAACTTAAAACCTTAGGAATACAGGTGGCACTCCTGTCTTTACTACTGCCCATTAAAGACATGGACTTCAGAAAATAAAGGTAGAATTGAAAGTGAGGAGAGTGCTATGGACATGACTTTCTGAAAACAGAATTTTATTTTCTAGACCATGGCTTAAAGAGCAGGAATTGTGGGCTCTTGGACAGAGAGCATGCCTAACAAGGGTTTAGTACAAATATTTTTGCCTACAGTCTTACAAACCTAATCATGAGGTCTTTTGATTGAAGAAGAAAACTGCTACATATATCTATCTACAAAGGTACTACATGGGAAGTGGAATAGGAGTAGAGGCAGCCAGTAACTTATTCACAGGACAAATTCCAGGAAAGGAGTCAGCAATAAACCTATGGCCTCTAATGGTTAGGCATAATTATACAACTTTCAGGTAGTAAATAAAATGAACTAGAGCTGTTAACGCGCAAAGACACTGAGACCTAGAAAGAAAGTACTCATTACAGTAATATGGCTACAGAAGGGAACACCTCATGCAAAAGGGACAGAACATGTAAAAGGGAGTACAGTAGCATTGAATATTAAGAACTTACACTCACAAGAAGAAATCAAAGAAGCATGGGGAGTAGCATAGTGGAGAGCATTTGAGTAAAAGTCAACAACAACAACAACAAAAATACCTAGTGTTATTGTCGTGGAAATATTCTACAAACCATCTCTAGAAGGGAGAGATAAAAGAGGAGTTCCAAAAACTAATATTGTATGTTTTGCAAATAAGAATGATAGGGACTTACTTCATTTACCTAAACATCTGCTAGATGTTATCTAATCTTTGCCAAAAGTAGAACAGTTAAGGAGTTGTTGATTGGTTTTAATGTACTTCTATACTATTCATTCTCATCAATAAGGAGGAGAATTGACTGAAGTAGAAATCATGCCAATTTTGAAAGGACCAATACATCTTAGAATTCATATTCTTAGATAGAGAAAGAGAGAAAATCTAGGCATAAACTGACATATATCCTAGAATTAGGGAGAGCAGATTTCAAAGGGCTCAAAGAAAAGACCAATGAACCATCCCATAGCTATCCTATAGGGAAATTAGTCTGAGAGGGATAGGAAGTTTGCAAAAAAAAAAAAAATGCAGGAGACACAAAGAGAAATTATTCCACTGAATAAGAATAAGGAGTTATCTAAAAAAACAATGTGTATGCACAGGAAATTAATAAACTAACTTAAATATTTAAGAGAGAGGTATAAAAATTGAACTCAGGGGCAAGAAACTGAAGGTAAATTTCAAAATAAGGAACTGTCTTGTAAGAATACAAAGGCACTAAAGCTCAGAATGTGTGGAAGTGGGCAATGAAAGCCTGTGGGGTATAATGCTCAACCCAAACTCTTCTATATCTCTCTGATATGGGATGGTTCCCTAACCTCATATATCTCCACCATGGCAAGTTGAGATGGTTCCCTAGATGGGAGTGGTCATGGGTACACTGGTAAACGTTTAACAATTAGCTCTTTGGGGGGGAAAAATTACACAAAACAACTTGTAAATTTAATCTGCCTTAATAATACCGCCTCTATCATTTTCTTAAGTATAGACAATCAACCCATTAATAAAGCCTTGATTTGTTATGCTTTGACAGTTTCCAAGATGTAAATGCTCACACTGAAAATTGACCTATCAGCTCTTGCAAGTCACTTTGAGCTGGCACACTCCCAGAGGTGGCCATGCTTCTACAACCCATGCTCAGGGTTGTCCTGGAAAGGTGTGGGGTTGGAGGGTGGGAAATAAACATCTATTATTCCTAATTCCTGAGCCCCTCCCAGAGTCCTTTAAGCAAATCAGTCAAGATGATATCATTAACTCTTAATCATGAAATATTCAGTAACAGAAAGAAAATCAGTAATAATAATAATAATAGCATAACATCATATTCCATCCATAAGCACAGACACTCTCCAGCAATGCACAGAATGTCTGCAAGGGTAGGTGAGCACAAATTTACAAAAATCTAGCATTGAAGTACATAAGAAGGAAAACCTGTATCTGGGGCAATTCATAATTCTGGATTGCAGGCCTTGAAGTGTTCAGTTTCTTTAGGGAACAGTACCCCATGTCAAAAGCTGGGCAAAATCATTCTCTGTTTGGGCCTCTCTGCACTCCTGCTGGATGAAGGTGGTTTTTTGTTGTTAGTACTTCTGAAGTAATGTTAACCTCTTCTATCACACAACAGCTTTAAGGTCAGGATCTGTAGAGCTGCCTGGGTTTTCTCCTTTGGTTGAGACAACATCACACTCTTTCAATAAAAAGCAGTTCCCTTTGAGCCTAGGATCTAGAAAGCTAGTCATATTTGTTCTTTGCAGGCTTTGAGGGTCTTTCTTCTCAACCCACAGAGGTCAGTAAGGAGTAGTAGAGGCATAACTCTAAAGGGTTTCATGCTTTCAAACTGTTTTTGTTGTTCAGTTGTTCAGTCACATCTGACTCTTCGAGACCCGATGCACCATAGCACACCAAGCCCTTCTATCCTCCACTCTTTCTTATAAGTCTGTCCAAATTCAAGTTCATTGTTTCTATGACATTGTCTATCCATCTCATCCTCTGCCATCCCCATTTCCTTTTCCTTTTGCCTTTTATCTTTCCCAACATCAGGGTCTTTTTCAAAGAGTTTTGTTTTCTCATTTTATGGCCAAAGTATTTAAGCTTCAGCATTTGACCTTCCAATAAAGTCTGAACTAATTCCTTTAAGTATTGATGATTTCATATCCTTGCTCTTCAAGGGACTCTCAAAAGTCTTCTCCAGCACACAATTTGAAAGCATTGATTCTGTGGTGCTCTGTTTCATTATTAGTCCAATTCTCACAGCCATACATTGCTACTGGAAAAACCATAGCTTTGACTATACAGACCTTTGTTAGCAAGGTGAAGTCTTGGCCTTTAAGTATGCTGTCCAGATTTTCCATAGTTTTCCTTTTAAGGAACAAGGGTATTTTAATTTTGTGGGAGTAGTTGTCATCTACCATTACCTTTGAACCCAAGGATACAGAATCTGACACTACTTCTATTTCTTCTCCATCTGTTTGCCAGGAAGTGATATGGTCAGTTGCTTTAGTTTTTTTTTGTTTGGTTTAGGTTTTTTTGTTTGTTTTTTATGTTAAGTTTCAGATTTTACACTCTTCTCTTTCACCCTCATCAGGAGGATTCACAATTCCTTTTCATTTTCTGCCATCATAATGGTATCATCTGCCTAGCCGAGATTCTTGATATTTCTCCTGGCAACCTTAATTTACTTTTGATTCATCTAGTCTGGCATTTCAAACTGTGTACTCTGCATATAAGTTAAACAAATAAAGCAACAATAAGCAACCCTGCCACATTCCTTTCCCAATATTAAGTCAATCAGTTGTTTCGTGTTCAGTTCTGTAACTTTTTGACCTGCATACAGGTTCCTCAGGAGACAAGTGAAATGACCTGGCACTCCCATCTCTTTGAGTACTTGCCACATTTTCTTGTGATCTATGTAGTCAAATCCTTTAATACAGTCAATGAAGCAGAAGATGTTTCTTTCTAGAATTCCCTTGGTTTCTCCATAATCTAGTGAATGTTGGCCATTTAGTCTCTAGCTCCTCTGCCTCTTTGAAAACCAGCCTGACCTTCTGGTAATTCTCAGTTCACATATTACTGAAGCCTAGCTTACAGAATCTTAAACATTACTTTGCTGGCATGCTAGATGAGCATAAGTGGTAATCTGAACATTTCTTGGTATTGTCCTTCTTTAGGACTGGGACATAAACTGACCTTTTTCAATACAGTAGCTATTATTGAGTTTTCCAAATTTCCTAGGACATTGAGTGTAGTAACTTAACAGCAACATCTTTTACTATTTGAAATAGCTTAGCTGGAATTTAATCACTTCCACTAGCTTTATTGTTAGCAATCCTTCCTAAGGCCCACTTGACTTCATTTTCCAGGGTGTCTGAATCTAGATCAGTAACTACATCATTATGGTTATCAGTGATGTCTGAGACTATAGATAACACTAAAGAATAAAGCAGCCCTTCTCCAGTCAGCTTTTCAAACAGCAGGGAATTCTGCTTTCTCTATTCAGCAACCAACGTGCAAGGTTTTCTCCAATCAGATCAGCTCCCACAACAAGTAGAATCTATCTATATCTAGTCAGCTGAACTCAGCATATGTCTCTGTCCCTCTTCTCTACTTCTGTCAGTCTCTCAGATCCATTGGCTTCTGGTTACCATAAGCAATTTATTAAGTCAGTTTCTACCTTCAAATTCCCTGGGTTCTCAAGCTCTCCTGGCACAAATCAGCACCTCCTTATATGTGGTATGACCCACCTGTATCTTAAGTTAAGACACTCTCATATCAAATGCATATCATGAGATACACTCATATCAACATTTCTGTTAGATATGCACAGATAGTCAAATACAATCTTCTCATAGTCCCCAATCAGTTCTTTAATTTAGTTTCTCAGCAATAAAGTTCCAAATACAAGAAGGATGAGGAGAAGCAAACGAAGTAACAGAAGATGAAGAACTGAAGAAGAAGAAATAGAAGAGAAGAAGGAGGAGAAGAAGAAGAGAAAGAAGAAGAAGAAGAAGAAGAAGAAGAAGAAGAAGAAGAAGAAGAA
>NW_027185694.1:7570983-7573585 GCF_028583685.1 Petaurus breviceps papuanus | reverse complement strand
GAAGAAGAAGAAGAAGAAGAAGAAGAAGAAGAAGAAGAAGAAGAAGACTGCACCATGGGGTTGTTTCCACTGGGGTTCTATCAGAACAATCTATGTTTCTCTTTTTTTTTTTTTTTTTGCTTTTTTTGGAGGGCACTTGGGGTTAAGTGACTTGCCCAGGGTCACACAGCTAGTTTTTGTGTTAAGTGTCTGAGGCCAGATTTGAACTCAGGTCCTCCTGACTCCAGGGCCAGTGCTCTATTCACTGCGCCACCTAGCTGCCCCTTGTGTTTCTCTTTCTAGCGGTCTCATCTGAGCATCCACTTTGCTCTCAGAACTCTCTGTTTCTGTCTTCAAGTTATACTTCTCTGTGCGTCTCATGTAAACATCCCTTCTGCTCATTTCAGTAAATAAAATGCCCACATAATGAAGCAGAACTACCTTACACAGAGATAAGCAAAAGGGCTTTTTAGTTCAACTGGAAAAAGAGCAGGATCTGTGAACTGTTAGAACTGCTCCTCAGGTAGATGGGAAAATTAAAATGGGCAATGTATATTAGGCAAAACTAGTTAACTCTTTCTTTGTTTCTGTTCTCCTTTCTAAGGAAAATGAACTTTAGACTTGAAAATGCACAAGGAAAATAGTTAATAGGGAGTTGAAACTCAACATCGGACATGAGGAGATTAAGAGAAGACGTAGTTGCCCTTGATAAATTCAAATAACAAGACCATAATGAACTACATCTGGAAAAATGAGCAGACATAATTACTGAGAAACTATTAGTGGTTTTTGAATGATCATGAAGAATGGGGGAGGACCTATAGAACAGGAAAAAAGTAAATATTTCAGTTTTCTTTAAAAAATGTAAGAGAATAAAGATTGTAAACTGTAGTTCAGTAAATTTCACTGATTCTTCACCAAAATTTTTTTAGAGCATGTTATTAAAAATATGGTTTGTAAACATCTAGACAGAAAAGCAGTAGCCTTGACAAATAACATAGCTTCATCAAGAATAGGCCATGCTGGGCTGGACTTATTTCCTCTTTTTAGAGTTGGTGAGATTGAAAGATCAAGAGATATAGCTTACTTAGATATGAACAAAGTGTTTGACAAAATGCAATAATTTTGAACAATACATAGACATGCGGACTAGATAACAGAGGGGGATCCTGACTGGCTAAATGACCAGCCTGAAAGAGAAGTCATTACCAGTTCAATGCCCACATGGAGATGCTGGACTATACCAATGGAGGGAATATCTATATCAAAAATATTATGACTCCACTGGAGTATAAACCAATGTGGAAGAAGGTCACCAGTGAAGTTCCCCAAAGATCTGTCTTTGGTGCATAGCTATTTGACATTTTTATCTTTGACTTTGATGAAGGCATATATGTCATGCTTGTCAAAATTGTGACAGAGACAAAACTGGAAAGAATAGTAAACATAATGAGATGCTGGAAAAAATTACAACAGGCTAAAATAATGGACCAAATGTAACATGAAAAAATTTAACAAAATGTATGTGCATTTGGACTCCAAAAAAATCCACATTATCAATACAAAATAGAGAAGGTGTGGTCAGACAGCAGGACTTCTGAGAAGAATTTAGAGATTTTAGTGAACAAGCTCAACGTGGCAGACAGTACAAAATCGTAGCCAAATGGTACAAATTCAGCTTTAGGCTACACTGAAATAATTATAACATTCACAGTAAGAGAGTGATGGTTCTCATACTCTTCTTTGGTCAGACCACATGTAGGGTCTTTGTCTAGTTCCGAGCACCACATTTTAGGATGGCTGTGGACTAGATGACAAGATGGAGAAAATCCAAAGGATAATCATCAGTATGGCAAGAAGATTGCAGTTCATACTATGCAAGGATTAATTCAGTGGCAGCGTAGGGAGAGAGGACATAAGAGTTGTCTATAAGCATATGAAGAAACAGTCTTGTTCTTTGTGGCACCCAAGGTCAGAACTAAGAGAAATGGAAATCACGTAGAGACAAGCTTAAGTTCATAAGAAATAGCTTAGAATTAGAAATGCCTAAGTTCGAATTCTAACTCAGACACTAATTAGCTGTGTGACCCTGACCTTAACCTGTTTCCTTGTCTGAAGAACAGAGATAAAAATAGCACCTACCACACAGAGTTGCTGTGAGGACCGAATCCTCCCAAGAAACAAAGCTATCTAGAAATGAAATGGGCTGCTCTGGGGAGACATGCAGTTTACCCTAACTAATGGTCTTCAAGAGAAGGCAGAATGCTTATTTACTCATTGGGAATACTGTTGAGAAAATGCACGTACAGACACATACACGGGCCTAACTAGTTGAAATCTTACGCTCCTTCCCAATCTGAGATTCTGTATGATTCCTCTATAATCAGTTTTTCAAACATTTCCTCTCTCTCTTATGCATCTTAAGGTAGTCCCTATCTACTAATTCTTTCTCTTGTCATCTAATCAATTCCCAATCAGCAAATATTTATTAAGTACCTCCTATAACCCAGAGACTATGGTAGGTACTGGATATATAAAGGCAAGAAGGAAAGAAAAAAAGATAGAAAGAAAGAGAGGAAAGAAAGAAAGAAAGAAAGAAAGAAAGAAAGAAAGAAAGAAAGAA
>NW_027185694.1:7567050-7570973 GCF_028583685.1 Petaurus breviceps papuanus | reverse complement strand
AAAGAAAGAAAGAAAGAAAGAAAGAAAGAAAGAAAGAAAGAAAGAAAAGAAGAAGGAAGGAAGGAAGGAAGGAAGGAAGGAAGGAAGGAAGGAAGGAAGGAAGGAAAGAAAAAGAAAGAAAGAAAGAAAGAAAGAGAGAAAGAAAGAAAGAAAAATTGTCAGGGAGCTTACATTCTATCTGTCAAAACGATGTTATCCTCAAATTAAGCAAACGCACAAAAAAAGCTTTCTTTTAAAACAAAACAAACAAAAACACTCCCATTGTCCCCAAATCATTATCCTATCTCTCTCCTCACCTTCCCTGTCAAATTTCTAGAAAATTAGTCCATTCCCTGCCTGAACTTCCTCACCACCATTTGCTTCCCAATTCTATACCCACCGCTGCTCTGAAACACTCCTCTCCCAGGTCCCTAGTGGCTTCCTCATCACCAAACATGATAACTTGTTTTCAATCCTTACCTTTTTTGACTTTTATGTGGCATTTGTCACATTTGACCACCTTCTCTTTCTTAACAATTCCTCTTCCATTTTCTTCTTTGACCCCATGGTTTCTTTCTCCTTTCACTTCCTTGCCTGCATCTTTGCAATCTCTGGCTGGTTTCTCATCTTTCTTCCATCAATTAAACATGAGTTTTCTCCATGGTTCCATCCTAGACCTTTTCTCTTCTCTACTTTGTTGAGGCAATCTTGTCTACTCCAAAAGTAGATAACTCCTTTATCTCTCCCCAAATAGGGGATAGATTATCATAGATTAAGGAGAGAGGAGAGAGCAACAGAGAGAGACAGAGACAGACAGACAGACAGAGAGACAGAGACAGACACAGAGAGAGACAGACAGACAGAGAGACAGAGAGAGAAAGAGAGAGAGAGAGAGAAAGAGACAGACAGAGACAGAGACAGAGACAGGGACAGAGAGACAGTGTGTTATCCCCAGATAATCAATCAATCCCCAGGCTCTTAATCCATCCCCAGACCTCTAGTCCTGCATTTCCAAACATCTGTAGCACATCTAAAACTAAAGTCATCACCTTCTTTCCTAAACCTGCTCTTAATGATACCACCATCCTCTTTGAGGCTTCCCCACTCCCACATCCCATATGTTCAAAGAGTTGTCAAGTCCTTACCTCAATAATATCTTTGACACCCAACTCCTTTCTATTCCTGTTACAACCATTCTAGTGTGGAGCCTTATTTCTTCTCTAAATTTTTGTAATAGTCTCCTGACTGGTCTTCCTACCTTCAATCTATCCTCTCTCTAATCCATTCTTGACAATGCTAGCTGAGTAATCTTTCTAATGCTCCATTACTATCAAGCTACTTATTACACATTATTTCCATGCTTGTATTCTATGGACCAGCCAAATTGGCCTTCTTGCTATTCCTCCTTCAGAATATGTCATCTCCAATCACCATCCCTTTGCATTAGCCATCCCTATGCCTGAAATGTATTCCCTCCTCATTTCTGCTTCTAAGAATCCCTTGCTTCCTTTAAAAATTAGCTCAAATACTACCTGTCCACATAGAACCTTTCCTGATTTCACTCCCAGTATTTTTGTGCCTCCCAAAATTACTTTACCTTTATTATTATATATTATGTTATTTTGTGTTGTGTTGTGTTGTACTGTGTATTTTGCATTCTCTCATATATACCTATCTAAATACATGTTGTCTCTTCCACTAGAATGTAAGCTCATTCTTGAGGGCAAGAAAAACTGCTTCATTTTTGTCTTCATATCCCCAGTGCCTAGCACACTGCTTTGCATACAGTAGGTGTTTAACAAATGTGTGTTGTTTGACTGATTGCCAAGCTCACACAATTAGTAAATGGTAGAGCTGAAATTTGAACTGAGTAATTTTGATTTGACTTGATTCCAAATCCAATTCTCCTTCAACTACATTATGTAGCTTCTGGCTTGTGAAAAAAAAAATTTTGCAAATTATAAAGTGTCATAGTAATTTAAGCATCCTTATCATCATCATCATCATCATTGTCATACCTCTTAGATGAAAGGTTCTGTCAGAATGTGACTGATTCCATTTCTTCAAAGAACTGATTTTAACAAAGAATCAGATGGGGAGAGCTTTTTTCAGACCCAAGTGGAAAACTGAGCCCCAGATTTCAGATTTCATACATTAACAATCTTGTATAGAAAGAAATGTAGAAAGAGCCCCCTGTTTAGAATGCAAGTAAATTAGAGTGCAGAAAAGGCATGTTGGAACACATCTTTTAATAATACATGCTGGAAAAGTAATTTCTATTAATTACTGCATGCATTATTAATAAAGTATTTAGAACTCTTACCTTAATTTAGGTGTTATCAGGAAATTAAACTGCAGCTAATCCTACCTCAAAGGTTGAGGGCTGAATATTCGAAAGATAGTGGGCAAGTCCTGACAAGTTGAGCACTTACAACTTATCATAATGGGGAAAAAAGTTGTCAAGCTTGCAGCTGAATATATCCAATTTAATGTAATACACTTCCAAATTTCGCCATCATCAAGCCTGTGCATCAGTCCATGTAACTTTTGCTTAGAAAATCTCTCAGTATTTCTACCAAGCAGTTGTACTTATTATACTTGGTTCCATGATTAACCTTGTACTCCACAGATGTCACTGGTATATCCCTTAATGCTGTATTTTACTGAAAGAAGTAGGACCTTGGATAGGATGTCTCATACAGGGCAAATTGGAAAAGACCCTAGAAATCAAAAGCATGTCCTTCACTTATGCCTGAAATCCTACTGTTAGCTGGTCTTCCTTGCTTTGAGTCTCTCCCAATCTTGACTCTATCCTATATATTATCATATAGGATTACTATATAATATAATAAATAATATGCTATGCTATATATGATATGATATAATACAATATGATAGATCATATTCTAGCCTATCCTATACAATCCTACATATTTATTATATGTCATATCAGGTCATATATTATATTATGTTATATTACATTATATAACATTACATCATGTTATATCACACATCATAGCACATCGTACCATATGTCACATCACATTATATCATATATCATATCGTATATTACATTACATTTTATTGTATTATATCATATCATATGTTACATTATATTACTACTGGCTAAACATCCTCAAATCCATATTTGTTTATGTGATTACCATTTAAAAAAACCTCCAATGACTTTCCTTTGTCCACAGGCAGAGTCCAAACTCCTTGATTTGACACTCATGGCCATGCCTAATCTCACCCCCATCTGCCTTTCTAGACTTCTCTCACATTACTCTCTACACATTCCCTTCACTTCAAACAAACAAGTTCATTTTTGCCCCAACCCTCTGCCTATCTTATGATTCCTGCCTCTTTGTGGTTCCTCCTCTTTTCCACTTTACCCAAGACTATCCATCCTTTATGGCCCACTTACATTCTTCCTCTCTCATAGCTACTTTCTTGACCTCCCCAAATCTCCACAATTGTCTCCAATACTTTGTTTCACTAACTTTCATTTGGCAGTTACTGCATTCTAGACCACATTCTGATATCTGTTGCTCTGTAATTATTATGTCTGTAATGGGAATAATCAAAGAATTCCCTCCCCTTAATCTGATGAACTGAAACCATCTCATGGGGCATGTGTGGTGATAGGCCTCTGTCCCAGCCACTTATTAAACAACATGAGCAACCAGAAGCTCTTGGTTTGACCTTTTGTCCTCACGACTGAGGATTTGTTACTGAGCGAGGAAAAATAGTCCTTCCTTCTTTGCCTTCTTCTCCTCTTTCTTCCTCTTTCCCTCCCCTTACCTTGTCCCCATTTCTTTTTTTCTTCTCTCTCTCCCTCTCTCTACAAGCCCCCATCCCGATTCTTTCATCCCTTTTTCTCCCTTTACCCCTTTAATCTCTCTCTCCCTTATCCCTGAACCCCTTCCTTTCTCTCTGTCTCT
>NW_027185694.1:7506454-7566950 GCF_028583685.1 Petaurus breviceps papuanus | reverse complement strand
TGTATCTCTCTCTCTCTCTCTCTCTCTCTCTCTCTCTCTCTCTCTCTCTCTCTCTCGACAATAGCATGTGGAAAAACCCTTGCCGGGCAAGTGTAATCCTGTTCCCCAAAGCCCTGGCTGCCTCTTCTACTTTGTGTTTCTTTTCCTGTGCACAAGTGACCAAAAAGTGACCTGGAGATGACTATTTCTAGCTTTGGCAGCTACCTCAGAGACTTTGCGAATACCTGGTCTGAGTATGGGCTGTCCAACAGAAAGTACTTTGCCTATTTTCTTGCAGATCTTAAGGCTTTCAGCTGCACGGCTCCCATCATGGGGCCCTCCCCACCCTCATTAGTGAGTGCCTCACAAGGCCGCCCAAATATACTGCCCATCATGTTTTCGACCACCCTCCACTTTCCGGTTGTGAAACCATAATCAAATCATGTTCTGGTCACTGAAAGGGGATATCAATATACTTCTTCATGCCTCTACTCATCATCCCTGTAACTTTCCAAACTGAAACACTCTTCTTTAAACACCACTTGTGCATATTAAATATTGTTTCTCCCTTTTGAAAGCAAGCCACTTAAGGGTAAGAAGGGTAGTTCTGCTTTTATATTTATGTCACCAGCACTTGGCACATAATAAACTCTCAATGAAGGCTTTTTCATTTATTAATTAATCACTGATTCAGACATGAGGGAGAACCTATGCAAAACCTAAGAGGAAGGAGACGGAATGTTACATATAAGGAACAACGAGTAAGCTGGTTTGTCTGGAACATGGCATGTGAGAGAGAGAAAATGGAATAAGCCTGGAGAGTTAGGCAGCAGCTAGACTATGAAAGGGCTTTAAATTCCATTTATTCAGTTACTTTTGTCCGGTAAGCAATGGGGAGCTATTGAAACTTCTTGAGCAAGGGGAGCAGTGTGATCAGACTTTCCACTGTTTCTACACCACTTCTGAACATAGCAGTATTTCTGAGAGGGTAACAAATCAAGTCTCTAAAGCTTTAGTGTGAATGATTTGGTTATTCTTAATTAGATTAGATAAGGCAATGAGAAAGCATTGGGTGCGGTAAGTGTTTAGAATCAAAGGGAGCAGAAAAAATCTAAGTTGGGGAGATGGAAACAAGGAATCTATTTCACAAATTTTCTTTAAGGCTGGGTCTTGACCATCTTCATTGTAAATTTTGGGAAGTGTGAAACCACTAGGAGAAAGCATCAAGAGATACATATTAGAAGACCTGACAAATGGCAACTGGCATTTATTTAGTCTGTTTTCCTCCAGAAGATCAGCATGTAATTTTTGAGAATTCAGATTTGGATGTGAGGAGTTCCTTTTGAAGTTCATGGGAGTTGAGGGTGTGGAAAACATGTGGAGAAAATAAAGTCCATTATCTTATTAAACCTCAGTTCCTCCCAGAGCAGTTAGTAGCCAGCTGGCAGGTTTTTATCCCTCATTTACAGATGGAGACACTGAGACCCAGAGCGATTTCATAAATATGCCCTGAGCACTGCAGGGGGCAGTGGGGGGGGCTGGGAATGAAACCAAGGCTGCTGACTCACAGGTGCCACACATGCTCACATCTGCCACTAACATAGACTATGGGCCTCAGGTGCAGCATGACCCAAGGACACTGTGATTGATCAATTGATTGATTTATTTATTACCTCTAGGAATGGGGCAAATTGTATAATAACAACATAATTTTATATATATATATATATAATATATATAACATAATAATTACAGAGCAATTTTTCTTGTTTGGAGTTTTTTTGTAGCTCCTGTAGTACTAATTATCTACACCACCCATTTGGTAATTATCACGTTCTCATCCTTTCAACTTAAGCTGAGGTCTGTGAACTTAAAACATTTTTTTTCACCAGTCAGTTTCAATATAGTTGGTTTCCTTTGTAATCCTATGGGTTTTATGTTATACAATTAAAAACATCACTCTGAATACGGGTCGATAGGCTTCACCAGTCTGCCAAAGGGGTCCAGGACTCAAGGAAGATAAAGAAGCCTGCAATGAAACTGAGCTCCTATAGCACAGGAAATGTGTTCACAGGAAATCCCCTGCATCCCCCTCTAATACAGTGTCTTGCATACATTAGGGGCCAACTAACTGTTGCTGTCATTGCTGATCATTGTTGTCCTTACCATCCTCATCTTCATTCTATTTCACCTTCTCCTCCTCTTTCTTCGTCTTCTCCTCCTCCTTTCCCTTTTACTTCTCATTATTCTTCGTAATTAACCATTTACAAGGCACCCATCTTGGGCTTCTGAGATAATTATGCAGAACTGAGCAAAAATTTATAATGACAACCTTAGACTTCTAGCTCTC
The DNA here is from genome assembly GCF_028583685.1 of Petaurus breviceps papuanus. Classification (NCBI taxonomy): domain Eukaryota; kingdom Metazoa; phylum Chordata; class Mammalia; order Diprotodontia; family Petauridae; genus Petaurus; species Petaurus breviceps. The sequence continues at coordinate 7,564,621 of NW_027185694.1, read as the reverse complement.
TGCCCTTCAAATATCCATGGACTAAATCCTAAGCACTATGCCAGGTGCAGCCCACATAACACATATCGGAGGCCTTTCTGATCCCCCAACTTGTTCTTGGATGGATCTTCCCATCCCCAATCCTCAATTTCATTTGTATTTGCTTTGTTTATACTTTGTACTTACATATCCACCTACATTATTTTTTCTACTTTTGATAATATTTTATTTTTCCCCAAGTATATGTTAAAGCAATTTTAATATTCTTTCTAGAAAAGGCTATGTTTACTTGTGTCCAACTCCTCATGACTGCATTTGGGATTTTCTTGGCAAAGACACTGGAATGGTTTGTCATTTCCTTCTCCAGTTCATTTTACATGTGAGGAAACTGAGGTAAACAGGGGTAAGTGATTTTTCCTACACAGCTGATAGGTATATGGACCAGATTTGAACTCAGGAAGATGAATGTTCCTGACTCCATGCCCAGTGCTCTATGCATTGTACCACCTAACTGCCCAGCTATGTGCTATGTGGCAATATATTTAGTAGAATTTATAACTTGTTGACAATTCAAAAAGTGGAAATAAGTAAACTCAGGTCAATCTGGATAGGTTTTAGTGGAATGCTACAGTGTTTGGTTTTGGGCCCTATTATATAAAATTTGTAGAGGTATATGATTTAAATTAAGAAATAGAAAGCACACTTGTCCAATTTATGTGAAACATAAAACTGGGATGAATAGCTCATACACTGAAGAAGAAAATGAGGGTCCCCAAAATATACCACCCAGCTGAAATGAAGGGTTGTATTTAATAAGATGAAATGCAATTAGAATAAATGTAAATGCCTCCATGACTTTATATTTTTAAATTTTCAGATGAATAAAATTCAGCCAGAAAGCAGTTCATGTGATAAAGATCTCTGGGTTTCAGGAGGCTACCAGCTCATGAGCAATGAGATGCAACAGCCAAAAAAAAAAAATAATGCCATCTAGGGCTACATTAACAAAAGTATAGTGTCCAGAATGAGGGAGGATCTTTGTCAGGCCACAGCTGGACATTAACAAACTAGAGCATGTCCACAGAAAAGCAACCAGGGTGCCAAATGAACTTGAAACCATGCCATCTGAGGAGGAGCTGAAGAAAATGGGGATAGCTTAACCTGAAGAAGAGAAGGCTTAGGGAGGTTAGGATAGCAATCTTTAAATATCTGAAGCATTATTCTTCTTGTCCCATGAAAGCTAAACTGAGATCAAAAGGTGGAAATTACAGAGAATACCAATTTCTGTTAAATATTAGGAGAACTTTCCTACTAGCTTGAACTTGGTAGAGGCAATTTGTGTTTCAGAACAGGGGTGAACAAAATGAGCTCTGAGGTCCCTTCTGATTCTATCATTCTAGGACCCATCATTTGAGTCTGTAGGGATTCCCCTATAGTCTCATGGAGGGGCACTTCATTCAGCAAACTGGAATAAACCAAATCTGCAAATTGTAATGGATAGAAAGTTTGAGTCAACTAAGAGTAGAAAGAAAACACTATAGCTTTTGGTCCTGGTACTGAAAGGAAAAAAGAATAACGTACATGAGACACAGTCACTTCTAAAGATATCAAAAGCAGCAGTGAATAGGGAACATTATTGTCTTCGCTTGCAAAGAGTAAATGGGTCCTTTCCGTGGAAAGGAAAGAGAGCATCTTCAGTCTGTTCCCTGGATAGGTCTCTTATGCAGATTAAGACTGGACCAGTTCATTCACAAAAATACCCCTAACTCAACCAGCTATCTGTACTCTTATGTTAATCCAAAACCCTAAAGAAATATTAGCCATCTAATATGAGTGAATCAAATCATTCATGTTACATTCTATTAATTTTGGCAAATCTAATTTATCTTGGTTGTGGGTGGCAGCCTTCTAGAACTGTCTGACCCCCAAATCCCTTGTGTGCATGAAATTGATGAGCAAATGCAATTCCAGTTGTGAACCTTGATTTTTAATGAGTTCTCCATACTAGGTGCTAATCTGCATTGTTGTCACTTGCATTTGTGTGCTGTCTGTCATAGAAACTAATCTGCTTCTTCATTCAAAATGGTCTTTAGGAAAAAAAAAAGTCCAAACTCCATGTCTAATTACTGGGCTGCAGGCAAGAGTCAAAAATGCAACCCTGCTTTGAATATTCACCCCAGGGATATGATTTAAAGGCACAGAAATTTAGACAATCTCTCTTCTGTTTTGAATGCTTGTCACTGAGCTGGCACACTCGAGTAGATATCACAGGGTCTGTGTCCTTGTGTCTAGTGTGTGGGAACTGGGAGGGGGGAAGGGAAAGGAAGAGGAGGTCTAACAGTGAAGCATAATTTCCAATCTACCAGGAAATGGCTATGCATCAAAAAGCTGAATATAGGTATGAGACTTGAGAAACAGGGCAGGTGATTGTGCATCATATGAGGTTATTTCAAATCTTTATCAGCTCTAACAGCAGATATGTAAATTATTTTATCACTGTTATCACTTTCTTTATCAAAGCAGATTTATACTCCTCTGTCTTACTTATCAGGTGTAGTGGGTGAAGTGCCAGGCCTGGAGTCAGCAAGATTCATCTTCCTGAGTTCAAATCCAGCCTCAGACACTTACTAACTGTGTGACCCTGGGCAAGTCACTTAATCCTATTTGCCTCAGTTTCATCATCTGTAAAATGATCCAGAGGAGGAAATGGCAAACCACTCCAGTATCTTTGCCAAGAAAACACCAAAAGAGGTCAAAAAGAGTCAGACGTGACTAAAAAACAAACAAAAAAGTCTTAGCAAGGAAACTCATAGGCTCTTCCATTTAGACCTTATAAGTAATCAAGTTCAAATTCTTCGTTTTTCAGATGAAAAAAGTGAAGCTCACAAAGGCTAACTAACACCCAAGGTCACACTCACGGTAGGTGGCAGAGTTGAAATTTGAACCTAGGTCTTCTGACTAGGAACCCTTTGCATGGTACCAGGTTTCATTTCAGGCAACATAATTCATTGAGTACCAACCCTGGAGTCAGCAAAACATAGGTTCAAATTCAGATGTATACTAGCTGTATAACAAGGGAAAGTTACATAAGCTCTGTGTCCCCAAGCAACTCTCTAAACAGATCACTTAAACTCTGTCTGCTTCAGTTTCCTCTCTCTCTCTCTCTCTCTATATATATATATATATATATATATATATAAAACTATAAAATGGAGAAAATAATAACACCTATCTCTCGGGATTGTTGTGAGGATCAAATGACATAAGATCTCTAAAGCACTTAACACAGCACTTGCTACATAGTTGGCAATAAATACTTCTTCCCTCCCTCCACCCCCATCAAGTAATCGATGTATGGTTGATCTGCATTTTTAAGGGAGTTTCTACACTAGGAGCTTCTTTTTTAAAAACACGAGTCTGGAACCCTACTCTCCACTAACCTAGACCTTCTCTTCCCAACACACAAAAAAAGGCCTAGTAGTTGGTCTTCATAAGTCATTGTAGCTGTGAGAAAAAATTCACCATTTTACTGGCAACCGTGTGATAAAATGTCTCTGAATTTAGATAAATTTGTTCTCCCAAAACAGCTATGGAAGCTACCACCAGCCCATACACAAAGAAGTCATTTCAGCTCAGTGGGATCATCAGGAGTTTGTGCTCTACGTCTGAGTACCCAGAGTTGAGTTATACCTGTGTCATGATGAGGCATTAGAGGGGGACTTTGCAGGAGCAGAAAAAGATTCCTAGATCAGAAACAGATTCTAGTTATTTGTTGGTTGGTCCAAAGTTGATAAAATCACATGATTTTTATAGTTGAAAGATACATCAGTGCCTGTCCATTACAATCTGACCTCTCCCCCACCCCATCCCCCCCAGTAAAAGCCCACTATTACATCCCACTCCTGATTGCAGACCTCCAGTGCAGGGGGATCTGTTACCTCTAGAGATGACTCATTCACATTTAGATACTCCTGACTGTTTGTTGTCATTAGTTATTCAATCATTCAGTGTGTCCAACTCTTCGTGACCCTATGTAGGATGTTAATACTGCCTGTGTTATTTTCTTGCAAAAATATTGGAGTGGTTTGTCATTTCCTTCATCAGTGGATTAAGACAAACAGAGGTTAAGTGACTTGCCCAGGGTCACACAGCAAGTAAGTGTCTGCAGTTGGATTTCAACTCTGGTCTTCCTGACTCCAGGTCCAATGCTCTATCCACTGAGCCATTTAGCTGACTCTTATTGGGTTTTGTTGTTCAGCCGTTTTTCAGTTGTGTTCGACTCTTCATGACCTCGTTTGAGATTTTCTTGGCAAGGATACTGAAGTGGTTTGCCATTTCCTTCTCCAACTCATTTTATGGATGAGGAAACTTAGGCAAATGGGGTTAAGTGACTTGTCCAGGGTCACAGAGCTAGTAATTGTCTGAGGCCAGATTTGAATTCAGGAAGATGAGTTTTTTTGACTCCAGGCCCAGCACTCTATTCACAGTGCCAGATAGCTGCCCTATTGAAGTCCTTTTGCCCTCACCCCTTTGACACTTAAGTAGGCAGCATATTGCAGTGGATGGGGCATTAGACTTGGAGTTACCTGAATCCAGGAAAACCTGGATTCAAATCCTGTCTCGGGCATACACCAGTCATGTAACCCTGGGGAAGCTGCCCCACCACTCTGAGTTTGAGTTTCCCTGTCTGTAAAATGGAGGTGATTATTCCAGTACCCCTCTCCCAGAGCTGTTGTGGTGCTCAAATGAGATAACGCATGTAAAATGCTTTACAAACCTTTTAAGTGCTATATTAATGCCAGCTGTTATTACTGGTGAGAAATAACAGCTAGAGAAAATCACATATTACATTATCCCAGAGACAGTAATTTTATAAAGTTTATTTTTTAAAAATTCAATGCACATGAAAGTAAACATAAAATCACAGACTGACTTCATAGCAAGTATATAATTTTATTTAAGGGGTAACATTTCTCTCCCTATAATTCTTTCCCTTTTGCTCTCTGCCTCTGTGTGCACGTGTGTGCATGAGCACGTGTGTGCACGCGTCATTCTCTATTTCTGCCTGCCACACACACATGGATCTGGAAGTGCAGATTCTTCATCTGGGGTCATTGGACTCTGGAATTTTTCTGAAGCAGACAGTGGAATACCTTGGCCCTCAAATGAGACAAGTTTTCTATTAGGATAAGAGACAGAAAGGGAAAATTTGATGTTCAAAGTGCAGTTTTCTGGCTGGAAGGTTTCTTTTCTCCTGATTCACTGCAGGTCCAAGTCATTTTTGTCATTGTACATGAAATAATTAATCCTGGAAAATGTATCCTCTAATTAACTTGAAGAACATAAACACAAGGGTGCAGTCACTTAGTACAATAAGACAGCTAAATGTTTCCTCTTTGCCAGTGTGAAAGAGACAATTGTGGAGTCAGAGAGTGAAGCTTTTCCATTCTGCTGGAGGGGGCGAGCACCATTTATCACGCTGACTGGGCTGTCATATCAGTGGAAGGACCCTGGAGAGCCCTGACCATGAGATTGAAGGTTGGTACCAATTTACTGCAGCACAAATGCATTGAACAGGAAAGAGATAGCTCCTAATCTCTTCAATTTTCTTACATTACCCTGAAGGCCAGAGAATTAAATGAAACAGTAGCTGGTGACAACTTTAGAGGGTCCTGAATGCATGACAGGAAAGTATTAAAATAGCTCAATAGTTTTATTTTATATGTGTGTTAATCTTGCCCCTGCATACAGAACAAGGTTAGAAAAGACTGTCTTTTGGTTCTGCATAGCCCTCAGAGAGGAAGGCCTGTACAATGCCCGTGTGCCTGGTTGGAAAGTCTTATACAGGTCAAGACAGAAGACAAGGACTAATCTGAGCCTAAATACTCTGCCTAGAACATTTTCCATGATTGTAAATGTTCTAGGAACATTTACAATCTGAATTTTATAGCATCTTATACAGCCATCAGTCTCCCTGACTTCCAAGGTTGTTTTTGCTTATATGAAACCTAAATTTGCCAGCATTCTAAGTATAATGAAATATTATGGCACTGTAAGAAATGATAATTATAAAAACCTCAGAGAAATATGGAAAGTCTTGCAAGACCTGATATAGACTGAAATAAGCAAAACCAAGAAAATAACATCCACAATGACTAGAGTACTAACAATGCAAAGACTCCTCAAGTTAAGCCAGATACTATATAATCAAAATGACCAATTTGGGCTCTGGGAAAGAGATGAAGAAATATATTCTTTCTTTCATTGGAAAGGTGGGGAACTATAGGTGTGAATATTGCATACATTATCAAATGAGGTTACATTTGATGTGACAGTTGGCTTTACTTTATTTAAATCATTTTTTTCAATTAAGAAACATTTATTTATTTTTCTCTCCCCTCCCCTTCTTGCCCCCAAAGGGAGTGAACTCGTAACAAATATGCATAATCGAGAAAAATAAATTACCCCATTGGTCATGTTTCATTTTGCAAATTTAGTCTGTTGCCTCTCTGCCAGAAGATAGGTAGCATTCTTCATTATTAGTCCTCCAGATCATAGTTGAATGTGAACAAAACAACATTATAAACTCTAACATTATAAAAATCAGCAACATTGAAAGACTTAAGAACTCTGACCAAGGCACAGATGTATTTTTTTTAATTTCTTACAAGTGAAGGTTCAGTGTTCCAGTGATGCTAGGTTGTAGGGAGAGGCTGTAGGATGGGTAAAGGATGTAACCATAAAGGAGTGTAATATAACAACAAATAGCATCAATAAAACTTCTTTTAAAAGAAAGAATTGTTTTAAAAGAGAAAAAAATAGTAGTCAATCAGGCTAAGTATTCTCTTTATGTAAAACTAAGGTGGTAGGCATAACATTCAATTGGGTAGGACCAAGACATCCAAGCAAAAGTAATGGTGAGCAAGTACTCAGAAAAACCCTCATGTATGGCCTCCTATAGAAGCTTCAACTCTAGTTCTGCTTCACATCAAGTATGGTCAAACAACTTGATAATCATCTGGGCCCATTATCTTCACTAGGTGGAAAGAAAGAAGTCACACACACACACACACACACACACACACACACACCTATTGTCTGTATCCATTGACTTTATTTTTTCTCTAAATATGTCAATATCACTGGAGACATAGAATTGAACGGATCAATGATTAACATCTGTCATAGACCTCTTCCTATTATTCTCTAAATACTGGCACTGCAATGTGAGAAGGAATCAAAACCCCAAACTGCATGCAGTCTTAGAGTTTAAAAAGCCAAGAGAAAAATCAACTTCCCCCAGTCCTGGGTCCTGCTCTTTCAACATTCCCACAATCCAAGAGCAAAATACCCATTCCACCCAATTCCACATTGTCCTTATGGACTTCTGCTTACACACAAGCATACATAAATGCACATTAACTTAGAATAAACTCCCCAATTCCAGACAATTAATAGCCCAACCTCTGCTCTATAATTCATTACAAACAACACAGAAAGGTTCTTCAATCATAGAATCACAGAGTTAGAAAGAATCTCAGTGACCCACTAGTCCTACCTGTACTTGACCCTTATATAACAGACCTGGCAAGAGGTCATCCAACTTTTCTTACTAGCTGTGTGGGCCTAGGAAACTGACTTATTCTCTGTTTTTCTCAGTCTTCTCATCTGCAAAAAAAGGAGATAATAACAATTGCCCCTACCTACCATTGTTGTGAGGATCTAATAATGTTTATTTAGCCTGGAACCTAGCCCATAGAAGGTACTTAATAAACAGCTTTTCCCTTTTCCCCCTTCTTTTAGTCATAAGTTAGCATCCCATTCACTCTGAGTACTCATTATTTGATCTTTGTTTTCCCCGTATAGCTTTTTAAATATATACTTTTATTAAAAATAAAAAGTTTACATCATTCATTTCTACAAGTTTTTGAGTTATAAATTTTCTCCCCATTTTTCCTCTGCCCACCACCCCAAAACAGCAATCCCACTGAATATCCCCTCTCCCAATCTGCTCTCTCCCATATCTTCCCCTATCCCCACTCTGACTTTCCAGTAGGACATGGTGGATCTCTATGCCCCAGTGCCTGTATATCTTATTTCCCAATTACATGTAAAATAATAATAATTATATATATATATATATGTATATATATATATTAAACATTTGATTTTAAACCTTTGAATTCCAGATTTTTCCCTACCTCCCTTGTCACCCACCCTTACTGGGAAGATAAGCAATTCAATATAGGTTGTACACATGTAGCTATGCAAAACATTTCCATAGCGGATATATTGTGAAAGATTGACTATATTTTTCTCCATCCTATCCCATCCCCACTTGTTCTATTCTGTACTTTGATCCTGTCCCTTTTCAAAGGTGGGTGCTTCCAACTTCCCTCCCTGCCAGACTGACCTCCCTTCCATCATCCCCCCACTCATCCCCTTCCCCCCTGCTCTCCTATAGGGTGAGATACCCTATTTAGTGTGTATGTCATTCCCTCCCTAAGCCAAATTCATTGACTTTCACATTAGACATTAGTCAGGTTATAAAGAAGGATTGTATCTGATGGAATGAACAATGGGAAAGAGGAAACAAACCCAAACAAGATAAAGAAAAAGAACAGGTAGTTTGCTTCAATCTGGATTCAAACTCTGTTCTTTCTATTTTCTTCTCTGAATGTAGACATCTCTCTCCATCATGAGTTTTTTGGACTTGACTTATAACCCCGCATTGCTGAGAAGAGTCCAATCTATCAAAGTTGGTCATCACACATACTTGTGTCTGTAGTTGTATACAAATTTCTCCTGGTTCTTCTCTTCTCACCCAACATAAGTTTGTATAAGCCTCTCCAGGCAAATATGAAGTCCATCTGCTCCTTGTTTCTTTCTATGTCTCTCTTGTGTCTTGTAGTTGGAGGTTGAATTTTCCATTCAGCTCTGGCTTTTTCATCAGGAAGGTCTAGAAATCTATTATATCATTGAATGACCATTTCCTTGCCTGGAAGAATATGTTCAGTTTTGCTGAGTAGGTGATCCTTGGTTGTAATCTGAGTTCTTTTGTCATGTGAAAAATAATATTCCAGTTCCTCCAATCTTTCATTGTAGAAGCCGCCAGATCCTGTGCGATCCTCACTGTGGTTCCTCAATATTTGAATTGTTTCCTTCTGGCTGCTTGTAGTATTTTATCCTTTATCTGATAGTTCTGGAGTTTGGCCACAACATTTCTCGAACTTTTCAATTTGGGATCTCTTTCAGGAGGTGTCCAGTGGATTCTCTCAATTTCTATTTTACCCTCTGGTTCTAGTATCTCAGGGCAGTTTTCCTTGATGAGCTCTTGGAAGAAGTTATCCAGGCTCATTTTTTCATCATGATTTTCTGGTAGGTCTATGATTCTCAGATTATCTCTCCTAGATCTGTTTTCCAGGTCAGTTATTTTTCCATTAAGATATTTTACCTTTTTTTCTAATTTTTCATTCTTGATGTTTTGTTTGACTGATTCTTCGTTCATCATAGAGTTATTCACTTCAGTTTGGTTGATTCTAGTTTTTAGCAAATTATTTTCCTCGGTTAATTTTTGAAGCTCCTTTTCCATATCATACATTTTTCTTTTTAAGGAGCTGTTTTCTTAATTGTAATGTTTTTCTAATTTTGCAATTTTTATTTTAAAAGAATTATTCATTTTATCTTCTATCTTTCCAATTTGGATTTCAAAGTTCTTTTTGAACTCATCTAAGAATGTTTTCTGTGCTTGAGACCAGCTCCCTGTTGAGGCTTCAGCTGTGGGTGTGGAGTCAACACTGTCTCCCTCTGAATTTGGTTCCTCCCACTCACAATAGTAGGACTAAAGAGTCTTTATCTTTGCAGTCTGCTTTTTACCCATTTTGAGGCAGGGCCCTGGCCATGCCTTTCCTCTAGGGTTCCCAAGCCTTTACTGTTTAAAGTTTTGCTTTGGGGCAATAATTACTATGTTTTCAGGGTGATAGGGGAGTATTGGAGCAGCCAGGGTTCACTCTACCATCCTGGTCCCTGGAAGTCCAGATAGGGGCTTTTTAAATTTCCAGGCTGTGGGTTGGTAGTCCCAGGAGTAGCTGCTGCCACATCCAGGGACCCTGCATTTGACTCTTACCCAGCTCCATCCAGTCTCAGGCCTGCAATGATAGGCCTGGCAATGGCCCTTCCAGTTGGTGGGTCAACTTGCTTCCATGTTGATCAGGGCCTCTTTGCTGGCCCCCGTCGTCTCCCCCAAATAGCTTTAAAAAAAATTTCTTATTCTTTTACCTTTTCTTGAAAGCCTTATCTCATTCTGAGTTTTAGCACTCCTGATACTCTTCTTGCCCCAAATTTATATTTATTCTCCATCACTTTCCCTTGACTCCATCTTGTGTCTATGTCTTCTTTAATCAAATTTCATTGTTAAATTGCTTGTTAATTCCCACTGATTTCTTTAGACAACTCCTCTTCTTTCACCTCCTCCTCCAAATAGTTTGTACCTTTAAATTATTAATGTTGAGAATTCTTAACTTTTCTGGATTGACTTTATTTACAGAATTTAAGTTCATCAGATACTATCTAACCTCTCTTGGAAACCTTTTAAATCTACTCTTCCAAAATCTAAGGTATATTTTCATCTTTCTCCTCTTCTTTGTCAGAAATTCTGAGATGGAACAGTCCCTTCCTGCCAAAGTTCCCATAATTCCCATTTTAGCAATCAAGTTCCTATTGCTAGTGAGATTCAGATCCAGGATCTAATTTCCCCTGGTCGTTCTTATACCTACTGAGTTATATTGATCCTTTTATCCATTCATTGTTTTAAGAACTAAGAGCAAGTGAAGCTGCAGGAGATGAGGGGAACTTGCTTGGTAAAAACAAGAGTTCAGACCAGGATAGCAGTGGCCACATCTCTCCCAGCATAACATCACCTTGGAAGTACCAAAAACTTCCAGACCCCCCAAACTATTTCTGAAGACAGGGGGGGAAACAACAACAATGACAAAAACTAGCAGTGAAAACAGCAAAAAAAAAAAAAAAAAAAAAAAAAAGAAAAAAACTAGCTGAAAAAAAAAAAAAAAAAAAAAAAAGCCTGAAGCTTGAGAGACTGTCTCTTCACCCACAGATAAGCAGAAAGTTCAACTCAAGAAAGAGGTGGGGAAAATAAGCAAACAAAAAAAAAGAGAATTTGAACATAAAAAGCTACTATAGAGCCAAGGAAAACCAAGACATAAATTCAGAAGAAGACAAGAATGTCAAAACAGCTAGAAAAACAGTCTCAGTGAAAAATTCTAATTGGACCCAAGTTCAATAAGAATTCCTGGAAGAGTTGATTTGGTTTTGGTTGTTTTGTTTTGTTTTTTAAGAGAGATAAGAGTGAAAGAGGAAAAGAAATGATAATGATGCAAGAAAATTATGATAAGAAAATTAACAGCTTGGTAAAAGAGGTACAAAAAAATATTTTTAAAAAATATCACCTTAAAAACCAGAATTGGCCTGATAGTAAAATAGGCATGGAATATGCACAAAAATTCATGGACAAGAACTACTTAAAAAGCAGAATTGACCAAAAAGAAAAAGAGGTACAAAAGCTCACTGAAGAAAATAATTTCTTAGAAATTAGGATTGGGTAAGTAAAAGCTAATGACTCCATGAGACTTCAATAAACAATAAGACAAAGTCAAAAAGAATGTAAAAAAGGAAAAAAAGATGAAATATCTTGTTGGAAAAATAACTGACCTGAAAAACAGATTGAGGAGAGATAATTTAAGAATTATTAAACTACCTGGAATTCATGATCAAAAAAGAGTTTAAACAACATATTTCAAAAAATTATCAAGGAAAACTACACCCAATATCCTAGATTCAGAAGGAAAAACAGAAATCAAAAGAATCCACCAATCACCCACTAAAAGGGATCCAAAATGAAAACTCCTAGAAATATTATAGCCATTTTCCAGAGCTCCCATGTAAAAGAAATTACTTCAAGCAAATAGAAAGAAACCATTCAAATATCATGGAGCTACAGACAATATCACACAAGATTTAGTAGTTTCAACATTAAAGGAGGGGAGGGCTTGGAATACGATATTCTGCAGGTCAAAGGAACTAGGATTACAATCAAGAATCACCTATCCAGCAAAACTGAGTGTAATTCTTCAGGGGGGAAATGGATATCTAATGAGATAGAAGATTTCCAAGCTTTCTTAATGAAAAGACCAGAGGTGAATAGAAAATTTGATAATCAAACAGAAGGCTCAAGAGGCAAAAAGGTAAATATGAAAAAGTAATCATAATGGAGTTAAACTGTTTACATTCCTATATAGGAAAATATACTTGTAACTCCTGAGAACTTTATCAAGGCTAGGGAAATTAGAGGGACTCTATATAAACAGAGGACATGAGTATGACTTTATTATGTTGGAATGACCTCTAAAAAATAAGAATGTAGGAATGAGAAGGAAGGATGTACTGAGAGAAGGGGGAAGGAAAACATAGAATGAGCAAAATTTTCTCACATAAAGGGGCACGCAATAAAAGAGCTTTTATGGTGGACTGGAAATGTAGGGGATGGCAGGCAGTGCTTGAATCTCATTCTCATCATAATTGGTTCAAAAGGGAAGAAAAAATATACATACATAGATATAATGTGTGTGTACATACATACACATGTACTCAGTTGTGTATAGAAATTAAGCTTACCTATAGTGAAATGGGAGGGGAAGGGGGTAAAAGAAAGAAGGTGGTGATAAGAGGAAGGTAGATTAATGGAGTCAGTGGTTAGAAGGAAAATAGACTTTTGAGCAGGGATAGGATAAAAAGGGTGGTGGGAGAAACAGAAGATAGTGAGATGGAGGGAAATACATAGTTAGTAATCATAATTGTTGATGTGAGTGGGATGAGCTCACCCATAAAATGAAAGCTGATAGCAGAATGGTTTGGAAACTAGAATCCAATCAAATGTTGTTTACAAGAGACACTTCAAACAGAAACACACATGCAGAGTTAAAATAAAGGGCCAGAACAGAATCTAATATGCTTCAACTGAAATAAAAGAAAAAATGTAGGGGCAACAATCTCAGATGGAGCAAAAGCAAAAATAGATTTAATTAAAAGAGATAATCAGGGAAACTACATTTTGCTAAAAGGTATAGACACTGAAATACTACCACAATTTTTACAGCAAGTTTCTCTGATAAAGGCCTCATTTCTCAAATATATATTGGGTATAGAATTGAGTCAAATTTATAAAAATAAGAGCCATTCCCTTATTGATAAATGATTAAGGATATAAATGGCAGTTTTTAAAAGAAACCAAAGCTATGTAGCTATGAAAAAAATGCTCTAAATTACCATTGATTAGAAAAATGCACATTAAAAGAACTCTGAGGTACTACTTCACATCTATCAGAAATGACAAGGGGATCAGGGAAAAATAGATACACTAATGCATTGTTAATGGAGTAGTGACCTGGTCCAACCATTCTGCAAAACAATTTGGGATTGTACCCAAAGTGTTATAAAACTATGCATACTCTTTGACCCAGTAATGCCACTACTAGGTCTGTATTCCAAAGTGATCAAGGAAAAAGGAAAAGAACCTATATGTACAAAAATATTTATAACAGCCCTCTTTGTGGTGGCAATGAATTGGAAATTGAGACAATTCTCATCAATTAGGGAATAGCTAAACAAGTTGTAGCTTATAATTTTGATGGGGTACAATTGTGCTATAAGAAATGATAGAGGAGGGTAGTTTCAGAAAAAGACCTATATGAACTGACACGAAGTGAAAGTGAAAAGAACTAGGAGATCATTATACATAGTAAGAGCAATGTTTCGATGATTAGTTGTAAATGATTTCGCTGTTCTGATCAATACAATAATCTAAGACAATTCCAAAGGACGCATGATGGGGGAAAAAATGTTTTCCGCCTTCAGAGAGAGAACTGATTAACTCCGAGTGCAAATTGAAGTATAACTTTCTCACTTTATTTGTATTGCTTTTTCTTGGAAATATGACTAATATGGAAATATATTTTGCATGATTTCACATGTATAATTGCTATCATATTATTTGCCTTCTCAGTGAATGAGAAAAGGGGATAGAGTGAAGGAGAGAATTTGGAACTCAAATTTTTAAAAAGAAGAGTGTTGAAAATGAATAAATAATATTTATTTTTAAAAAAGGAACTAAGAGCCTGTTCTTGCTGCTATAACAAACTCCAACCTTTAGCATGTAAGCATTTGTTAATGCTATCATGTAACTGGAAAGGAATTTTAAAATAACCAACATCTGGGGTGGCCAGGTAGCACAGCAAGTAAGAGCACCGGCTCCAGTGTCAGGATGACCTCTGGATCGAATCCCGGCTTAGACACTTAGCACTCACCCAGAAACACCTGGCCACGTAACCTTGAGCAAGTTACTTAACCCTGATTGCTTTAAAAAGAAAAAAGACCAGCATCTATGAGTCCTTCTGTACACAGGTATCCTTAAATCTTAACACTTCTAATGTGTAGTTCTGGTCACAGTGTCCCCACCCTGTTGGGAAGGGTGGGAGGTGCTGGAACAGACAAAAAGTTGTACAATACACTGCAACTAGGTATATCATTTTGAGTTCATTCAATATACAGAATGTTAAAGAATTGAAAGAATTGAGGGCGGAGCCAAGATGGAGGAGTAGAAGCAGGACCTTCCCGCGGCTCTGGCTTCCACCCTCCCCAATCCATGTAAAAAGGGGACTCTAAAAAAACTTTGGAGCTGCGGAACCCACAAAATGACACAGAGAAGCTAACCTCCCACCAAGGACACCCCAGCAGGCCGGCAGGAATCCAGCACAGCGCTCTGGGAGCCGAGCCCAGCCCCACTCAAAGGCTTTAGCCCCAGGGTGGGCCTGACCAGCCACAGCCAAAGGGACTCCAGATCAACAGCAGCTGTGGCTGTTTCCAGATTTATCAACAAATAGATACAAAGGACAAAGTGAGAGGTCAGTACAGTCTGGACTTTGGGACCAGTAAGTGGGAGTGCATGGCTTTTACCCCCAGGGCGAAAAGCCACTGAGAGGCCAGCACAGCCAGCCAGATCTACATGGCAGCTTCAGCTCTTGGCCTGCAGAGTGTAGGGGGAACAAGCACCAGTCTGAGGGGTAATCGCTCTTGCTTTAACCTGCTTGGATCTGGATTGCAGTCTAGGGTGGAGGTTCTGGGGTGTGTGTCCAGCTTTCCTGAGGGTGTGGAGACCTCAGAGAGGGCACCCATCTAATACCTCCAGCAGCTGAGAAAACCGTAGCTTTCAGGACGAAAGCTCCCCTGTCTGGTGGCAGGGCAAAATGAGCAGGCAAATGAAACAAAGCAGACAGAAGATTCCAACAATACACTCCTATTTTGGGGACAAAAAGGAGCAAAGCATGGAACAGGAGGAAAGCAGTGAAGTCAGAACTCCTGCACCTAAAGCTTCAAAGGAAAATACAAGCTGGTTACAGGCCATAGAGGACCTTAAGAAAGATTTTGAAAACCAAATAAGAGAAGTGGAGGAAAAATTGGGACGAGAAATGAGAACAATGCAAGAAAATTATGAAATGAGAGTCAACAGCCTGACTGAGGAAAATAGTACCTTAAAAAACAGACTGACTCAAATGGCAAAGGAGGCCCAAAAAGGCAATGAGAAGAATGCCTTAAAAAGATGAATTTGCCTGATGGAAAAAGAATCTCAAAAACTCAATGAGGATAATCATTGCTTCAGAATTAGATTGGAGCAAATGGAAGCTAATGACTTTATGAGAAATCAAGATGCTGTTAAACAGATCCAAATAAATGAAAGAATAGAAGGAAATGTGAAATATCTCATGGGAAAAACCACTGACCTGGAAAATAGATCCAGGAGAGATAATTTTAAAATTATTGGACTGCCTGAAAGCCATGACCAAAGTAAGAACCTAGAAATCATCCTCCAGGAAGTTCTCAAAGAAAACTGCCCTGATGTTTTAATACCAGAGGGCAAAATAGAGGTTGAAAGAATCCACCGATCACCTCCTGAGAAAGATCCCAAAAAGAAAACTCCTAGGAATATTATAGCCAGGTTCCAGAATTCCCAGATTAAGGAGAGAATATTACAAGCAGCCAGGAAGAAACAATTTGAATATTGTGGAAACACAATCAGGATAACCCAGGATCTGGCAGCTTCTACACTGAGGGATCGAAGGGTTTGGAATATGATATTCCAGGGGGCAAAGGACCTGGGATTAAAACCAAGAGTCACCTACCCAGCAAAACTGAGTATTATGTTTCAGGGGAAAATATGGTCATTCAGTGGAATACAGGACTTTCAAGCATTCTTGCTGAAAAAACCAAAGTTGAATAGAAAATTTGACATTCAGATACAAGAAGCAAGAGAAGCACGAGAAGGTAAACAGGGAAAAGGAATCATAAGGAACTTATCAAAGTTGAACTATTAACATTCCTACATGGAAAAACAATAATTGTAACTTATGAAACTTTTCTCAGTAGTTGAAGGGATTAGAAATATATATATGTTTGTCTATATATGAGGGTATATGGGCATATGAATACATATGTGAATGTGTGTATATATGTTTACAGGTATATATAGATAGAGGGCACAGGACCAATTTAACAGGAAGGAATGATACTTAAAAGGTGAAATTTAGAGATGAGAGGAATATAATGAGAGGAGATGGGGAGAGACAGATTGGGGTAAACTATCTCATACAGAAGAGGCAAGGGAAAATGGTTACAATGGAGGGGAAGAATAGGAAGGCAAAAGGGAATGGGTCAACCTTATTCCCATTGAATTTGGCTTGAGTAGGGAGTGAAATACACACTAAATAGGGTATCTCACCCTCCAGGAGAATAGGGGGGGAAGGGGATGAGAGGGGGTACAATAGAAGGGAGGGTAGGCTGGGGGGAGGGAGGTTGGAAGCACTCACTTTTGAAAATAGACAGGATCAAAGTGGAGAGTAGAGTGGGTGGGAGGTGGGATGGGAGGGAGGAAAGTGTAGTCAGTCTTTTACAATGTATCTACTATGTTATTGTTTTGCATTAACCACACATGTGCAACATATACTGAATTGGTATCTTCCCAGTAGGGGTGGGTGACAGGGAAGGAGGGGAATGAATCTGGAATTGAAAGTTTTGAAATCAAATATTCAAATATGTATATGTGTGTGTGTGTATACTATAATTAATACCATCTTACATGTAATTGGGAAATAGAATGTGCAGGCACTGAGGCATAAAGATCCACTGGAAAAGTGGAAAGGGTTATGGGGTAAAATGTGGGAAAGAGCAGATTGGAGGAGGGGATATCCTGTGGGACTGCTATTTTGGGGCGGTGGGTGGGGGAGAAATGGGGAGAAAATTTGTAACTCAAAATCTGGCAGAAACGGATGATGTAAATCAGAAGTTAATAAAGCATTTAAAAAAAAGAATTGAAAGAATTAACTGACTCAAGTTGGGGCACATCATGAATTAGGTAGTAGCACCTTGGGAAGTGTGATGCTACAAGTCAGCTCTATTAGTTCTTATAAATACCCAGGGAAATTGAGGAGGAAGGATAAAAACCTTCAGGAACTGCTAGTGTGAAGTCAAGAGATTATCATACTCTGAATAAGTTCCTTTGGGGGGTAGAAAGGTGTTGCTGACTGCAGAGAAGAAATCTGCAACATGCTCAAATTCCCAACAGGCATAAAATAGTGCACCCATTATTCCCAATATTGTGAAATTGATTTTTCCCCTAACTCCTTCCTAAAAGTTCTGATGAGTTCCCTACCCTCCAAGAACCAGGTCCATGGACCCAAAGAGATTCACGTTCTAACTATTGGTGTTTTATATGATAATTTACTTTTATTAACTTATTTTCCCCTACCCATACAGAAAACTAGGAATTTTAAAGGTTAAGTCATGTAGTTTTTCGGTTTCCCATTGTACTAACAGACCCAGGCAAAGAAGAGCATTGAAACCATAAATATTTAATAAGGAGAAAAATGAATATCAAAGTATTAAAAACCAATATTGATTATAATCCTGAATGTATGCAAGGTATTTAAAACCCCACATAGAATAGATGGGGTCATGATTTCTGTCAAAGTCATGAGTAGGGAAAGCTTAGACTTGATTTCTCTTTGGAGGTGGAAGGTACTTACTCTTGGATGATCTCCCATCTCTTTACAAGTGAGCAGCTCATATCTTTCTCTACCCCCATTTCCTACCCAATTAGTCCTTTCTCTTATAGAAGTGGGGGAAAAAAGTTCCTTCTCCCCTCTTTCAACCTAGGAAAGGGACAAAGTAAAACTTCCTCAGTTACTGGCAAGAAAAGACCTTCCTTCTCCTCAATGTGAAAATTTTCTTTCCCTTCTCTATAAGTACACAGATACCTCTCCTACTGGAGCAAGTAGAGAGAGAGATTCTTACACTCAGAATGAGGAGCTTCTATTTATCTCCCCAGCACTCATCACATGTTTGGCATAAAGTACTTAGTAGATGTTTTTTAACTCATTGATTTATTTATTCCTTCCATCTCAGTCAGCAAAAGTTTTTAGCTGAGTCTTTTGGGGAGTGTTTCTACAGGACAAATTTCTCCTTTTGCTATGAACTCAATGAGAAAATAGAATTCCATTAACCAAAATTAATTTTATAACCAAATTTGCTAGAAAATATTTCTCCCATAGGACAAGGAATATTTTAAATTGAAGAAACAACCAAAGTAAAGCAGTATTGTCCTCTCTATATTTAAGGAATAGTATATTTTATTTTAAACTCTTTTCAGAAACATGTATGATAGGGTTAGCTAGGTGGCACAGTGAATAGAGCACCAACCCTGGAGTCAGGAGGACCTGAGTTCAAATCCGGCCTCAGACACTTAACACTTACTAGCTGTGTGACCTTGGGCAAGTCACTACCCAAATTGCTCTGCCTTCCCCCCTCCAAAAAGACCAAAAAAAAACCAAACCCAGAAACATGTACGATAAAAAGAAAGTATATTGAGTATAATTCTTAGCATCTAATGCTGTCCACATTACACAATAGGCTCTTTCCAAAGTTGTATATGGCATATAGGTCCAAATAGTCCAAATCCTGCTCAGACTGACTATCCTGATACCATTTAAATGAAGCTTATTTTATTTAGAAAGATTGCTTAGTATTATAGTTCCCATTTTAGTGGATACAAGGAGAGAGAAATTATATCTTTATACTATTAACATAAGTAAATTAGTGATCATAGGATCATACAATTAGAACTAGAAGGCATAGTAGACCAATTGTCTACTATGTATACTAAAATTGAGACCAATGTCTTACACACACACACACACACACACACACACACACACACACACACGCACACACATTCGACAGCTGAAGAAGCAGAAGCACAGAGAACTTAAGTTACTTGTCCAGGGTGATTTAACTAATAAGCACTTGAAGAACAACATTTAGGGTGAATTTGAACTCAAATCCTTCTAACTCTAAATCTATTTACTATACAATGATATCTTTCAAGGAATATACTATTATAAGATTCTATACCTTCATTTGTCCCTTCCAAAACCCAAAATCAAGCTAATTTTTAGGCTAAAATAATTCTTTAAATTATTGTTTTAAATAAAATCTGCTTTTGAATTAAAATTTAACCTTATGACATTTTTAGTCTTCATGAAGATCTTCCACTATCTGTCCCCAACCAAATCTCCTTCCTTATCTCCCAATACTTTCATACATTAATCATCCACTCAAAATCATAAAACAGAGTACAAAGCCTCACAGAGGTTATCTACTCCGATATGTACCTGGCTGAAAAATCTCCTCTGCAATAATCCCAAGAAGTTATCTAAATCTATGATCCTGAGAAATCATAGCTATAAACAAAGAGAAAACATCCCTATGTTGGATAGGTTGATTTTTATCAGAGAAAGAGTATCTCTGAGCCAGTTAAGTTTATGGAGGTTGAAATTATTAAGTATATACTGTTAGTGAGTATATCTAACACTGTGAAGCATTAGGATTCTATCAGGAAAAGTACAGATCAAGTTTTGCCTGGAAAAGAAAAATAGTATCTCTTAACTGTGGTGTTCCCTCACATTAGGGATAGATTACAACTCAGTTTCTTGATTGTTTTGTGAATTTGTACCACCTTGCATGTTTAATTTTTTGGTATGATATTAATTATTTTATTGTTATTTACCTTTTAGTATAAATGAGAATTATTTAGCATCTGATTTATATCTGATACTTTCTCCATATATCCTATTTAGCCATTCCTGAAGTTTTCTAACTGTTCAGTCATTATTACCAAGTAAATGGAAATTTCTTATGACATGGTGGCAATTTTAGTGATGACTTAAAATGTTTGTTGTTCTAAATAGTCTAGATAAGAAATAATTCTAAGCTCATGTTTTTCTCTACCAACTCCCCCCACACACAAAAAAGCACCTCTTTCCTTATTCTAATGCCACTATTTCTATCAAAGTACCAATAAACCCAACTTTGCAATCCCAAAGTCAACCTCAAATCCTCACTCCTCATATCTAGTCAGTTTCCAAGGCTTGCTCTGTCTCTGCCATCTCAGGCATCTATTTCCTTTTCTCCATTCTCTCCACTTTAATGTAGGTTCTCACTACCTCTTGCCTAAACTGCTACAATAGCCTCTTAACTGTTCTCCCTGTTCTCCCTGCCCTCCACCTCTCCACCACTCCACTCTCCAATACATCCTCCAAACAGTTACAATTCTTAAAGTGTAGATCTGACCATGCTATGCCCCTGATCCAAAGTTCCTGTTGTTATTTCTTTTAACCTGGGATAAAATACAAACTCTTCCATTTGGCATTTAGAGCCCTTTGCAATCTGGCTCCAGCCTTCCTTTCTGGGTTAGTGCACAACAATACTTTTTTCATGCATTCTATATTTCAGACAAATTCATCTATTTGCTTTTCATAACAGTATTCCATCTCTCATCTCCTTGCCTTTGCACTTGCTGTGCTCTTAGCCTAGAATGCTGTCCCTCCTCACTTCCCTTTTAGAATTCTAGCCACTTGAAGGCTTAGCTCAAGAGCCACCTCCTATTAGAGAACTATTCTGAGTCCCAAGGGTTGTCAATGTCTTTCCTCTACAAAATTACAAGGCATTTATTTGGAGTATTTCGAATTTGTTTATCTGTATACTTATTGTTTCCCCCAACAGAATGTAATTACCTTCAGGTCATAGCCTGGTTAAGTTTTGATTGTGTATTTCCAGTGTCATGCACAGTGCCTCTTGATGTAGGAAGTGCATAAACATGCTTGGAAAGTGGGAAAGGAGAAAAAGGAAGGAAGGAAGGAAGGAAAGAAGGAAGGAAGGAAGGAAGGAGGAAGGAAGGAAGGAAGGAAGGAAGGAAGGAAGGAAGGAAGGAAGGAAGGAAAAAAAGAATCAATTGTAAAAAGTCTAAAGTCAGGTAATATTACACCTGATACAATTGTGTATAAAGGATATTTTCTAAAAAGCTAATTATATTATCCTGTGAAGATATTAGTCCATCAGGTATTCACCTTGAATTAAACAACCATGATTTCTCATCTTTATTCCTTTTCTTATACTCAGTTATCTCCAACACCATTTAAGAGACAGTTTTTAATGCTGATGCTGTTGCTGCTGGTGGTTTTAGTTCAGCTGTTTCGGTTTGATGGTAGCACACTAAATTAACTCTGAATGGAGACAGTAAAATTAATTCTCACTATACCTCTCAGTCATCTACTATAGCAGTCACTTGTATTTGGAATTAAAAATTGTCTGTGTCCCACAAAAATCCCTGTACTTCCCCTTATTTTACTGCCAACTGTTAAGCCTAGCCATGCAGAATTATGAAACTAAAGCTATAGGATGAGTCAAATTATCTCTACCTTGTCTGTATTTTCTACTGTAGAACCCTTTGTATTTGCCAAAAAATATCTCTCTAACAATTTTTCTGGATGGGAAAAGGAAGCATTCTTCTTTACCTGTTGAAGGTAAGCAAGTTTAGCAGCCTAAACTGGGTTCTAATTTCACTTTCACTACTAACTTACTCTTTGACTTTAGAAAGCTATTTGATGTTAACTACATGATAACAGCCTCTGGCTTCTTGTTGCATGACTTTTCCTAAAAGCAAATTTATGCCAAAAAAAAATACCCAGAAATGAACCCAGAACATGATGCTTAATAGTTCTACTGTGCTCTTTTCAGAACACAACTAGAGTTCTGGAAGTCACAATTTATAAAGGATATTGGCAAACGGGAACACATCTGGAGGAAGGTACCCAGAATAATGTAAAGACTAGAAACCATGACATATAAGGATTGGCCAAAAGAATTGGGGTCACTTAGCTTCGATAAGAAAATTCCTGGGGAGATGACAGCTGTCTCCAAATACTTCTTACCATCATAGTATCAGAGACTTAAAGGTAGAAGAGGCATTAAAGGTTATCTAATCCAACACCCTCATTTTACAGATAAAGAAACCAAGTCCCGGGGAAGTTAAGTGATTTACCCAAAGTTGTAGAGGTAGAGAAACAAGATTTGAACCCAGATAAAAGGATTGATCTGGAAGTTCCAATTCATTTCAACACGTACTTATTAATATGTGCTATCGCGGAAAGAGCACTGGTTATTAAATCAGAACACTTGAGTTCAAAGCCTTCCTCTGACACTGAATGCCTATTTCACATTAGGTAAGTCATAACCTCCCCAAATCTCGGTTTCCTTATCTGTCAATGGATGGATTCAGACTAGAGGGAGACACTGAACTCTAGTGTCAAAGCTACAATTTTATAATCCTGAGAGTTTGCTATGGGCCACACATTATTCTCTAGGTTCTAAGGATACAAAGACAAAAAATGGAAACTATCCCTGCCCTCAAGAGACTTACATTGTTCTGGATGCAAACAGTCTGTACACCTAGAAGTAAATTAAAATGATAAAAGAAATTTTAAAGTGGTAACTTACTAAAAGAATCAAGAAAGATCTCATGTAGGAAGGAAGATTTGAGTGAGCCTGAAATGCAGCTAAGGATTTCAACGGGAGGTAAGAAGGGGAAAATATGACTTTATATGCCAGCATCCACATCCATTTCACTTGTTAGAATGTTCAAATATTTTTCCCAGGGTAGAGCATCCTTAGGTCTGGGCAGGCACAGTGAGTCACTCGGCAATCTGGTGTCTGATCAGCATAATTTGTTGCATACTCCTAATTAATTAAAACATTTATTAAGCCCCTACTATTTGTGAGTGACTGTGCTATTTATTCACTGAGGCACAAAGACAAAATGGAAATAGATCTTTCCCTCAAGAGGCTTACATTCTAGTGGGGAAGATAATAGCAACAGCAGCAGCATAGCATTAAGGTTTGCAATGCGCTTTACAAAGGTTATGTTATTCAGTCTTCACCACAGCCTTGGGATATAGGTGTTATATTATTTTCCCCGTTTTGCAGATGAGGAAACAGAGGCAAACAGAGGTGATAAGATTTGTCCCAGGTCACACAGGTAGTATGTGCCCAAAGCCTGTATTTGAACTTAGGACTTCCTGACTTCAAGTCCGATAATCTATCACTAAGCCATGTGCATGTACCTATATAGTATTTACAAAATAAATATGAGGTTAGATAACTGGCAGGGGAGAATCAGAAAAGGATGCATGTAAAAGATAGCACTTGAGCTGAACTTTGAAGGACACAAGTGACTCTAAAAGATGAAAGTGAGGAGGGGGCATATTCCATTCATTGGAGATAGCACATATCCAATGACATGTTATGAGGAACAGCAAGGAAAGGAATCCTGGAGCCCAGGAAGATGGTGTGACTGAAATGAGGTGTCTGTCTCCTGAATTTGTTCTCATATAAAATCAACTTTGCATAAAAACACAAATGTGAGTGCCTTGCAGACCAGCACAGTTGCATATGATGTTTTTAGAGTTTATATTCCTAATAAAACTCTTTAGAATATAGTTTAAACAATAGTTCTATTGGGGCCACGGAGATTGCCATCGAATTGTTTAGACACTTTTGGAACGAAATTATTTAGACATTTTGGCAGCAAAATAACATTATAACAGAGCCTCACATGATCTGAATGAAAAAGACCCGTTATCTGTCCTAGTTTTAGATGGCAGAAGTAGGGTCAATGACTGGAAGTTAGAAGGAAGTATGTTTCATTTCAGTCTAAGGATGAATTTTGTAAAAATAGAGCTGTCCAAAAAAAAAAAAAATGAAAAAAATGGGATTGGTTGCCTTGTCAAAAAGTAAGATCTCCATCACTATTCAAGCAGAAACAGAATTACGGTTTGTCAGGGATATTTTAAAAGGAATGTCTACATCAAGTATATTAGACTAGATGAATTTTAAGTTCCATTATGATTCTAGATTCTGAACACATATCTCAGACCTAATAAAAATTCTAAATTCAACCTGTATCCATATATTTGTGTGAGGAAGTCAACAGCATATATGACTCTGTAACCCTTGAAGATAACAGCTTATTAAAGCAACAAAAATTGTGTTGAGATAAAGGACAATCGATAGCGGAGACCAATATCCATTCATTTACCCATTTATACAATAAAACATTAATTAAGTGCCTGTAATATGCCAAGCACTAGGAAGAATGAAATAGATAATAAAAAATGATCTCTTCCTATATGGAATGTATACTCCAGCAGAAGAGTATAAAATAATTACAAAAACACAATCTTATGTCTGGTGACAGCCTTGGAGTTTTTTCAGCCTTTCCTAGTTTTTTTCTATATTGGTCAACATGTGATAATTCATCACCAGGACCATTCTGGAGGTCTCTTCAGCTTGATAGACTGTCCCCATTATATTGTAAACTCCGTGAGATCAGGGACTCTGCTATTTTCAGTGCTTAGCAGAGGGCCTGTTATGGGTCAACTAGGTGACTCAGGAAGACCTGAGTTCAAATCTGATCTCAGACATTAGCTGTGTGACCCTGGGCAAGTCACTTAACCCTGTTTGCCTCTGTTTCCTCATTTGTATCGTGAACTGGAGAAGGAAATAGCAAACCACTCCAGTATCTCTGCCAAGAAAACCCCAAATGGCATCACAAAGAGTCAGACAAAGCTGAAATGATTGAACAATAACAACAAAATGCTTTTTAATTGGTAGATTGGTAATTGGTAGCACCCAGTAGACTTTGTACTTGAGTACTCAGTGTCACCTTGAGCACTGAAGGAAGCCTCCACATCACAGTGAGGGACAATACTGCACAAGAACTAAAATGAAGAATAAAAGATAACAAGAGAGATAGACGTTTTGTGAGAGAAGATTCAGATTAAATGCCTCTTCTGCCATGAAGCCACCAACAATCCATCCATATTTAGAATTTTTTTTTCTTGTCATAGACCATAACAATGAGTATCATGAGGCTCAAATAAGGTAAGGAATATAAAGCACTTTGCAACCTTTATATTGCTATATAAATACCAGTGCTTTGTTTATTTCTTTGTTTAATATTGGCCTACAGTCACAAGACCTACAATCTGGTAATGGTTTCGTTCCCTTAGTCTGCTACTGCATTCCTGCTGAACTCAAACCATGTTTTTAGAGCAATTACAGGGGCATGCTGGTAAATGTTTAACAACCTGGTTCTCTGTTCCTGCCCCCAACAACAAAAAAGTATGTAGTCACATTTAAATTTAATCTTCATTATCAACAGTTTGTTAAATCTACTCAGTTCTCAAGCTTTGTTTTGTAGGGATTTCTGATCACTAAGGTGTAAAAGCTAACACTGAAAATTGAATAATTTTTTAAAATTTAACAATGATCCCATTGAGCTCATTGAGACCATGTTCTGAACCCATACTCCCTCATTTCTCTTTCAAAGGGCAAAAATAATAGGTAAAGGTGTTCTAGGCAAAGATTTTACATAGTACAAACAAAGGCAAAGTGGTGAGAAGATATTGGGCGTGTCTTGATATAATGATTAATAATCTTGCATGGGAAGAGTGCCCCAAAATGGAAAAGAATGAAATGAAGTTAGGAAGTTAGGGAATTGCCAGGTTGTGAATGATCTTAAATGGAAAAAAAAAAATAAAGTTGTTTAATAAACAAGGGAGCCATTAAAGGATTGAATTTGGGGAGAACCTGAAGAAAAAGGTTGAGAGAGGAAAATAAACATGATCAATCCTGTGCATGAGGAAAGTCAAAATGGCAGTGGGATTAGATATAACCTAAGTTAATTATAATAATTACATTGGAGTAGATAGTAGTATCTAACCATTAATAAGAAATGCATGGCATTCCCCAGAACAAGAGTCCCCAATGGGTCAATCACAATCTATCAGTTAAACACAGGTGGAAAGGACTTTAGAGAGCATCTACTGTAGTCCTAATTCCTTTTTTTATGCATAAGCAAAATGAGACTAAGAAAAATTGATTGATTTACCCATTATCTTTGCTTTTTTCTACAGGGTAGAAGGCGGGGCAATTGGGGTTGTGACTTGCCCAAGGTCACACAGCTAGTAAGTGTTAAGTGTCTGAGGCCGGATTTGTACTCAGGTCCTCCTGACTCTGGGGCCAGTGCTCTATTCACTGTGCCACCTAGCCTCCCCTACCCATTATCTTTGAGATTGCAAGTAGTAACCCTGAGATCTCAACCCGGGTCCTCTAGTTCCTCAGTCAGTGCTTTTTCTGTTATACTAAGAAGCCTTTCACAATTAATCTGCATGACAGGAGAGGCAATAAGCTACCCTTCTCCACCATAATGTTGTGTTTTTCCTTGTTGTCGATGGCAATGATGACAGTGATGACCATAATGTAACATTCCACCTCAAAGCCTCTCTCAGACTTTGGGCTAGCTATATCCACATATGAAGTAGTCAGGAATGAGGCTAATCTGGAACAAGGGATAATGATCTTGTCCCTTGGACTTAGTTTGTTTCTGTCTTTTCCCCCATCAATTCATTTATATGGGAGAAGAAAAGATGCTTTAGGTTTTAAAACTGTGGAATCCTGTACACCAAAGATATTCGGTAGTTATTAAGCAAATGACCAACTCCAAAGAAATATTTGCTTAATGGTTTATATTATAACTTTCAGACATAAAAATTGGGAAGTATAAAGAATGTCCACCATCAGTTTAAGTGGGGTTACCTGCAGAGATTCTCAAAGCCCAATGGCCAGACATTTGAGGACAAAGAAAAAATTAAACCTGGAGGAATTAGCTAGCTGGGAGAACCTTACTCCATTTACTAAAGAGTTTGGTATCTGATAATCTAATGTCAAGAAAATGAGAATTTTTGTAACAAAGGCTCTGAAGGGAACAAGAAAAAAGAATGTGAGGATAAAAGCATTATTTATTGATTCTAGGCGAGAAATTTTTCTGACTTTTCTAAAAGAACCATAGCAAGGGGGAAAAAAATAACTATGGTCTTTAAGCTAAAACAGCATGACTGTGTCTGTGTTACTTCTGAGGAAGAGATAGCCCAAGGATTTCAGCTCGTCTGGAAGCTGGAATAAGTTCAGCAACAACCAGGGAACTGTATCTGATGGAAGAGAGTCCAGTGTAGTAGTGTCCATGTGAGCGGCGTCCAACTGGGAGTACTTATCCATCTAAGCAGTGTTTAATCAAGCATCATCTAATGTAGCAGTGTCCAGGGGTGGCTACAAGAGCAGGGGGCAGGCCCAGTGAGAGCAGCACAATGACAGCATTAGAAGACATCAGTGTCCCTAAAATATCAGAAATAGAAGTTGCCTTTTCCATACAGGTTGCCTATAATGAATGTGTGCTCCTCTGTAAGGATACCTTGGCCACATGTTTTCCTTCCAAGTGGATTATACTTGGAAGAAACACATAAGACACATAAGGAACATATAAGACAACAAACAAAATCAGATTATACAGTCTATAACATTCCCTACATGTCATTGAGTATACTTTGGGGAGAACGTGTACCCTAGATTTATGGGAAATACATTTTGATGCTACTTTTTCATAGTAACTGGCACAAAATAATTGCTTGTTGATTCATTAATTAATTTATTATTCTACCACTTCATTAAATGCCATTGTTTGGACCTACCTCTGTCCTCTGGCTCACTATTGAAGGTAAATATGTCTCTGGAAGCTCAAAAGCATTAGTGTTTAAGGGATTCCATTTACTAAGTTCCTTGAACTTAGAATAGCCATTCTCTGAAAATCATATCCTGAGAGTTGTGGTAGAAGGTTTGAACCCAGGTCCTCAGAATTACAAATCCAGGACACTATCTACTGAACCATAGTCTCCATGGAAGTAATTATAGTTCACAAGAGTCTCCATCAATTCATAAGATTGTTATTTAACTTCATTCCTCTCTGTTATATCTCAACATTAGGATCATATCATCATAGACTTAAAGCTTAAAGAAAATTTAAAGACCATCTAGTCAAACTCCCTCATTTTGCTGATATAGAAACTGAGGACCAGAGAGGTGAATTGATTTACCCAGAATTACAAAGGAAGTAATAGAGCCAGATATCAGCATTTGATCAATTTAAGGACCTGATTGACATATTGAAATTATGCCTACATGACTAACTGCTGCCCTGTCCTAACTAATTTTTAGTCAACCCAATCACCTCAGCCACCTATCCTTTATGAAATGGCACTTGAAGCACTGGTCTGCCCAATCATTAGGTCATATAAATGAGCTACTACTTACTGTTCTTACTAAAAGTTATGGCTGTAAAAGATCTGGGCATGAGATAGCCCAACTCTTCTGTTTGTACTTGCTATATTTATGTAAGAACTGGGCACATTTGCAAAAAATGACAATTGTTAAACTGACATCTTCTTACCAGAAAGAAAACATCAAATTTGGTTTCCGAGACAGTCCATTTTTCTTCAGCGTCACCCTGATAGCCTCAGTGGTAGAGCCTTTGGGTGAGAAATGCTATGACATTTGATCTACCGTCATGGAGGCACCTTATGAGAACTCACTTTGAGGGAAGAAATGATTAAATACTTCCCTTACCAGGAAGAGTAGAATTAAATTGCTTTCTTCCAAAAATGAAATTATGATAGATGAGCTAATTAGCCTAGAAGATTTCCTTTTGGGGGGATGGGGGAAGGGATGAAATATTCATGCTACCCAAAAGTGAATAAATAACTGGGTATCCACTGCAAATGTACTGAGGGACTATGGGTAATGGCAAAATGAGGGATTTGATAATGCAACATAAATTGTCATTGGAGGGTCTATCATTAAACTGTCATTAGATACTCTGTTTATGGAGCAAAAAATTGATGAAGAAAATAAACATGGCCATTCACATAAAGAAATAGAATCGTCCTTTGTACATCTCAAGACACTATCTCAAGAGAAGACTGTTATAATATTATTTTTAGAAGTAGAAGGCAAAGAGAAGCTTGCTACCTATTATAGCAGCTATTTAAGAAGGTAGGTCAGTCATATGAGAAGAATAAGAGCTAACCATTTAGCATCCCAAGTGCTCCATTGGTACCCAAGCAATTTCAAGAGAAGGGGAAGAAGAACTTTAGTCCAATTATTTAGTCCATAATTGGATCTGGACGAGATAGGTTATAACATGGTCTACAGAAGGGAGGACCCACAGTAAAATCACAGATGAGTGAGAAATAATGTTTAAGTAAAAGAACTCATAAAAACTAACTGTGAATTCTATAACATTTGTTCTATGAAAGAATGAAATGTTTTCAGGTAAATGTTTTTGAAGTAATTTCTCTTCTCCTTAATTTAAAATTAAAACTGTACATTTTTGGATCTGGATCCTGTTTAAATTATTTTCATCTAATTTCAGATATTAGTATTCTCGATTTAGTCCCACAATTCAGTGGGGCAACATAGAATCAAGTCTCAGTAACAAACATTTTGTTATTGCCAATAAAAGCCTCATTCTCATCACCCCAAACCTAGGCTTCATCCAGATTTCAACTTTCTTCTCCTTCAAACCTACTGAGGCAGCAAAAGTCAAACAAGTAAGGAAATGGACAAGTTTCCATTTTTACCTCCCTCTCTGCTGTAGTTGTTTTCTCCCAGAGAGAAAGCGCTATTGAGCAATAAATTGGTTGAGAATTGGAAGAGAGGGAAAGGAAAGCAAAAGACCTCAAAATGAATAACTGATCTACAATTTCCCAAAAGGCAGAAATAACACCAAAGACAACAAACAAAATCAAGTTCTCCAATGTTAAGGGTTTACCAATCAATCAGACTTACGGAAGATCTAACAGAGAGGCCAACAGGACTAAATCTGAGCACAGATTTGAAAATTAGATCTTTTTCAGGTGTTATGGTAACCATCAGGTTGAAGTGCCTATCTCAGGAGCTGTCATTGTTAATAGCAAATACTTGAGTATTGTGTGCACATAAAACTTCTTTCTCTTAAAAATTTAGAAAGCGTTATCTTAAAAAAAAAAAAAGAAACAGAAATCAACAGAATCTGGTTACATGAATAGACCCTAAGTTACTGAGGTTGGCTACTTAACTGCCTCTGTGACCTTAGGCAAGTGATTTCACTGCTCTAGGTAAGAATTTCTTCATCTGGAAAATAATTATAATAGCTTTCGTGTATATAAGGCTTTATGATTTGCAAAGCTCTTAATAGACGTTATCTGAGTGATCCTTACAATAAGCCTGGGAACTAAACTATATTTGAGGCATGGAGAGAGGTTCAATAAATTGTCCAGGGTCACAACAAGTGATAATTGGAGGCAAGATCTAAATCCAGGTCTAGCTGACTCCTGGTCTAATACTCTATTCCCTACACCATGCTGCCCTTCTATTATCCTTTGAACCTATGAAAAGCTAATGTCCCAGTCACCTTTATAGCTATGTTTACACTATTTAGCTAGGTTGACCAGTATCTCATAGAGTAATAGATACACTATTAAATTATTATTATTAAATTAATTAGATGTTATTAATAAAGTTGGAATCACAGAATCAAAGGAATTTAGAAAGGACACTAGGAACTATGTAATCCAATTCATCTAAGAAAGCAATTTTTGCTATGACATGCCTGATAAGTGGTAGCCCAGGCTCTGCTTGAAGATTTCCAAAAAATGGAAACCTACCATCTCTCAAGGCAGCTCATGCCTTTTTGGTCATCTCTTCCTTCCATCAAGTCTAAATACATCTTGTCACAATTTCTATCCACTGCTTCTAGTTCTGTTCTCAGGGGCCATAAAGAATAAGGATGGTGATGATGGTGGTTGGCAGTTGGTGGTGGTGGTGATAATGACTACATCTAGCATTTATATCAGTCTCTAAGGTTTTCAAAGTACTTCACAAATATCCTATTTGATCTTCACAACCATTGGAGAAACAATTCTATTATACTAACCCCATTTTACAGATGAGGAAATTGAGATAGCCAGAGATTAATTGACTTACCCAAGGTCACTTCGCTTATAAAGCTGACTTTGAACTCAGGTCTTCTTCACTCCAGGTTCAACATCTATCCACTGCACCATTTCACTGCCTTAATATAATAGACCTTCAAATACTTTTTTAAAAAATAGCTATCATTCCCACACATATACCCTGAGTCTTCTCTTCTCCATGTGACATATACCTGGTGCTCATGTAACATGGAGTTCAGGCCTTTTACCATCCCCTTTTCCCTCTTCTGGAAACTCTCCAGCGTATTAATATCTTTAAATGATAGCTCCTAGATCTGAACACAATTCTTAATGTAAGCTAAAGAACCTCTAGTCCTGTCTCCTTCATCTTACAGACAGGGATACTGAACCCTAGCAAGGTGAAACAAGTTTCCCAAAGTCACATAGGAAGCAAGTAGCAAAGCCAGGTCCTTGGACTCCAAAACCACTCCCCTCAGAACTCCAAAGTGACTGCCTACATTTTCTGCTGTAACAACAAGGCCTCAACTTCAGTCCTACTCCAATGACTCATAGAGATGGCCTTGGAAGCTCAAGTACAAGGTCATATCTAGGTGAAAAGTCTTCAAGTAGAGTCATGGCAATAGACAGTCTTCTGAGAACTATCCTAAGTAAGTTGTGAAAGATTCATCACCAGAAGGCTGGCTACTGGGTGATAAAAATTTCTAGTCACAGAAGCTTATGAAGCAATTTATTAAGGTGTGGAAGTAACTGCGATTAGCACCAGTGGAATAAATGCCTACACTGATGAAATCACAGACCCTTGAAATTAAAGAACCAGTAACAAAAGAATAACTGAGTAATGAGACTAATTGTTGCACATTTTATCTAATCCAGTCTCAAGACTGTCATAATAATCCAAATGGCTTTTGGTGGCTGGTTCTTTGGATCTTAATGATCCAGTTGGATTAGCATCTGAATTTGACTACATGAATAACAATATCATTTATATTATTGTTAATTTTATTAACATAGAATATGTTATTAATATTCTTATATGTAACTACATGAATAATAATAATTAGTAGATCAAGTATGGTGCCAAGATCTTACAATTAGGTTTCCTATGCTGTGTTATGGGAAAGAGAGGCATCAGAAAGGTTATCATTCCCAAAAGCTCCCTGACCCTGTCCCTTTACTTGAAATCTATCATTAGAAATTCATTCCTTTGGGGTCACACAGAACCCATAGCATCTCAGGGTTGGAAGATATACCAGAGCCCATATAATCTGATCCATACTTAAGGAATTGCCCCTACGATACACCCAGCAAGTATTATTCATCCTTGGTTGAAAAAACTTTAGTAAGGAGAAACCAATGAGAAAGCACATTCCACTTTGGGTGGCTCTCATCATCAGGAAGTACTCCCTTAACATTATGCTTGAATGTTCTTGAAATCTGTTGTTGGAAAGCTTTTCAGTCTTTGAGTCATCTATTAAAATATTAGTAATCCACTGAGGGATACTGCCTTAACTTCAGTCCTTCTCCAATGACTCATAGAGATGGACTTGTGAGCTCAAGTACAACACTCCAACACTAATAATTTGAAAACACAACAATATCAAGTTAGCCAATGAAGGTCTTGGGCAAGTCCCAGATGGAAGAAGATGAAGAAATAGAGTTCATAGGATACCAAATCCAAATTTTATATACTTCACAATTTTAGACAAGGTTGGCTCATATTGGCGATACCGGGGATAGAAAATTTCCAAGCAAAGAAACTCCCTCTACTAATGCAGACTGACACCTTCTCTGCAACTTATAGCAATAAAGTTCCCTTGGATCCTAAGAGAATAAATATCTTGTCCAGGGTCGCAAAGCCAGTATTTGTCAGAAGTGGGACTTGAACCTAGGTCTGCCTAAATCCAAGGTCAACTCTTTATTTACTCTGCCATGTTGCCTCTAGTAGATTTTAGTACTTTCATAGTCTTCTCATACAAGCATAGGAGTATACTTTTTTTCCTATTGAATTAAATGGTGATTTAACCAAATTGAATTTCCTTTCAGTAAAAATGGTCATACTTATTGTGTAGAAAAATAGATACAAATAGCCAATTCAAAATGCCATTAAGGTGATTCAATTACTCCTGAGAAATCAATCATTATAACAAATCATGTGGCCTATTTGGATTATTACATTCAATTAGAATCAAAGGATCATTGGAAGAAACATTAGACATCATCTTTCTAGACCAACCTCCTCACTGTACAGATGAGGAAGCTGAGGCTCAGAAAAGTTAAGTAACTTTCTCATGGTCACACAACTAGTAAGTGGCAGAACTAGAATTCAAACCCAGTCTCTCCAAATTCAATGATTTTTTATTTGATAGCACCACATTGCTTTCATAGGTTCCCAAAGTGGGTAACACCACCCCCTGGGAGGTGCTGGAATGATCCAGGGGTTGGTAGTAGCATCAGGTGCAATTGGGGGCGGGGGGAACTGAATAAAAAGAAGGGGGTAGTAGAAGTCTAAGAAGAGAAGATAAGAAAATTTTGAAAAAACATGCGTACATTTTTCACCTGTTGCATAACAGAGTTAAAGTCATAGTAATTACGTTATTTTCCAAATAAACACACAAAATGCAAGTTAAAACCAATCAGTGATCAAGTCTGTTGATAGGTCTTAACAAGCAAATATTGGCAAGTGAGCATGCAGTGCATTGTCAGGAAGCCCAGCATGCGTCGGCAGGAATATACGCATGTAACGATTTGTTTACAATATGAGTACATGACACAATATTGCATCATCCAAATTTCAATGCAGGAAAAAAAACACAAACTTACACTAAATTATTACATTTGAGATGTGTCATTTTTTTCAAAAATGTTATTTTTTTGAAATGATGCAATTAAAAAAAATGTTAAGGGTTAAAGAAAATAAATTTCCAGGGAGGCGCTGAGTAATTTCATTTTATTTTAAAAGACGCAGTAGACCAACCTCTTCTTTAGATGAACCTATGATCTCATAGAAGTGACTCCAGTCATATAAATTGTGAGCCACCCACCTATCCTGACCCTCCCATAATTATTTCATATAAGATTTACTCAATAGAGACCTTCCTCTGAGTCTTTTAACATACCATTAATACTAATGCAAGATCAGAGCTATTCGTTTGTTATCCCTCAATTTTGTTATATATGTTATAGTGTTTGATTAAATCAATTCAATATTATCCACAAACAGAAATATGTGGAATATTTCATCATCTTTAGAGATATCCACATAGAACATCCTCCAGGACAATGGTGATCATCTCTGATACCTAATTATCTTTCAGGCTTATGCCTCATTTGATGTTAAAATTAAAGGGATGAAAAAGAAGAAAAAAAAGTCAGATGATCACTGAACAGTTAAATCCATGATTGAAATTATCAAGGAGTCTGACTATTTTCACATAGGCATGGGGTATCTTCTCAGAGATCAGTATTTAAGGGTACATTTAGTTCCATGAAAACAAATCCTATATAATCTACATATAATAAACAAACAGCCAACATCTTCTATGGCCTTCTGCAGGTTGTGTGACTGTGAAGAGGTGAGCTGCTACAACTTTCCTTTTTCTGTGTCTCTTTTTTTTTTTGCATGAAGAGTTCCTTTGAATAAACAAAGATGTAGGAGTTATGCTGCCTTTATCTACTGTGTCTTCTCATTCTTATCCTTTCATCTAATTTGGTGTTGATTTTTGTCTTTTACTCTAACCACTTATCTGTCTACACATGAACCACTCATTCAGATTTTAGTTCTACATTGATAACCAGTACTTCCTATCTGTAAATAGAGTCATTTTAGTGTGCCATGATGATGCTCACAGTGATCATCGTGGTCAGAATTCTCCAAATCATTTGAAGAAATATTGATTTCATTGAAATGAGGTTTCTGAGTAATCATGTGATTTTGACCTCTTTCATTTTTTGATTCTTATTGATATTTTCCAACCTACCCTTGTCACCTTTTCCTTTCATTGAAGGCAATGAGTAATTAGCCTTTTTTTATACAACTTACCTTGTGATTTCATTGGTTTGGGGAACTCCTGTTGTGAAAATCACTTCCACCAGTGGAAACTGACAAATTATCTGACATTCTAGGGGAACTGCCTGGAGCCTGAAGAGTAAAGAGATTTGCCCATGATCACATTGTTAGCAGGTGTCAAAGACAGAGTATAAAAAATAGTCTTCCTGGCTCTAAGTCTGACCCTCTATTCACTAGGCCAGGCTGCCTCTCTTTGAAGATGATATTGATAATGATGATGTTAATGACAATGATTATCACAATAATTTATTTTCAAAGCATTTAACAAATTTAACATGATCAGGTTTTAAGATGATTTGCCTTGAAATATCTTACCAAGCTCTTCATAGAATAATAGAGTGAGAAAAGTGATGAATTTGGGCTCAGCAACCCACAAGCTAAAAGTACCTTCCTAATAGTCCTTACTTAAGCTCATGATGAACGTTACGAGGAAGAATGTCCAAATGTCTCAAAAACCAATACTTCTTATTGAATTCTTGGACATTACAAAACTCATTCAGCAGCTTATTTATTTGCCTATCCAAAGATAATCTATGCTTCATCCTTCCGTTTATTTATCATTTCTTTGTACCTTATGGTTTCACTTATACTAAAAATGTCAGTTTTGATATGTTAGTTCGTCCAGCAGTATATCAATTCATTGATTGTGGGATGTTTAGAATACCAGCAGTCAAAATCAATTTTTAACAACGATGTAAAAATTGGGTGGTTCTTTATACTCTCTGTTGCCATTCCCATCACTCTGATACCATCACTATAGAAGCAGAGAGACACAGCTTCATAGAAGGTCATTTTGTACTTTCTTTTGTTTCATGTATCATCATAACCAAAGAACTCATCACCTAATGGTTAACTTCTGTACTTAGTTAAGTTGGCCCTCAGACAGCAGACACAGTCTATCGATGACAGTATAATTAAATTGGAGTTATTCCAGCATAGTAAAACTTACTAGAGCTCAGACTTTACTGGAAGTCTTTCTGAACCCAGGCTCACCTCTATGCCAAGATGAGGCATTGGAGTAATAATGGAAATTTCATTAAAAACGCATCCATATTTATGTGATCTTAAATTTTCAACTTTTATGTCTAATCTTCCCTTACCCTCATGCCTTTGAACCTTTTTTCCATTTTAGTACTTTACCTGGAATGCTTCCTCAATGCCTATTACCAAGCCATATTCCTCTTCTTTAAACCATGGTCAGATCTCACCTGGTCCAGCAGAAGCTCAATAAATATTGTTTGTTATACTAAATGGTCAACTTGATCATGCTTTGTCATTAACAAATGTCTCGGGTTGGTCTAGATTCAACCAGTGGCACAATCACCATTTCTTCTTTTCCCATATTTATCTTTTGTTTCTGTTTTTAAAAAACTTACTAAGAGGTTCATGATTTTAAATTTTCCTCCAGTTTTAGGATTCTGTGATTCATTCTGACCATTTCCACTATAAGTTCTAGAAATCTAATTCCTAAAGATATTATAACATTCTGATGCATTAGCATCATGGAGCACCAATTCTTAATGTTTTTCTCCTCTCCTTAAATAAAAGACAAATTATTCACTAGTTTTTGTGGCCTGGACATCTTTTATTTCCCCAAATTGCATTACCTACTTCTGTCGGGGCTTCCATAAATGGGCAGTAAATTCTTTATAAAACTCAGTGATGAGTCTGTTTGAGCAGAATTCCCTTTTTTTTTTCAAGAGCTTTATTAGATTTTCTACCTCCTAGGCAGATTTTGCCTATAAAACTTCAGTCTTTCCTTCTAATGATAGATTCTTAGAGGGAATTCACCTTTTTCCCCATTTGATTTTTCTCAGGATATATCTGAGAAATGTTATTTCTTTCATTTATTTTGGTCTCATACTGACTCATTCCAAAGCCATTGCAACTTTCTTCTGTCATTACCTCTGTACTTTAATATTCTTTACTGGTAAGACTTTATTTTATATCAGTCCTTCCCTCTTACATAAAAAGTTCAGCATGTTTTTTTTCTTTTCTCTTTTAATGCATTACTTGTGTGATTACCATGATCCCTCTGTTACTTCTATATAATTCAGCATTTATTAAGCATTTATCTTATGCAAAGCCCTACACTAAGTGCTGGGAATGTAAAGATGAAAATGACAGACTTCCTGCCCTCAAGGAGGTTACATTCTACTGGGACAGAAGGATATCACATGTATAGAGACAAGTATGAATCCTGTGATCATCCTACCACATTTATGCTCCACATTATATATCTGGCCAGTATCTTCTTTGATTGATTTAACACATTCAAACATTGTAATTTAATTTATAAAATTATGTAATGAGTTAATTACCCCAAGTTCAGAATTTCCCATTTTATCTCTCCATATGTTTGCCACTTTGGGGACCTTCCTAAAAGGCTGTCTTGAGATATTACCAGTCTATCTTCGTTCTATGTCTGGAAGATCTTAGAAGTTATCATGCTTCCATAAGTTGAGTAGAAGATAATTAAACATATACATACTCATTTACATAGGAGCTTTCGCACAACTTTCCCCAATATGGAGCAAGTAAGATGTAAGATATCATAGTGTCTAGAGGTGATGACCTTTAAATCAAGAGTCCTAGGTTGAATTCCCATCATTGACACATATTAACCTGGGCAAGGTAGTCCCAGCACCTCCAAACAACACTCAGCCTATCAATCACAAAGGAGTTGCTGATTTACAGTGGTGGAGTTTCTAAACTTGGAGTCCCCCCACACCAATGAATCACAGGTTGGGATAAGGGGAAGGAGAAGTATATTATTTTAAAATTGTCTATGAATAAAAAGTCCTATTATTAAATTTTATTTTTCTAGTGACATGCACTCTATCAGTTAGAGATCTTGTCCTATGGTAAATATGTCAGCCTTGAGACAAACTGGAATGGTGTTATAGTTCTATAAGGTATATTAGTGAAATCATTATTTTATCAGAGAATACATTAATCAATTAATGAGTAATCAGTGAACTATTAATCAGTGCTCTCTTTACTATACTAAATATTGTGAAGAATATGAAAAGAAATATGACACGTTTTCCCTGCTTTTTCAGGGGGTTTGTGATACACGTAGGATATCAAATAAAAACAACATACAAAATTTGTTGCATTGACAATAATACATAAATGCCAAATGTAATAAAGACAATAAGTGCTCTCTGAATTTATTTTCTCCCACTTAATAGCATTTTGGGTTTTTTTTCCAATTACATACAAAGATAGTCTTCGACATTCACCTTTATAGGATTTTGAGTTCCAATATTTTTCTCCCTCCCTCACAACCCACCTCCCCAAGACAGGAAGCAATCTGATATAGGCTATATGTGTACAGTCGTATTAAACATACTTCCACATTAGTCATGTTGCGAAAAAAGAATCAGAACAAAAGGAAAAGAACCACAAGAAACAAAAATTAAAAGACAAAGAAAATAGTATGGTTTGATCTGCTTTCAGACTTCATAGTTCTTTTCTCTGGACGTGGATAGTATTTTCTATCATGAGCCTTTTGGAATTGTCTTAGATCATTAGATTGCTGAGAAGAGCCAAGTCTATCAAAGTTGGTCATTGCACAATGTTACTGTTACTGTGTGCAATGTTCTCCTGGTTCTGCTCACTTCACTCAACATCAGTTCATGTAAGTCTTGCTATATTTTTCTGAAATCTGCCTGCTCATCATCTTTTATAGCACAATAGTATTCCATTATATTCATATACCACAACTTGTTCAGCCATTCCTCAGTTGAAAGGCATCCTCTCAATTTCCAATTCTTTGCCACACCACAAAAAGAATTGTTATAAATATTTTTGTACATGTGAGTCCTTTTCCCTTTTTATTGCTCTATGAATTTAGAAGAATCATCTTTCTTGAGGGTTTCCTTTAGTTAGGGTGATCAGGGAAGCTTCATGAAGAAGGTATGCTTTAAGATGGGCCTTGAAACCTATACCCCAAACAGATCAAAGAAAATAATGCAGAAAAATATTTATAGCCCCTCTTTTCATGGTAGTCAAAAGCTGGACACTAAAGGAATATAATTCTATTGGAGATTGGCTAGACAAT
The DNA here is from genome assembly GCF_028583685.1 of Petaurus breviceps papuanus. NCBI lineage: Eukaryota > Metazoa > Chordata > Mammalia > Diprotodontia > Petauridae > Petaurus > Petaurus breviceps. Next base: position 7,525,170 of record NW_027185694.1, on the reverse strand, counting down.
TATAATCTATGGATGTCATGGAATATTATTATGTCACTAGAAACAATGAAAAGGACAGTTTCAGAGGAAAAATAGGAAGACTCCTCTGAACTGATACACAGTGAAGTCAGCAAAATCAGAATTTATTAAATGAATAAAAGAATACAGAGAAGAACACCATTGAAAGAACTTTTGATCAAATCAATGTAATGATAAAGCACGAGTTCAGAGGACTGAAGATTAAACATGCTACTCACTTTCTTCCAGAGCTGAAGAATTTAGGATACAGAATGAGACGTGAATTTTTAGATATGGTCAATAAGAGCATTTGTCTTGCTGAATTATATATATTTATTATGACAGCTTCATTTTTCAGTATCTTTAACCAAGTAAGATCCCTGTAGGCTAGAGGCACCAACCAGTCAGGAGTACACAGTGTGAAAGGTGGAGATGGAGCCAACTGTGGCAAATGGGACTGGTATCAACAGAGGATTCTTCCCAGAATAATTCCTTGAGCTATACATGGACACAGAAAAGAGAAGGGGATATACAAGAGTACATAAATCCTCTGAACGCACAAAAGGATCCCTAAGGTGAAAGACCTCTTTCAGTAATGTAGTATTTCTGCACAGTCATTTAAAACTATGACTTCTCCCCTCATTCATCTACAAAAATTTCCATAGTCTCTCCTAGGCATGCTTCCATTCCAATTTAAAATAATGATAATAATAGGGATGGAAAGGATATAGCATAGAATACTTCGAGGTTTACAAAGCAATTTGCCTAAGTTATCTTACAACAGGCCTACAAGCTAGGTACTATATGTATTGTCCTCATTTTGTGGATAAGAAAACCAAGGCTCAAAAGAATTAAGTGATTTGTCCATTGTCCATTGTCGCACAACTAGTATTTGAGATACCGTGTTTCCCCGATAATAAGACACTGTCTTATTAATTTTTTTGGACAGAAAAACACCAGAGGGCTTATTTTCAGGGGAGGGCTTATGTTTTCCTGCCTCAGCTCTCCTCCGCGGCACTGCTCTCAATGGCTCCAGCAAGCAAATCACTGGGGAAGAACAGGATGACACGCTCACTGCTGCATCTCTGATTGGATGCAGCTCGGAGTGCGGCATGCGTTTCACGGGGGGGGGGGGGTGGGGGGTGCAGAGGGGGGCGTGACTTGGTGTGGAGGACAGGGGATCACCTTCACTACAGTAGCAATCTCAATAGGGCTTATTTTTGGGGGAGGGCTTATTTTAGAGGAATTTTACACAGTAAGGGGAGGGCTTATTTTCGGGATAGGTCTTATTATCGGGGAAACACAGTACATTTGAACCCATCAGGTAGTTAGTTGTTTATTTTTTCCTTTTCTCTTTCTTGTTTTCCATAAGATTAATGATTATATTCAAAATTAAGGTATCACTTGATGAACATGTACCAGCAAAACTTATTTTATTGGTAAAACTGCCTTGGGCCCTGAGGCACTGCTTTATGGTCCCTAATTAGTATCCCTTACTCCCTGAGGTTGGTAGCCTTTAAAGCAGGTGGCAACATGGACCCATTGGCACAGGCTACTAGGAAGAATGGGATAAAACAATTCTACTCATCTTCAGACTGACTGACTGGCAGTCAGTGCTCCTTTTCCTGTCCATGGAGCCATTAACTTGGTGAAACCAAGCAAGAAATAAACCTAAATTCAAGTGAGAGTGTTCAAATCAGAACTGATTTGATTGTTCACATCTGATGCCACTAGACACCAGAAACCTAAAGGATTTCTTTTAATCTTTCACATCTATGAGTAGACTCCCTCTTCTGCATCTTGCCTAGAACAAAAGCCTCCTTGCTCTCCCATCTGAGGTAATTTGTAGGTTGTGGAGACAATTTAGTGGCATTTTCACTCTTACTTATCTTTACCTCAGGCTGAGGTTTTATAAGGGAGAGAACAAACATTCAAAACAAAAATGCACCTCAGACCTTGTACAATTCAGTCACCTTTGCTTTCATGGAACTCTCCCTTCTAGAAACAATATTTTTGTTTATTTCATCTCTATGTAGGCAAGGAAAATTCTTTATGGGCTAAGGCAAGTAGGTGGTGTTATGCAGTATCAGACAAGAGGTTCAATGAATTATAACAGGAAATGCTACAATTTAGAAGTATTAAGATGAGCCTTGATTCTCAAAACATCAACAAATCCTTCAAGAGCACCTGTTCCAATACGGCAGAAGGAAATACTGAATGCAGAACCAGAAAATGGCAGAAATGTTCAAAGAAAAGAAAACAACTTTTAGGTTGAAGTTCAGGACTGACATTTAATGTAGCTCATGAAACAAGTGAATGAGTACATACATGAACTCTAGTAAATCCTATGCCATGCTGAATAGACTTAAAGTCTAGAGAAATCAGCGCTCAGAGAATATTAAAGAGGGTAGGCTATATGCAGCGTGTTGCCACTTCCCTATTCCAAAGACAGAGAAAGGTTCATTGAACAGGGAGGATGGGGTACAGAAAAGTTCTCACCAGTGGATGGAAAGGGAGCTCTCATTCTTTTTCTTAGTAAATTGACCAGGGAAGAAGTTCCCTCCCACTCCCACCCCACATACAAAGAAATTGGAGAATTAATGGAGGTCTCTGTCAGGGTTCATGACCACAAGCAGGGAGAGACTAGTTGAACCAGCTGCACGAATCTGATTGCAGACTGAGAAAAATGAGTTATTGCCTAAGGCAAAGCAAGCCAAGTCAGAAACTACCAAGGAGACTTGAACCAGCCAGGTGAGTGACAAGTAACAGACAGCGGTTACTGACAGGAACTGGTTTTGTTTGTTTGTTTTTGTTTTTTAATCAGTAATGCTAAAGTTACCTATCATATCACTACTCCCCACCTTGATATTCTGGGTAAGGAAGAAACTATGATTATACCTTGTCCTATTGAAGCTCTTCTTTGGCAGGAACACATTTTCAAAGGGACTGGAACTGTCCTCACTCAAAGATGTAAAACAGTTTGTTATCTGTTGCTTTTTTTTATTCATTTCTTTCTCAATTAAATATTTTGCATTTCCTTTACTAGTCTACCAGCTGGTGAGCAAATAAATATCTAAACTTGAATTAACGGCAGAAGCTCTCAGTTGATTTGGTTTGTTTTGTTTTGTTTTTTTCAACTTAGTTGGGCTAACTAACCAGGATGGATAATTACCACTTTTTTTTTTTTTGCTTTTTGGAGGGCAATTGGGGTTAAGTGACTTGTCCAAAGTCACACAGCTAGTAAGTGTGTCAAGTGTCTGAAGCCAGATTTGAACTCAGGTCCTCCTGACTTCAGGACCAGTGCTCTGTTCACTGTGCCACCTAACTGCCCTCCAATCACCACTTTTCAATCCCTACAAGCCTATGGGGTAAGAACTCAAAGCAGTAGGGACCCATAAACTACAATAAGAAATCATAAACTCCATCCTCCCCTGGGAGGGCAGGAGCTTACCCCAGTACATCCTCAAAGTAAATGATTGATCACTCACCAACCTAGCCCACATTTACAAAAATCCATACATAACTGCATATTTTAAGGAGGAGACAGAAGAGAGAACTGGGAAAGTAGAAGTCAGGATGAGTAATGAGAAAGAAAAACCTGCCATTACACTTAGAATAGCATTTCAAAGGTTGTTTCTAGTCTAGAATGTGTACAATTGCAGGAAAATGTGACTTTTGGAGTAAGATCTTTCCAATAAGTCAATTTCTTAAATAATTTTCACCTCCTTATTTCAATACATTTATACAATTATTAAGCATTAGGTTTATTCATATAACTCTAATTTAATGAGTTATATATCCAAGAACATAGAATTAGAAACACTAAAGGGAGCAAGCAGTTCTACCAGGAAGATTATTATTATAATATAATTATAATATTCTTATATTATAATTACCAGTGTTCTACAGAATTTTCCTAGGAAAACAATGATCCCTCAATCCACTCTAGAAAACTTCCTAATCTTCCCTGTCCCCCTGTCCATTCCCGGTGTAACTTTGTTCAAAGAAGAAAGATTAAAATTCCAAGGGAGTATTTCTAAAGTTTTAATCACATACTTTCTTTCATAAATGTGGTACATGATCTGGACATACTATTTCTACTCACACTCACTCTGACAGGTTGGATTCCCAGAAAGTAGCTACAATACCTCACCTGAGAGTTCTAAGGATATCCCTGAAGGACTTGGGGAGCAGGAGGAGGTGGGACAGTAAAGTTATCTAAAACTACAACTCATGAGACCCCACTCCTTTGCTTCCTGTTCATGATTATTTATTGTTATAAATGAGCCAGCTATACTTAGTTAGTTAGCTATTAGAAAATGGGTGTTTAATAAGGTGTTATAGTAAGTACAGTTGTGTAGCAGCAAGCACCCCAGCATACCCAGGATGGCTGCTAGCACAGGTTCTTAGATCTGCTTTTCTAAAGGAAAGCAACTCAAAATGGGTTAACAATCTTACTTTAATCAATCAAATACCCATCATTTACCTAGTGCAGGGGGAAAGGTCAGCACCCTGAACTTCAGAGAATACAAATAAGTTACAAGCAGACAGGCTTCCAACTGTCTGACCATTACATCCACACCTAGTCAGTTACCAGAGAGGGAAGCACCAACATTTGGGTTTTCAAAGCGGGGGGGGAGGGAGGGGGGGCTCAACAGCTGCCCAGAGTCTCATCTGGTCAAATCACACAATTCTTCTCAAAGTGAGCCCCAAAGCAAAACCTCACTTCAAAGTATATATAGCCTTCTCGTCACAACCTTCTTCACCCACTGCCCAATCACAAAGCAACAAGGTGTGGGCATTCCTGAAAAACAAGCCTCTAGCCACAGGCTCCATGTGACCACATTCAGCAGATTAGGGGGCAGAGAATATTTTCAAATCAAGGAAGGTTCTCAGAGTCACTTAAGCCTATGAAAGGGCCAAGGGGCAGGGAAGGTCTTTGGATTCCCATTCCCATAACAAGTTGGCATAACACATTTCCAGCCACCACCACTGGCACCACCCCAAAAAAAGGTTATGATGCATTCTCCCAACAGTACATACAAAATCTAGGGGAAAGTAAGCTCAAGCTTAGAAAGTACATATATCAAAGGATCCATTCACAGCTTCTGGTGCCAGAAGTCCATTTCTTCCTTTTTTGAGGGTACTCATGAAGTTTTCCATAAGCAAAGGCACTTTCTTCTGGGAATTTTTTAGAATTTTGAAACTGCCTTTCTTCTGTGTGTCTAGTTGTCATTTGTCTATAGCTCCTAATGCAGATACTGAATCAACTAAGAATAATAATCATAATAGCATTTATATAGCATTTTAAGTTTTGTAAAGTGCTTTATAAATAGTATACCATTTGATCTTCACAACAATCCTGGGAGGTAGGTGCTATTAATAATAATTAATAACAGTAATAACAACAACAAAAATAGCTAACATTTATATAGCACTTAAATATATGCCAGGCACTGTGCTAAGTACTCTACAATTATTATCTCCTCAGTTTCTCACAACACCCTTGATGGGTAGCCGCTTTTATTATTCCCATTTTACAGATGAGGAAGCAAATAGAATTTAAGTGACTGACCCAGGTTCATGCAGCTAGTAAGTATCCAAAGCTGGAATTAAACTCAGGTCTTCCTGACTCCAAGTCCAGTACTCTAGCCACTGTATCACCTAGATGCCTACTATTCCTAGGACATTACTAAGACTAGAATGTCAATGGAAAGCCCAAAATTCCCTGACACTCCAAAGTTCACCAGGTCATGTTCTGATCCAATTTGTGTAGGAGGAGGAAGTCTAGCTCATCTCTTCCCCTCTAAGAAATTCCTCCTCAAGGGTTTGTCTAGAGGCTTACATTACTAAACTGCCACATCCCCAGGTCCTAAATTTGCTTACTATTTTATGCAAAACCCACAGGACATGACCAGTGGCCTCAAGCAGTACAAATACACTTCCTATGTTCATTTAACTTCATCTGATGACTTTCAAGGAATTCTAAATTGGTTGTTAATTTTTGCATTAGTCTAAAGCCTAGGATTGATTAGTAGAATTGTCCAGATCTTGTTCACAACAAATTCAAACCTTTTACAGATTTATCGTTCTCATCTGACAAAGATATTAGGGTGGGGCGTCTTATCATTTTATGTCCCTTTAAGGGTAATTAAACAACTCAATAGCACACCCACCTTTTTATAAAAATATGATATGTGAACTAGTGTAATTATGAGATGATTACAAATCAATAAAAGAACATGAGCAGCTTTGAAAGAGAATTAACTATCAAATATAAGGTTTTTTTAAATGGTGAGAGCTTTTGAGTAACACCTATTACTATATGAGAGTATGGTGAAAGAGCAATCATTCAATCAATATTATTATTAAGCACCTGTCAAGGCACTATGAATACAAAAACAAAAATAAAACAGTCCTAGTCTATAGTAAAACTCTGACTGTTCAGACCTATATTTAGATTTCCAGGAACTAACCTCAGTTCCTTATTCATAAAATGGACTGGAGAAGGAAATGGCAAACCACCCCAGTATCCTTGCCAAGAAAACCCAAAAAGGGGTCATGAAGAGTCAGACGTGACTGAAACAACAGAACCCCCTCAAACCCCCCCCCCAAAAAAAGGCATTCTAGTATTGCATCTGCCACTAACTAATGTGTCTAGTGGCAACTTAATCTTTGTGACTCAGATTCATCACCCACAAAATGGGGAGAGGATACAAGATTAGTGGGCCTGGAGTAACTTGAGATGTGACTCCTCTAATTTGAAGGTTCAGATTCCACCTAGTTGTGGGAAAATGAGAAAGTTACCTTAACTCTCTGTGTTGTAGTTTCTTTATTTGTAAAAAGAAAAAATGATAACGATAATCCCTGTAGTTCTTACCTTAAGTTGTTGCAAAGAACAAATCTGAGGTAAAATGCTTTGCAAAACTTGAAGCATTACATAAATGTGAGCTATTGTTATCACATATAGTACTATCACAAGAATACTATGGCAAACCCCTCCAGTCTATTTACCAAGAAGACCCCAAATGGGGTCATGAAGAGTCAAACACAACTGAAATGACTGAATGACAACAACAACAAAGAATACTGTGGAGAACCAGGAAGACCTGGGTTTAAGTCCTGCTTCGGGTTTATACTGGCTTTGTGAACCTGGGTAAGTCACTTAACTATTCCTACCCCTAAATCCACCATTATACTATGGACTTCGGTACAGTTATGAAAATATGATCAACAAAGAGTAACAGTAAGAAAAGTTTCCCAAAAAACTTCATGCTTTTCTTGTTGACACTTCTTTTCTAAGAATCCACAGGGATTTGTTCTGTGAAGTTTGGATTCAGTCAAAGGGCCGCACTTGAGACAGCCACATGTGGCCTTGAGGCCCCAGGTTCCCCACCCCTGGACTAGAACATGTTAAACTACATGCTTTATTTTGCCTAGAAAGATGCAACGGTAAGAATGCAACTGAAAATATAAACCAGTTGCAGGACTAGTTACCAGAGGACAATGCATATTGGAGCATGAGGAAGAAAAGCTATTGGGAATTTTCTCTAGGAAATACAAGAGAGAAGGATTCACCTGTTAAGAGCACAGAAGAGACCTCACCGCATCTGTATCTGGGGGGAAATGGAGCCTTAAGCACGTGCTTTCATGGGGGAAAAGCCCTTTTCATTACAAATAAACTCCCAGCAAGTGGCAGTTTTCATCCCCAAATGGGGCAGCATTCTTAGCATGTCACCTGTCTCAGGTGACAAAAGTAAGCCATTGTCCTAACCATTTCTGAGTGCTTGCAATCCTTTGGAGACTGCAGAAATTGCATTATATAGCATTTGCGGTGGGGAATGCTGTCATTAAGCTTTCAAAGCTCTTCCATTCTAATCTTTCTCCATTTTTACCTGCTTGTAACTCCTCTGATTAATTTCCTGCTACTTGATGTTAGCCCACAGATGGCATATGTTACTTTTGTTTACATATATTTTTCTTTGATCATATTATAAAGAGAAGGATGGAATGAAATGAAGAATGCCTAACTTTGCATTCAAAAGATCTGGGCTTGAATAGACTCCATACCCAACATTGAACATGCTGCTAACTGTCCTTCAGCCTCAGTTTCCTGATCTGTCAAGTGAGGGGTTGAACCAAATGACCTTCCAGCTTTAAATCTATGATCCTAAGAGTTATTTAAGTTCATTCAGGTTTTTTGGTTGTTGCAATGGAGGAGGGAATAGTATTTTCATATCCAGTGGAAGAAATTTTTAATGTAAATATGAATAAATAGCTAAACTTTAAGACTTCCATCTTTATATATTTCCCAGCTCATTGTGAAATCATGATTGAATTGAATTCGACATTTATTAAGCATCACCTCTATAGAAGGCACTTTACTAGGTTTTGGGGAAGCCAAGAAAGGAAACGAAATAATCCCCTTTTTGTGTCTTCTTTTTTCCCACTTTGCATAGTGAAGAAGGAAGAGTGTAGAACACATTTTGCAGTATGTTTGATTTGTGCCCAACAAACCATGGTTTCTCTTTATTATATGTTTCCTTAATTCTTCCTAAGAGGTAAGTAATTCCACCTCAGCAATCATTTCCATTGCTTAGAGTTTTCCCCTGTCATTATCTGACTGTACCTTTTTCCACAACCTCATTCCAATGCAATTGAATTTGACTTAAAGTATATTTACTAAGCACTCTCTCTGAACAAGGCTATTTGCTAAGTTCTGGAGAAACAAAGCTAGATTGTACACAGAGCCTTCTCTCAGGGAGCATGCAATCTAGTGGTGATGCACAGAGATGTAATTAGCAATTTTATGCATGTAGCACAAAATACTCCCAAGCTTGTCAATTAATCACCTGGGGTGTAACCACCAGAAGAAAGAAGTATACCATCTGCTTCCAATTTTAGGTAATTAATACTGCTAACTAGTCACTAAGCCCCATTATTTCTATACTGCTGCCAAGTGCTTTAGTGCTTTCTAAATTTTGGCACCCTGGGTACAAAACAGCTCTAGTGAGAGTGTGGATGAGTGGAGGAAGAGATACTACTCTTCAATATTCAAACCTTCCTTCATCCAGACTAAGCTATTCCCTGAACACATATCATACATTCTTATCTCAATATCTTAGTTCAAGAAAGCTCCTGCTATCGGTAGTACCACATCCAAGAGTGTGCTAGTAAAATGTTTAACAACCAGCCCTTTCAAAATATATCCACAAAACACTTTAAAGTTTAATATACATTATTTGCATTTTTATTCATCACTTTCTTAAATCTAGATAATAAACAAAATGATAAATCAAGCCCTGATTTGAAGCATTTGCCAATTTTCCAGTATAGATGATCACACTGAAAATGTGTTTCTTAGTGTCAGCACCCTCCTGCATTCCCCAATCCTTTCTAATCAAACAAATGCTAACACACCCTTTTAAAAATACCTTTAAACCCACTTCCTCCATGAAATCTTCTTTAACCTTTCTGACAATTCTACTTCCCTCCTCTGAACTCATAGCATTTACTGTCCAGAGCATTCATTTGAAACTTGCTGTCAATTGATTTCTGTCATCTATTCTTATTTAACTTTTCATGCATTCATGTCTAGTCTGCCTAGCAAAAAAAAAAAAGAGCTCTTTATATCTCTCCCCAACCATGAATGGCACTGTTCTATGTACAAAGTAAGTGCTTAGTAACATTCCAAAGATCAAAGAATCAATCAATGATGTTTTTTAAAAAAATATTTTAAACTGTCCCCTACTTCACATCTAGTACAAGTGATTCTGATCTACCTCTCCTGCTATGAATGAACGTGTACTGATAGAGTTCACAGAATTTCAGAGCTAGAGGTGCCTCAGCTGCCACCTAGTCCAACTTAACCTAAAAAAAACCCCAACATGGATCCCTGTACAACACACCAGACAAGTAGCCATGCTAGCTCTGCTCAGAGCCATCCAGTGAAATGGAAACTGCTACCTCCCCAGCCAACACACTCGAATTTTATTTATACCTATTTGTAGGATCTTGGTCAGGAGTCAAAGATCACTGATGTGGAAACCTATAGAAAGACGAGGGTTTCCTAGCCATGTCCTTTCAAGTTGTCTTAGAAGGACGACTGCTTTATCACTTTATGTTTACCACTCTGTGTTCACTTTGAGGCAATGTTCTATCTGTTAGTAGAGGAAATCTAGAAAAAGTAGAGGAAAGTTTAGAATTCTAGGATCATCTGTTCCACCATCTTTCCAGGATCTTCTTTATGACTTGGAGAAATTTCTTGGTTCTTATTGACTCCTTGGTCCATTCCAATAAACTTTTCTTCTTTTCTTCCCAAAGTTTGTCTCCCTCTTTTTTGACTGTCCCTATACGCTGCCTCTGATTAAGGTTTCTATCTTCCCTTTCAGAACAGAGTATATCTTACCTTACTATCCCATGTCTGAAAAAAATGTGCAACCATTTTAGGAAATTTTTAAAGATGTATTTGTTTTTTTGCTCCTAGTAAAAGTAAGTAAAGAAATAAAAGTCTTCCTTTTGCTTTAGTTCTTTCTTCCCTTGGATAAAATTCAAATTCATATTAAGGCTAACTTGAGAAAAAATAATTGGGAAGGAAAGGGGTTTTTTTTTAAAGACTATATTGAAAGAACAAATAGAAATAATTTTTGAATCATTTCTCTCTGTGTGCACATGCACACATTTTCATTTATACATACATAGATCTATTCATATCTATAGATATAAATCTATATATCTGTGCATATGAATGGATATATATTTATCTGCATATATAGACATAGATATAGAAACTACCAAAAACCGTATCCCAAATTATTAATATTAATAGAAATGCAGTTTTCACCTTACACCATGCAAATTGATAAAGATCACAGAAGATATAGTGTTGAAAGGCTTGTGAGAAAATGGGTAGGAATACCTTGTTGGTAGAGCTGAATTAATGCAATCATTCTGGAGTGTAATTTCTACTTGTTCAAATAAAGTGACTAAAACATCCTTGGCCTTGGGCATATCCATATAAGCAGTTAGTTCAGTGAAAAAGAGCACTAAATTTAAAGTTAAAGGACCTGGGTTCAAATCCTTCCTCCATTACTCAATACTTATATGACCTCAGGCAAACCACTTTAACTTTTTGGACATCATTTTTCTCAGCTGCAAAATGAGATTAGACTCAATGATTTCTTGGGTCCATTCTGTTTTTTTATCCTATAATTGTAGAGGAATTGTAGAGTGAATGGAGTGCCAGGTTTGGAGTCAGGAAGGTATGAGTTCAAATTTTATCTCAAATATGTACTAACTGTGACCCTAGGAAAGTCACTAACTTCTCTTGGTCTTAGTTTTCTTATCTGCAAAATGGGGAACTCTAAGGTTGATGAATAATAAGGTTCCTTCCAGTCCCAAATCTATGATCTTATGATCCAGAGATCCATTGCTAGGCTTATATTTCATGGAAGTCTGTATACTTCAAAGTATTTATATCAGTATTTTCCATAGTAATAAAGGATTAGAAACAAAATAGATGTCCATTAATTGGGGAATAGCTATTGTGGCACATGAAACTAATTGAATATTACTTCTTTATAAAAAAATTAATATGAACACTACAGATAAGCATTGGAAGACATATCAACTAATGAAAAGTTAATTTAGGAGAAACAGGAAAACATCTGAGTGAAATTTTAATCTATTAAAGCTTGAAACCATACTAAGACTTCTGAAATGCTCCTGTACACGATGATTGCGATAACATTAATGTAAAGAACAAAGACAAAAAAAAAACAACAAAATCTGAATTCTGTGAAATTATCATGATCAAACTTGACTTCCATGTCATTAGCTGAATGCAGAAAGTTGCAAAAAAAAAAAAGCAATTCATTATGACTGGAAATGAGTGGTTAAAATTTAAATCACTTTATAACCCTAAAAGAATTTTTTCTGTCCCTAAAATACCTACCTAAATTATAGGATCATGAATCTGGAGACAGAAGGGACCTCAGAAGCTATCATTTTCCTTTTTTCTAGTAGGTTAAGAAATGGTTACACAGGTAAGAAGCTTCAGAGGCAGAATTTGAACCCAGGTCTTTTGACTCCAGATCCAATGATTAAAAAAAATCATGTTTCCTATGAAATACACTATGAGTTAAATCTGTCAGGTTTTAATAGCATTCAGCTTAGGGGGTTTAGTTCTGTGTTGTTTTTGTTTTTTTTTTTTTTGTAACTGTATTCCTTTGGAAGTCTGAGAACGTCGGCATTTTAAGGGTTAATGGGTAAACCTGCTTGATGGCCTATTTGTACTCAATGTTTGCAATCAGCTTTTATTGTTAAAATAATTACTCCCTTAAGTAGGGCAAGCAGCCCAGGAAGGCAGATCCCACCTCTCAGACTGAGATGGTATGAAATGGAACAAAACCAGGCTGATACCTTTCCAGTTTAGGAATTTGTATTCTTAAGCAGCAAAAGACTTGGCTGACTCAATGGAGCTATATTTCCAGGTGGGATTTTTCACAAGCTAATGTCAAACCATGAATTTCAATCATGGTTATAATAATAACAATATCTTTTAAAGCTGGGGTTCTGTCTCTTCCTTTGGTGCTTTTGCATAGGTTGGCTGTCACGCCTCCAATGTGCTCTTTCCTCATTTCAGTCTCTTAGAATTCTTCCATTCTTGAAGGCTCATCTCAGGAGCTACTTCCTACCAAATCCTTTCCTGATCCCTTCTAGTTATTAGTGTACCCTCTCCTTCAAATTATCTTGTACTTACTTATCAGTGTAAATGCTATACATTTGCCCAGTAGCATGTAAGGTCCTTGAAGACGAGGCAAAGTTTTGATTTTATCTTTGTATTCCCAGCACCTAAGACAGAGTACGTACTTAACAAAAGTTTGTTGCTTGATCGACTGTTGAGTTGAAAATGCAGGTGCAAACTAGAAATATAGGTGGAATCAAGGAGGGTTTTGATAAATTTGAGGTTGATAGACTATGATCAGGAAGATTAGGGATGTCATGGGAGGAAATTACCTTGTTCTTGAAAAATGTTTTTGGCACCATTGTCCCTGACTATATTATGACTTAGATAGACCAGTAAACAAACCCCAGGTGGTATTTCTTTCATACTTAACAGATCCTTCTGAATGCCCCTCTTATCTATAGGAAGAAAAATAGAAGAAACAAGATGAATTGGGTTGTCTTTGTCTATATAGTCAAAGAGAGCTGCTACAAGGGCTTTGGGGAAATCTCTGCTCTCTGTAATACCTGAAATTGTGTTTTATGGAGGGGGAAAAAAAATCAAACCAAGCAAGACAACCTTCTATAACAGCTTAAACAGTTCTAGAGACATTTTTCATTGTTTCTAGTTGGGAACTTACCTTATTGAAAGTAATGGGTGGAAATATTTTTAAAACACTTGAGTTTCTTCCTAAACTGGAAGAAAATATTTGAAGCAATCAGAAGAAATGTTTTATTTGCAAATGGTTTGACTATTTAAGACAGCATCAAATAAAATATATTCTATGCAATATGCAGTAAGTGCTGGGTTATTTCCCCCATCCTCCCTCTGTCTCTCTAATCCTATTTGAATAACAAGGGAAACCAAAGTATATAACCTTTATTCATTACTAGAAACATACCCAATGTATCATATTGATAGGAACAAAAAGGCAACACTGCTATAAAAATATTCATAATAACCTTATTTGCACAAGAAAAAAACTGGAACACAGCCCATATACTCAATGATTGGAGAAAGACTGAACAATTTGTGATGTCTTGCTGTAATGGAATATTATTATAGATTTAGATAGGAAATAACAAATATGGAGAATACAAAGAAAAACATATAACAAGTGCAGTGTGAAGAAAATAGAAACCACACATACATGTATACATACATGCATGTATGTGTATGTATGTATATATAATCCGTATGCATGTATATGCTGGCCAGAACTATGTTAATGATCATTATAAAAAATATAATAACAAAGAAATCTGGAAAAGTACTCCAAAGGAAAAAAGTGCTAAAGGGGAGACAAATAAACAAGATTAAAAAAAATTGTTAATGTTAGATAGTATAGATAGTACAGGTTTTCAGTTTCACATATGAATAGATTTTAAAGTTACTGTTTATGTATTTGAATGTTTTTTGCAACAAACATATGCCACGTATTATGGAATTCCCATAGGATTCTGAACTCAATAAAGGGTACTTTATAGCTTGAGCCCTCATCTAGTGACTCTTTCAGGAACAGTCCAGGAGATAGATGTTACAAGTGCACACCCACGCAGTGACTCACATATGGAAAATTGCATTATTCTCAGAAGATAGTGTTGCCCCAGAAGGAAAGGAGACATTCTTACCCTGGTTGTCATATGCCTCTAAGATGCCATAAGAGTGTCAGATATCAGAAATAAAGCTGCTAGAAAGCTACAGCAGGTCAGCTTTATTCTTGAGCAGCTAGATGACACAATGGATATAGTGCTGTGCCTGAAATCAGGAAGGCCTGAGTTCAAAACCAGTCTCAGACACTTACTAACTGTGTAATGCTGAGCAAGTCATTTAACCCTGTTTGTCTCAGTTTCCTCTCATCTGTAAAATGAGCTGGAGAAGGAAATGACAAACCACTTCAGTATCTTTGCCAAGAAAACCTCAAATGGACTCATGAAGATTTGAACATGATTGAAAAATGGCTAAACAAATTATTCTTGAGAAAATTCTCCATAGCACATTCATACTTGAGGCTTTTGGACAATCACCCTGAGACTATGAAAAGTCCTGAAAAACTTTATGGCAAGTTCTTAATCATGGGTCAGAAGGGAAGTTTAAATTTTTACCTTAAGGTAGTGACTATAAAACAAACTATTGTAGACTTGCTCAAGGTTTGCAGGGATGTTATATAATGAATTGTTATTGTGGAAACTATGAAAAGTTCAAAAGCAGGAGCAAACCACTTACTAACAACTGAGGAAGATAAATAGAAGGTAAAGGAGAAAAGAAAAAAAGAGTAGAAAGGAAAGGAAGAAGATAGAGAAGGAAAGGCAGCATGAGAGAGAAGAGAGAGGAGAAAGAAAAAGACAAGGAAAAGGAAGAAGAGAAAGGGAAGGAGGAGAAGAAGGAGGAGGAGGAAAATGATGAAGACAAAACCACGGGCCAATAAAGAATTTTTAGAAGAAATCAGACTTAACCCATACCAGCCAACATGAAGGTAGAACTGACAGATCAAGTCTATAACATAAAGGTTTAATTCCAGAGTACTGTTCAATTTTCTAATTCTGCTGGAAATAAGGGATGTTCAATTTTCTGTGGGGGTCAAGAAAGCCAACCAATGAAACAGTTTTTTGGCAGACTTTCAAGGATGGGTTAGCTAGTCTTCTATCACCACAGTGAATAGATTGAACAACTGAATTCTAGGTGCAACTAAAAAGAATACCAACCCTAAGAGTGGTAAAACAAACAAAAAACAAAAACAAAAAGCCTCCAGTTCAATGGACAATATAAGGTAAACAAAATGGGAGAAAAAAGCTATTTCAACCAACGATTGTTTTTGGACCCATTCCTTTAGGACTCATACTACCATGCACAGCAATAATTGTAAAGATTGAGAGGAGAGTTCTAAGCTGTACTAGATAGCAGGTCTCAACAATAATTATAGTTTATGCATTGTATGAGCAAATATGAGGCAGACATACCTTTTTATAAACTTCTGAAAAGCCTAGGAGTGGGGAACCTGCAGCCTTGAGGCCACATATGGCTCTCTAGTTCCTCAAGTGTGGCCCTTTGACTGAATCCAAACTTCGCAGAATAAATCCCCTTAACAAAAGGATCTGTTCTGTAAAACTTGGATTCGGTCAAAAGCCCACACCCAAGAACTTAGAAGGTCACATAGGTTCCCCACCCCTAGCTGTGAAATTTAGTGAAAAAGACTACCAGTCAAGGCTATCTGTATGACATAGCATATTTGGAATTCCAAATGAGGCTATGGACATTAACAGAGCTTGGTTCTGTTGCCTTCTACACCCAGAACCAGTTATTCCTAGATTTTCTACTTAAATTAGGACAAACTCAAGTCTCTTCAGAGTATTTCCTGGATACAGTAGGCAGTAAGCAGGAGTTAAGCTCCCTGATCATCCCTGCTTCCTATACAGAAGCTTCTGAGAGGATCCCCATCCAAAAAAAAAGGGTGACAAGACACAGAAGTTATCTACAACTTAGCACTTTAAGGTGGGTCCATAAGTCATCATTATCATATCCTGAGAAGTTTGATTTTGGAATTCCTAGTGCCTAAGGAATGGTAAAATCAACTGAGAAGGGAACTTATTGCTTCACCTTTAGCATTTTCATTAAATCAGTAGGAAGTACAAAGGAAACCATATATACCATTCACTTCTCTGAATACCTAGCCATTCCAATAATGGTCAATCCCCCCCTCAAAAAAAGTGTCCTATCTTCTAGTCAGTAACACTATTACTAACTCTTGTAATCCTTATGCATTTCCCACAAAAGAATACTTGGAAAATTAGAATATATATAGACTACAAAGCCCTGAAAAACTGAAGGAATCTAATATTTATTGAATGCTTACTTCATACAAAGTACTATACGATTTGCTGGGGATAGAATACAAATAGAAAAGTTAAAAAAAAAATCCCTGCACTCAAGGAGCTCATGTTCCAATGGAGGAAAGAACACATATGAAAGATATCAGCTTTAAGTCAGATGGAAAGTGGGTCCCATGATCTTTAAGGTGCAAGGACAAAACAGATAGCAATGCCTCTTTTCACATGTGATTTCTACCGATAAAATCATCAGTCCCTGATGTTGAACCATTTGATAGTGCCAAGGACTTTGGCAAGAACTTTCTCTTCTGGGTTTTCAGTAGCCGAGACTGTGGCACCTGCAGTAGCTGGGTTGCATTTCCACAGGTGTTGCTTCCCAGGATGATAGCTGAGGCTACCAGGCTAGAAGGATGGCTGTTCCCAAGACTGTCCCTTCCTCCTCTTCCTTCCCCCCCTCCTCCCTCCCTCCCTCCCTCCCTCTCTCCTCTTCCTCTCTCTCTCTCTCTCTCTCCCCCCCCCCTTTGAAGTGTCTTCCTGCTTTATGTAGGTTACCTTGACTCAATTACGATGGATCATTACACCATGCCACCTTAAGATGTGCCCTAGGTAACTTCCTGAATACTCAGTGGATACTATCAGGTGACCATGGCAAAAGAAGATAAGTTAAAAAAAAACTGCCTCCATTTGTCCAGTGAGTGTTCTATTAATCTGATTTCATGCCACAAGGAGTTTCCAAGGAACCATCCACTTTTTTTGGCTAACTACTTAAGAGTTGTAGATAAATCTGAATGACCTGGTTGTGTTTGGAAAGACATTGGAGTATTGGAAGATGAAAATCAGCTATGGCTTTGACATAGAGGAGAGACAGAGAGAAAGAGAGGATAATAACTGAGTTCCCTAAACAGGGAACTCCCATCAGAACATAGAGTACTGTTTTGTAATCTCTATGTTATTGGAAAGAACAAGGTAGGTGACTTATGGGAAACCACACCATGTTAAGTAGTTAAGAGATTAAAAAAGTCTACTTGCCTATAAAAATAGCCCGAGAAGGTAGTCAGGGTTCTAGAATAACAATACATCATGGTCATTTGCTGGCCACAGGTGAACTGATTAAGCCATAAACAAAAGAATACAAGTAGGGCAAAGAATTGGAACCTGCAAAGGGTTCGTTTATATATTAAAACCAGCCAGAAAGCTTGACTATGGAGAAGATGCAATGCAGAGTCTTGTGTCAAGACATAAATGAAAATAAAACCAAATCTGAGTAAACCACTAGAGAATACAGAATATCCCTGCTCCTCATTCTGTAGGAAACCGATGTCTTGATGGAGTAGAGGAGCTAAATCCAGAGACAACTGCCTTTCTGTCTCCAACACCCCTTCTTTCCCCACTTCCCATTCCCAAGAAAAGCCTCAGAAAGGCAGCAACTAGCCACTTAGGAGCAACATACAATCCCATTAGCCCACAGATCTCTACAAGCCCAGAAATTAGGCCACTGCCAATGTTTCCAAAAACAACTTCTTCCACACAAATAATGAAATGAAATACCCAGAAATGACAGTAAGCAACAGCAAATCACATTGTCTAGGCTAGCACCTGGACTAATGC
Organism: Petaurus breviceps papuanus; assembly: GCF_028583685.1. Lineage (NCBI taxonomy): Eukaryota > Metazoa > Chordata > Mammalia > Diprotodontia > Petauridae > Petaurus > Petaurus breviceps. Next base: position 7,507,014 of record NW_027185694.1, on the reverse strand, counting down.
ATTATAGACTAGCACTGATGAGCAGAAAAATCAACCACATTTCAAAGAGTGCCTACCAGCAAGGGGCAAAATAATGTATCCTGGGAAATATGGCAAAAAAATGATAGAATATACTTAAATTTTACTGTATTTAATTCAATTAAATAATTATTAAGTGTCTACTATTAGCAAGGCACTATAAATGAATTTATATTGCATAAATATTGCCAGAGAATATGTTTTATATGAATGACATATATGATTTCTGGATTAATTTGCCTGCATTGATAAGTTTTTTTTGACTGTGATGAGAAATATTATTATTAGTTCTAGGATACTTGGCCTTTCCCCATTCTTTCCACCTTCAAGAAGCTGTGGGAAAGGTGCAGATAGGTGGCACAGTGAATAGAACACCAGCCCTGGAGTCAGGTGGACCTGAGTTCAAATCCAGCCTCAGACACTTAACTAGCCATGTGACCTTGGGCAAGTCACTTAACCCCAACTGCCCAGTGTTCCCCCCTCCAAAAAGCAAGCAAGCAAGCAAGCAAGGAAGGAAGGAAGGAAGGAAGGAAGGAAGGAAG
>NW_027185694.1:7487227-7506354 GCF_028583685.1 Petaurus breviceps papuanus | reverse complement strand
AGAAAGAAAGAAAGAAAGAAAGAAAGAAAGAAAGAAAGAAGGAAAGAAAGAAAGAAACTGTGGGAAATAAAATCTGTATATATGGTAATAGAGGAGTCCCAACTGAGGCACTGGAGAAAAGAGAGGACAAGGATCTCTAAGTAGCATAGCAGTAACTGAGGAGAAAAGAAAGACCCTGGCAGATTTTCACCTCAAATTGCTGGAAGAGATGATGCAGAAGGATCAACCTTGTCTTCATCTTTCCTAATAAACTCTTCCTGCTCTGAAATTCAAGATTCTATCAGTGTATGATTTTGTCATTGTGATGTTAATGGCAATGGGAAGATCTTTCCCATCCATTAATAGGCCTATATGACCTGCTTTGAGCCTGAGTCACATGAGCCTGTGGTGGGAGGAGCTTGCCAAACAGGTGGAATGGAGCAGGAAGTGTGGGTGGGGCAAAACTAGGAGAGAGTGAGACATAGCTGGGAGAGAGGGAGAAGGCAGAGCAGCTAGCATGAATGAGAGAGGGAGTGATTTTGCCTAAGGGAACTTGCCTTATGGAGAGGCCTAAAAGAGGGAAGGCTTGGGATGTTGATGCTCCCTGCATTGGCAATGAGTGTAGACTTCTTTTTTACTGTGATATATTTGGTTTTCAGTGTTGAATAAATGTCTTGGTTTTGTCTTCAAAGAAGAGAATCTGTTATATCTCATGATTCAAATTTGGAAATATGCCTGTTCATAATAGCCGCTGTGGGTATTTGCATTGGCGATATAATCACCTGCCCCAACTTGCATCACATGAGAATAAAAATGAGAAAAACTCGTGTTCTATGCTCTCCAACAAAAGCTTGTGTATTAAATCTATTTTTCATAGCTTACAATGTCCCCAGCAATCTGGTGCCCCTCCCACCTTCCCTCTGCTAGTTCCTTCCCTATGAGATTACTTCCCAATCACACCGTGTCTGTCTTCTTTACATGTTGTCTCCCTCATTTGAATGTGAGCTCCCTGAGGGTAAGGACTGTGATTTTTACTTTGTGTCCCCAGTATTTAGCACAGTGCCTGGCATATAGTAGGTGCTTAATAGAGACGTATTGACTTACAACCAATCATTCTACGCCAGGATAGCTGGACCCAATCCTCCCAGAGACACTAGGATAGAACGCATCTACTTTGTACTGATTTCACATGGATGATGGAGAGAGACATGTCCAAATTCAAATAAGAGGGACCATTGTGGGAAGGATCTCAAAGTTATTAGAGGGGAATTCCCTCTTTCATATGGTCCTATACAACTATCCCAGCAGCAAAATAGTATAGAGATCCTGATCTACAACAACACCTCAGAAAAGGTGAAGAAAGTAGCCAGCTCAATCACCCACATCAGAGGAGTCCCTGTTGCTTACATACAGAGGTTAACTGCCCCCAGTGGTAAGGGAGCTGATGAGACCTGCTCAAGTCATGTTCCCTAAGCAGCATCTCTCCCTTTTGTGTGCACCTATGACCTTGCACTGTCTGGAGCCCTCCACTGTCTGGTAGGAGTGGCTTCAGCTAAATGCCTGAAGTATGACAGTGTTGTTTTTGCATCCTGCCTGGTGTCTGCATCCCAGAGTCTCTGGGTGTTTCCTTGTCAGCTACAACGAATTCACACTGCTGACAGTGTTTATTTTTCTTATCCTAATTACATCCCTAGTAATAAAATGGCTAAAAAAAAAATCACTCAAACAACTGGTTATTTTGTGTACAAGACGCTAAAAAACTATTTGAATTGATTTCTCCCCCTGAATTGGCAGATTTTTTTAGCTACTCAGTTGGAGCACCATATAAATATGAAAGTGCTCTTGCTTTCTGACCTCCTTTGCACATTAGGGCTTCTCCTGAGCAAGTGCTCTCACAAAAGTGATCTTTAGATGTTTAAATGGGCTAGAATTGCTCAACAACAATGAACTCTTTTTGTAGGTATTTGGGTAAAAATCTGTTCTTCTGCATCTGCTTGTCAAGTTGGGGGCAGGGAAGGAGCTGAAAATAGTCTTAGAGTTTGTATGGTGTTATTTTATTGTTTTATTTGATAGTAAGAAGAGATATAACCTTGCTGAGAGGGTGACGAATTCAGTTATAGTCAACCAGTACTTGACAGGTTCTATCAGAAAACCAAACAAGGAAAGAGTATGTATGTCTGCTACGGGCTGTCACTGTATTGAACAATGAATGTTTGATGAAGCCGACCTGCAAATACGCACATCTCTGTGGAAGTCAGCTTTAAGTAGCAACTAGGCTGAGAAAATTAACAGGAAAAGGCCTTGGTGGATACACACACACACACACACACACACACACACAAAGAAGAAGAAGAAGAAAAAGAAGGAGGAGGAGGAGGAGAAATCTTCCTGTCCCTTTATTTATTTTTTTAAAGCAATTGGGGTTAAGTAACTTGCTCAAGGTTACACGGCCAGGTGTTTCTGGGTGGGTGCTAAGTGCCTGAGCCCAGATTTGATCCCCAGGTCATCCTGACACTGGAGCCAGTGCTCTTACTCCCTGACAACTGGCCACCCTGCCTTTATTTATTTAGGTGTGTATTAAAAGAGTCTCTATGCCAGGCAGGATTTGAAAGATTTGAAAGGAAGTTGCAGTTTTGTTAAGATAAACTACATGGTCTTCATCTCAGCTGAAATTGAAAATGCAGTTTGGATAATTGTCAGATTTTCCAAATTAGTTTTGCTATTAAAAAAAAAGCCCTGAAGTTATGTCTGCTGGAAACCTGAGGGTCTGATTCTGTTTTAACAGCAGCTCTGGCTTCTTGCTGACAGGGCAAATGATGGAGAAGTCAGTCAGCACCGTGCAGAAGAAGGTAATTGCCCAATTGCCCTGTGTCAGGCAGGCCAGTCACAGTTTTGGTTTTCCTGTTCAAATACTTTTTTTTATTCCCCTGAAGAATGCAAAGGAATAAAAATCTCCCTAAAAAAAAGAAAGGCCTTTGAACAAAGATGCTCTTATGTTCTGTCCTTCTACCAAAACCCTTCCAATTCCCTGCAAAATCAGTCATTTTTCCTACCAATAATATTTTTAAATGGCAGTGAATATGGTGATATAATAACTTCCTCTCAAGCACATATGATATTCCTTGAAAGTGAAAGTATAGGCTATCAAGATCTGGTTCCCATAGCCCTTTATGGGAATCAAATTTAAGAAAAGATATTGACCAGCTCCAGCATGTTTAGAAGCAGGCAACCAAGATACTTACAGGACTCAAAACCAGGTGTTATGAGGATCATCTGAAGGGACTGGTAGTTTTTAGTCTGGAGAAAAGAAGATGAATAAGAAGCATGATGACCATCTTCCAGTATTTGAAGGATCATCTAATGGCAGAGGAAATAGGCGATCACCTGGCCCCAGGGGCCAGGGCTAGGAGAAGTGGAAGTTAGAGAGAAAGAGAAATTTTGATTCAATTTGAAAAAAAAAATCTAGTAATAGTCATATCTGTCCAATGTGAAATGGGCTGCCTCTGTTGCCTACCACTAAAAGTCTCCGAGTAGAGATTAGGTGACCATAGGTAAGGGGTACGCTTCAGCTATACTTCTCTCCTTCAGGAGCCTTCTCCCACCCTCCAGAAACGTCCATTTTACAGACAATGCCCAGGCTAGCCATGTTCACTCTTGTATTCCTCTCCAAACTCTTTCTGACTCTGCAGACTTCTTTCTTCACCACGCGGCCATCTCCAGTCATCCTGATCTATATCTTGCCACTGCACTCAGATGGCTCTGGAGGAAAGGGTGAGGCTTGTGACTGTGCACACAGCCCTGGTTCACCTAAGTCCAATTCACTTGCAAGTCATGACATCACCTTCCTGATGTCACGATATCACCTCTTTGAGAGTGAAGGACAAACAACTTCACTGCACCCATGCCTTTGGGAATCTCCCCCCTCACCCTTAAAATCCTTTTATGTGTTGTCTTACCTCATTGAACGTAAGCCCCTTGATAGTAAGGATCATCTTTCTTTTTGTTTCTGTTTCTATCCCTAGTACTTACCATAGTGCCTGGCACATAGTGACCACTTAAATATTTATTGACAGTTGCTTGACTGCTTGACCACAGGCTGTTCTGGATGACCTCTGGAGTCCCCTTCCAATTCTATTTCCATTGACAAAGGAATAGGTATTGTTATGACCATATTATAGATAGCAAAATCAAAGGCTAGAAAGTGGAAGTAATACTGACATAATCATTAAGCAAGCTCCTGAGTGACCCAAGAAGAGTCACAGGACCTGTTGATCTAGAAAGGTTCCCTCAATGCCATGTACCCCAAAGATGAGGAAAGGTAAGGATGAAGGTGAAGATGAAAACAGATGAGGAAACTGAGGCCCAAGGAGGTAAAGTGGCAAGTTTGAGAGGTTTGGATTTGAATCCAGGTCCTCTGACTGCAGGATACTATCTTGTTGCCTCCTGTTGTATTCTATTAGTTGATTCAAAATCCTTTAATTTATTCCTCAAATGGTCAAATCAGAAAAGCAATAAATATATGATCTAAGGGACAGTGTCTATGAGGATGCTTCTCTGCCCTACCAATTCATCCTGGTGAGGATTATCTCACTGAAAAGAAACAAGATGAGAAAAAAAAAGGTAGAAATACAATCGTAAGAAGTCCCATAGTACTTGGTAGAAAATCAGAGCAGGACATTCTCACTCAAAACTTGTCAACTCGATTTGCATTCCATGTTACTCAATGGGAAAAAAATCTATGCTCATAACCCAGAGTGGGACCTTCCATAGAACATCAACATAATTAGACTATTCTTTAGCACAATGCTGAATTTCAACTTGTACACTTTTGCCTTTCAAACTTTTTGTACTGTTCATATATTTCTGAACTCATCTCATGATACCATCTAGTATTTTGTGGCAAATATAGTGTTGTTATAAATATAAATGATGTGTCCTGTCAATCTGAAAAGTCACAAATATCATCTATCAGGAACTCTAGCCTCTTATCTCTTTTCCACCAAATCTTCCCAATCCATATTGAGTTAAAGAAATTTGAAGTTATTTTTTTAATCTGTTCATTTATTTATCTATTTCCAGAGTAGTGAATAAGGTTTAATCTTGGAAATAGAGATTCAGAGATGAAAAAAAAAGCCCACCGTGGATTCTATTAGCAAGAAGTGTATGAAGAGCTAAATTAACCTTCATGCTGTATAGACATGGGTTTCTGTGTCAACTCAAAAGGGGAGAAGTTGACTGGAGTTAAAAAGTTTTCTACACAGGTTTTTTAAGGGAGGACTGGATAAATGGAATTATAGCAGTAATTGGACAGAAGAGGGAACAATGAATAAGCAAACAATGAAACAATTGAAAAAAAAAAGCTCTCAGCAGCAGGAGAAAGGCTCAGAGGCAGGGGTTAACTGGAAATTGCTACGTGCCAGAAATAAAACCATCTCTAGGCTTGCTTTCTCTCCTTGAACACAGGAGAAAGGAGAGCTGTTGAGACACCTGATTCAGATGAAGTGGCTTCGATATCCTCATTGTCAACATCAGGTGCAAACCCAGGGAACATCTTGGAGGACATTTAGTCAAAAAGTCACACTGCTCCCAGTGAGAGCTGCTATGGAGGGAAGCCAAAACTCCATCAAGTCTAGTGTTTTATTCTTATTTCTGTGCTTCCTACCTAATTGGTGCATGTGCATGGCTATTCAAACCATAATGCGAATAGTTTTGAGCAAAATTCTAATAGGATCATTCATACAGCCTCTCCTTCCACTCTCCCAATTTACATACTTAAAGGGATTTTGAAGCTATCAGTATAATTCGACAAACATTTATCAAGTACCTACTATGTGCAAAGATACAATAGCAATGTTGTTTTTAATCTGTATATATTTATATAGATATATGTTGCCTCCCCCACAAAATGTAAACTCCCTGGGACTGGGGACAGCTCCATTTCTGTCTCTGTATCCTTAGCACTTAACAAAGTACATGGGTGTTTCTTATAAATGGTTTTTGAATGATTGGTTGCTCTGCTCTGATCAGACCACATCTGGAGTGTTGTGTTTGCTTCTAGGGATCATTTATTAGGAAAGGGGGTGACAAGCTGCATGGTAAGCTTACTAGAAAACATGTAAATAATAAGAATACTTAGCATTTGCACAGAACTCAAGGTTTACAAAGGGTTTTATATGTTATATCATTTAATCCTCCCAATAATTCTGAAATGTAGATATTATTTCTCCCATTTTACAGATGGAGAAATTAAAGTTGAGAGAGGTCCAGGAAGTTGCCCAGGGTCATACAGCTAGTATCTGAGGCAGAAATTAATCTCAGCTCTTCCTGACTATCATTCCAACATTTTACCAACTCTACCACCTAGATGCCTCTGCTTTTACGTCTTTGATTAGTTGAAAGAACTGGGGATGTCTAGACTACATCCGGGAAGATTGGAAGGAGACATGGCAACTGCCTTCAAGTATTTCAAGGCTTGTCATATAGAAAAAGGATTAGATTTCTTCTGCTTGGCCCCAGAGAACCAAACTTAGAGCCATAAGTAGAAGTTGCAGACCTCTATGTAAGAAAAGGAAAAAAAACTTTCTAATAACTAAAGCTGTTCAGATGGAATTTGATGTCTCAGAAGATAGTAGATTTCCACCTTTTTCTAAAAGTCTTCAAGCAAAAACTGTATAACAATGTGTTTGGGGGATGTTATTCAAGCATCAGTTTAACTAGGTGGCTTCTGATGTCCCTGAAAACTCTTAGATTTTGTGATCTCTAGTAAAGCAAGGTCTATAGTATCTTCAAGAAACCAGGTTTCCAGGAGTACAAGATAATGGAAAATGTGAGAGGATGATATATAAAAATATTTGTTCATGACAGAATTCACATTCCAGATATCACTATCGAAAGAAAGGGCAGAACAGGATAGAAACTAGGGAAGGGTGTGGCTGAGTTCTCAAGGGTAGGATTAGTATGGTTAGTAAAGAATGGAGTTCTGGGCCAGAACTGGGCAAGTTTGCAAAATAGGAGGACATGGCAATGTGTTTTTTTTCCCTCGTTTTGTGTTTAAACTTAAATTTTTTAAAAAATTACAAAAAAAGAGAAATAGAAGTTTGTCTCCAGCTCCCACATCATCCCCTTTTTCCTCTCTCCATTACCCTCTCCAGCATTCCCTCATGCAATCCCCCTTTGCTGAAAAAAAAAAAAAAGCAAAAAAAAAACCCTTGTTCTCAACAAAGAGATTTCATACAATAATATAACTGATATTTGTTTCATATGTGACACTTCCACAGTCTATGTGCCTTTCAAAAATGAACAGTTTTAGTTTTAAGACAAAGAAATGAATCTCAGATGTTGCAAGTAGATATCAAAGGTTTAGGAAGTATGGGGGAAGTGATAATAAAGAGAAAGGCCTTCCAAATACCCTAAAAAATTCACATTAAGCCAGTATCTAGTCTACATGTTTATAAAGCCAATCCCAGTCCTAGAAGAATAGTTTATTAATATTAAGGAAGGACATTTTGATGTCCCTGCCTACACAATAGGAAAATGAGGTCAGACAAGGTGGAGATGAACAGTAATATAGTACTCAATGATAAACCAAGTGAAAGGCAATTGCTCCAGTTTCTTCCTTTTTGCTCATGAGTTGAAATGCTTATGTTATTCCTGAAGAGTCTTAACATCCTTTATCAGATTGGACCATAGGATATATTTAATGTCTGTGACTCCAGGTTTAGATGGCATTGATCAAATTCACTGCCCAAGGGCTGGTAGGGATAAGGAAGCTGGCCCACTGTCTCAGCTGACATGTACTTTAGTAGATTCAGATTTCAAGGTATACTCTGACTTGAAATGAATGCCTTTGCCCTTTCTAACCTCTGTTTTAATATACACTAAAAGGTGGAGAAGAGGGAAGGAATGCAGAAAAAGGAATTCCCCTTTATATGGTTTCAGAAAAAGCCCACTAACTCCTGAATCTTTCTGCTAAACCTGCAGAAGAGGGGAAGAACATTGACTGTAGAATAAAAGGATGTAGGTTCATATCCACCCTCTGTTACTATGTGTCAACTGTGTGAACCAAGGTCACCTTGTGATCTTGGACAATTCATTTAACCTCTCTAGACCTCGATTTCCTTATCTGAAAAATGAGGAGGCTGGGCTAGATGTCCCCTAAGCTCTAATCCATTCTCTTATGTGCAAAAATGTTACAAGGAAAGCACATGGTATGATTTTTTCCCATTTCAAAATATCCTCATAGATGTCCCTATTTTTTTTATTACTTTTGAGGGCAGCAATTCAGCTTGTCTGTGTGACTAAAATGTGCCATCTTCAAGCACTGGATCAACGCCTTCTAGGAGGTGTGGAGGATGAAATGAATTTGGCTGAACATGAACAAAATTTAAAGATGCTTCAAGGTGTTTAATTACTTCTGTACATGTCAGAACTTGCCATGGTCATGGGGCATTAAGAAAAAGTGAGCACTGTGACAAAATCTGGGAAAGACTAACACACTGTTTTGTTCCTCATTAGAGAATACTATTGTTAAATTTCTCTGACAGCTCTCATTATATAGAACCCTATTTTCATTTACTCAGAAGCAGGGCTGACTTTGTAATGAATCACAAAATCTCAGGAACTCAGTGTTAGAAGGTACCTCAGAGATCATTCAGTCTAACCAAGGATTCTTTCTGTTTTTCCCCAGATGAGTATGGTGAGACCCAGGAACACTGAGATTTGACCAAAATCATATGGGCATTAACATGTAAATTGAACCTAAGTCCTCTATCACCAGTGCCAAGAATTATTCCATTCTTATCTTTGTAATCCTACCAATTAGCACAGAATAGGAGCTTAATACATGTATACTCATTGATTGCTTGATTAATGGAAGGAATATCTATCAGCAGAATTACAGATCCTTGACTTTCCTGAACTTTCAGAAGCTTTATTACATTAAGATGATATTTCTAGGGGCGGCTAGGTGGCGCAGTGAGTAAAAGTGCTGGCCCCCGAGTCAGGAGGACCTGAGTTCGGTTCCAGCCTCAGACACTTAACACCCACACAAAAACACTAGCCATGTAATCTTGGGCAAGTTACTTAACCCCAATTGCCCTCCAAAAGGGAAAAAAAAGTTGATATTTCTATATCCTTGCAAATCTAAAAAAGAGAGGGGTAAAAGTGACTGAATGGTCTAGTGATTCTTATAGGTATTGAATATCAAAATAATGGACATACACTCCTCTATAAAACTAAAAGGGAAGTCAAATACTTTATATCTTTAGGTTTTATTTCCAGAAATGGAAATATCTTGCTTCTTAGTCTTATGCTTCCAGATGACTTGAGTTTATCATTGCCTCATCCAAATGAAGTTATCTTTTGCAACTCAGGACTGCAAAGTACAATTCAGAGAGCATATTTTGTGTGTTACATTTTGCACATATGTGTGTATAAACATATGTGTGAATAGATAAATATAGATACACATGTGTATACACAGGTCCCATATATACCAAAATATTCATAGCAACCCTTTTAGTGGTAGAAAAAAAAAATCAAAAAAAAAAAAAAGAGAGTGGCCATCAATTAGGGAATGGCTAAATAAACAGTAGTATTTGAATAAAATGGGGTATAAATTTTACAGTAAGAGATTACATATATGAGGAAATTAGAACAACTCAGCAAGACTTGAATGAGCTGATACTGTGGCAAAGTAAAAAGAACAAAAAGTAAAATATAATGATGATGACCGTGATGACAATGATGATGATGACAATGACGACGACGATGATGATGATGATGACGATGATGATGATGATGATGATGATGATGATGATGATGATGATGATGATGATGATAGTGATGCAGTGGGGAAGATGCTATAAAACATTTGAACTCTCATCAGTTCAGATCAGTGCAATAGCCAATCAACTTCAAATGATAGGTGATGAAACATACCTCCCTCTTCTCAGTAGAGAGGTGGTAGAAATGAGCCATATGCTTTCAGACAGTGTCAATATTTTAATTTCTTTTGTTTAACTGCATTTCTTTCCTACAAATAAGGGTTCTTCCTAGTAAAAGAGATGTATTTGGGAAGTGATGACCATGCTTAAAAGAAACAATTTTTAAAATTATACTTCATATATTCATTCACCTCTAAAACAAACACAAGACTGTTGAAGAATATCCTTATGTACTGACCCTGCCACTAAATTACACATGTCCTTGGCACCATCTCTTTGTCCATTGACATTATTTTTTCATACCTTCTACAACTTTTGGATCAATGCCTATACTTCTGCCATAAGTTTCTCCATGGTAGTCTGTGCCTGAAGTCTCAAAGTATGGACGCCATTTCCTCAGAGTATTGAAAATACGAGCCAATGTCTCCTTCTCTGCCAAATATCTTCTTTCTTCTCCAAGAGAATCTTGTCACTAACAATATTGTCGACAGGTTTCTCACTTTGGAAGACCATAGGCATAATGTGATTTCAGTTATTCATACTTCTCAAGTAGATTTTTTTATGAGATGTGTTTTTCTTTTTGTAAGCAATCTGTAGTTATCATTTCAAAGTCTTGACAGAGGTTCCGTCATGCTATTACCTCTTAAGAATTGTTTAGTATTATTCTTTGCTTTCTTTTACCTTGTCTTTATTATATCCATATATTAAGAATTTATGTTTAACTGAAAGCTACTGTATATGCACCCATATTGTTCTATTATTGTGGTTATGAGACCCTTTTCCTTTATTCTATAAGCCTGTGGATTTTACTAACATGGTAGAATTCCGCCACAGCTTCAAACATAGCCTCTGGGAATGACTTCTAAATATATATATCATCCTTCTCTCCCAAAACCTCTCTTGTAAGCTCCAGACATGTCTTTGCAACTGCCTGCTAGACATTTCCAATTAGATTTTGAAAGACAGCATGGTAAAGTGGTTAGAACAGTGAATGTGAAGTCAAAGAGATATAATATGAGTCTCAATCCCACTTCTTTCACTTAATAGTTGTATGACAATAAGCAAGACACTTAGCCTCTCTAAGCCTCAGTTTCTTCATTTGTAAAATGATAGTAGATTTGATCTCTAAGTTACCTTCTTGCTATGATCCTGTTCCTCAGATTTTTCAAAACTGAATGAGCGGGGCGGCCAGGTAGCACAGCGAGTAAGAGCACCGGCTCCAGTGTTGAAAAGACCTGGAGATCGAATCCCGGGCTCAGACACTTAGCACCCAACCAGAAACACCTGGCCATGTAACCTTGAGCAAGTTACTTAACCCCAATTGCTTAGGGGCAGCCAGGTGGCTCATCGAGTAAGAGCACTGGCTCCAGTGTCAGGATGACCTGGATCAAATCCCGGGCTCAGACACTCAGCACCACACCCAGAAATAACTGGCCGTGTAACCTTGAGCAAGTTACTTAACCCCAATTGCTTTAAAAAATAAAAAAAAAACTGAATGAGCCCTGAAAACTTGCCCCTCCTTTTGAATTCCTTAATTCTTTCTCTCCCATTCTCCTTCCAATCAGTACTATCATTCTGCTTCCACAGAACCTTATATCTGTCCTTTTCTCACTATTCATTGCTGCTAGACTAGTTCAAGGCCTCATTATCTCTCATCTGAAGTAGAGCAATAGCTTCCCAACTGACCTACTTGATTTTTGTATCTCTTTGCTTCCTCTGTTCCACAATATACCCTCTGACTAAATAAATTATCTAAAACATAGTCTCAAAGACTCTCTTCTAACAAAGCATCTCTCATTCATATTCAAAGATTATATAAGATTTCTTGATATATGCAACAGCAAAAATACCTTTTTGAAAAATAATTGTTAAAGGTACAAAATAGGAATTAAAATGCTCACCAAAGGTGTTTGTTTCTCCCAAAGTGAATGTCCAAATGGAAGAAGGGCTCCATATAAGTGGCAAAGTCGTCCTAATGCTCCTTTTTGCATGTGACACTCTTCTGATGACATCAAGCTCTGTAACATTGCAGGACTTCCTTAGAGAAATTCATAATCACTCAAAAGAGCTCATTTTAATAATCCACACTGGAAAAAAAAAACAAGTGTAAGGATAATGCTTCTTGTCTAGACTGTGATGTGCTGTTGAAAAAAGTTATCTGTGTGCATACATGTATATATATGTATACATGTGTGTATGTATGTGTAATCTGTCATTCCAACCGTGAATCATAATGTATCTTATACGTATGTACATTTATATGTGTACCATATGTATATGAACACATATACACACATATGTGTGTTACATAAAACCCATGAAATCTGTTAGCATCACTGATATGAATACATAGAGAAAGGATATACATATATAATATATTTCTTAGATGAATGTTGAAGATAGACAATGAACTGAGGTCAGAATTCAATAGGGAAAGAAAATTGACTTGATTGTGTTTGGGAAATTGCAGTGTTTTCAATGACCCCAAGAGTCACAATGAAGCAAAAATCCATCTTTTTAACACAGCTATTCTTCGAGTGATATTATATTGCTATACATCATGCAATAGCACACTCACTAAATAATCTAAATTGTGGGTCACCCAAAAGGCAAAGAAGAGACTAGTGGTGAATATACAAAGAATGCAATACATTATCAATGATTAACTTGGTACAAGAAATTATCTAGAAAGATATCCAAGGTATGTATGACCAAAAAGGGAGTTGAACCACTGATGATAATAAAAGACAATAGAGGCTGTGGTTGTTCAGTCATTTCAATCTCTTCATGACCCCACTTGGATTTTCTTGGCAAAGATACTGGAGTGGTGTGCCATTTCCATTTCCAGATAATTTTAAAAATGAAGAAACTGAGGCAAACAGGGCTAAGTGACTTGCCCAGGGTCACATAGCTGGTAATTGTCTGAGGTTGGATTTGAATTCAGGTCTTCTTGACTCTAGGTCCAGCACTCTATCCATTGTGCCACCTAGCTGGAAAACAGAGGACCCACCTACATTTTACATTTGTTCCCATGTAATGTTAAGAGATCTAGAGGAGAGCCCCCACTATATTATTTATATTCCCTGTGAAAAACTTATAATGGAACATGGAGAGAAGTCACACAAAATGAAAAGGTATGGATGAATCATATTCCATTTTGAGGGACTACCTAAATCAATGAAGTTCATATACCTATAAAGTAATCAACTGCAATGTACTTTAATTTTGAATTATTCACTGTAGTATTGAAATAAGCAGTGATGATCATATCATACCCCCACACACTCAAAAACTTTCAATGGCTCTCCACTGCCTAATGAAGTCCAAACACATTAACCTCATATTCAAAAGAATTTGAACAATTTGGATCTCACCTATCTTTCTACTATTATTTCCCAGTCTTCCCTTTCACAAACTCTATGCTCTAAGAAAATGGTCTGTTCCCCAAACAGACCTTGTACTTTCTTTTCATATAAGGAAGAGGGGGTACTTCTCCCTCTTGGAATACCTATTCCCTCATAGTTCTTGCCTATCCAAACCCTAGCCATCCTTCTCATGCCCAAATATGTCTTACCTTTCTTCTTTCTCTCACCCAGGAGGGATCTATTCCACCTCTCGATTCTCATAAATATTGTTCTTCTTTTATGACAATTTCAAATTCCACCTAGATTTTGTGCCCATCTTATATTCCCTACTTGACTCTAAGCTCCATAAGGGCAGCAACTATATCTTTTCATTTTTTTATCTCCTAAAATACCTAATACAGTGCCCTACACAATAGTGTTTGTTCAATAAATATTAAACAAATGGTTCATGGGGTACTCTGTACTGTGTGGTCCCCTTGTATTTCTACAGTAATTATAGTGGAATGAAGAAAAGGGAAAAGAAAGAGCAAAGAATCACAGAGTTTTTAGATCTATCTATAAACATTAATTTAACTGTGGGTATTCTAAATGTGAGATCCATGTCTAACAACCAATACGTTCATATATTCCTGGAAGAAATAAACCATATCAATATTGATATTCTTGCTATAAATGAAACCAGAAAACATAAGAAAATCACAGGCAAATGATGCAGCTAGAATAGCTCATAGAGTCTCTTGGAGAGGCAAATAAAGGAACTGACACCATTGGTTTCATGATTTATCCTTTTTTGGGAGAGGTAATCAGGGTTAAGTGACTTGCCCAGGGTCATAGAGCTAGTAAGTGCCAAGCGTCTGAGCCTGGATTTGAACTAGCCACCATGCCACCTAGCTACCCCTTCATGATCCACTCTTAAGCAACAGGAAATATAATTACATGGGGGACTTGATCATCTTGCCTTGAATGCTTATGAAGCACATAAATACAAAGATTGACATGATGTTAATTGCATTTTACTAATTAATATTTGTTTCAGAAGATGAAGAGATAAAGAAATCCTATGAAGAAACTGACTAGATTCCCCAAACCAAATAAACATACACATCAATAGCCATTAACTTAAATGTGAAGGATGAGAGGATGGTCATCTTGGAAACTGATTCTGGGGTAAGATGTGAAAAAGAGGAGATCTCTAACTGCTGAGTCAGGCAACTACTTTTTCATCTCCGTGAAATATTTTCAAGAATGATGGTATTGAGACTGCCCTTGGTGGAGCATTGGAACAGGAACATAGAGGCTTGCATAAACAATATTCCACAGCAAAACTCTAATTAGTAGCAGTGTAGCAGAGAGAGCATAGAACTTCGTGTGAATCCCACCTGTAATATTTACTAGTGATAGGCAAGTCATTTAAAACTCTCTGAGACTCAGTTTCCTAAGCTCTAAAATAAGGATAATAATACTTGAAGAGAGAGCAGGTTGTAAATTTTGTCAAAATTAAACAACTATACAAATGTTAACTGTTATTACTTATTCAAACTGATGAAAGAGAAGAGGAAATATTTGATGAGGTAAAGAAAATTTCTGCTCTTCTCTAATCAGGTCCCCGCACATGTTGTAATTAAACAGAGGTACCTAGGTGGGACAGTGGATAAAGCACTGGTCCTGGAGTCAGGAAAACCTAAGTTCAAATCTGATCTTAGAGGTTTCCTACCTGTGTAGCCTTGGGCAAACCATTTAAATTCTCTTTACCTCGGTTTCCTAAATTATAAAATGTGGATAACAGCAGTACATACCTCACAAGATTGTTGTGAGGATTAAATGAGATAATTTTTTAAATGTATTTTAAACTTAAATATAAAATGAGAAAAGAAAAAAAAACATTGCCATGCACACAACAGAACATAAGAGAGGATTCAATATAAAACAATAAATTTCCATTTCAAGTAAGCCTACATAATAAATATTACACATTGTTTTCAAAACTACCCAGCTTTTCTTTGCTTCCTGGTAGATTTTCTTTTGTTCTCTGCAATGTATTTATTTATTTTTTCCTCTCCCTTACCATGCACCCCCCACTCTAAAGAAGGCTACTATTAAATGTGTGTGTGTGCGTGTATATATATACATACATAGATATCTATAAACATACACACACACACATATATTTATATATACACTCATACACATATGTGTAAAACCATACTATGCTTATTTCCACTTGTCATCTGTTTCTCTGAAGGTGGATAACATCTTCCTTCATAAGTCCAGGTCTTTCCATATTTTTCTTAATCAACCAGATTTCCTATACCACTACAGCATTCCAACCCAATCACATCCTGAGAGATTTTCTTTGAAAGTTTCCCCCAGTTTTCTGCATTCCTCTATATTTGGCTGCATAGGTTTGTGATAGTATTTATAAAAAGCACATATCATAGTGCCTGGCACATAGTAGGTAGGCGCTATATAATCTCCCCCTTCTCCCCATCCCCAATATCTTTTGACAGATGCTACCATTGGAATACTTTTATTCAAGGGTCCTTGTATTAACAACCAAAAGCAAGGCATGATGGTTTTCACCCTATCACAAAAGACGTCCTGCATAGATTCCAGATGGAAAAGAATCTATCCATAGATGGAGAGGTACTCCAAATACTTCTGTTTGTGGAAGATACTGCAGTGAAATTTACACACAAACAAAAGCTAATAATTGCTAGACTAACTTTTATGTGAAAATGTGAAGCTGTGAACACAAAACCCTTTTCAGTATAATGCATTCAAAAACCAAATGTACATTATTTGCTAGATTACCTACGATACTTTTAGGGTAATTTAATTAGGGTATCTATTTGGGGTACAAATTGAGAGTTTATTATAATTGCAATTATGGAAACAAGAGCTAGAAGAATTTGGTGGTTATCTTGTCCAATTATCATAATATTAAAGTATCGATAGCTATGTCTTCACCATTGGAATGCAAACTCAGGGATTGTTTTTCCTTTTTATGTATATCCTCAGTACATACTCTGTCAACTAACATTCATTAAACATATGCTTTGTGCCAGACACTTTACTAAGCGCTGGGGATACAGGGTTAGTCCCAGATCTCAAGGAGCTCAAAATCCAATGGGAGAGACAGCCAACAAGTACATAAAACAAGTTCTATGGAAGTGAGAATCCTATTAACAGAAGATAAATTGGGGGTAAACTCAGAAGGAAGACACCAAGATTAAGGCAGTCTAGGAAAGACTTCTTGCAGAAAATGGGACTTTTGACTTTTTTTTTTTGCTTTTTTGGAGGGCAGTTGGGGCTAAGTGACTTGCCCAAGGTCACATGGCCAGATTTTTGTGTTGTGTCTGAGGCCAGATTTGATCTCAGGTCCTCTTGACTCCAGGGCCAGTTCTCCACTTACTGCACCACCTAGCTGCCCTGGAAGATGGGACTTTCATTGAAACTTGAAGGAAGCCAGGGAAGTCAGGAGGTGGAAATGAGGAGTGAAAGAATCCCATACATGGGAGAAAGCTGGGGAAAATACTTAAACAGTCAGAAGATGCAGGGTCTTGTGCAAGAAACAGGAAAGAGGATAATGTCACTGGATTGTAGAGTAGGTGGAGAGGAGTATCATGTTAGGAGACAAGAAAGGTAAGAAGTGCCTTTGAAAGTTAAACAAAAAATTTTATTTTTGATCCTGGAAGTAATAGGGAGCCAATGTAGTTTATAGAATGAGATGCGGGGAGATGATATGGTCAAATCTGGGCTTTAGGAAGATTGATATGACAGCTGCTTAGATAATAAGTACTTAATTAAATACTGATTTGATTGAATTATTGATTGACTGAAATAGTTGTTGGTGTAGAGAAAGCACAAATATTAAACCCCATTTAATATTTCAAAAATGAGATGCAGAAAGCTGTTGTCCTTTGCCATATATACTGCTATCTCTGCTGTGTCAGGGACAGGGGAGGACAGGGATGGGGTTGTTAAAAAGCATTGTTTGAAATATTTGCTTGTGACACTTTGAACAGTGGAAGTAAAAATCAGGTCTTTTTCATTCGATGTTGTTGATACTTCAGGGTACATTTTTAAACAATGCATGGAGATCTGGAATCTCACAACTCCAGGGAAAGTCAAAGGAACCAGAGGCTCTCATATGCACACATACGTGCATATATACACACCTTTGAAAACTGGGCAGGACTAGTAAAAGCACTTGTACTAATATTCCTCTGGCTGCTTTAATAGTTAAAATATTTTTAGTGAATTCACCTTGAAAACAGACCAAAGAATGCCTGTTTCTCCTTGCCCCACCTCCCTCCTTACCCAATTATGGCTCTGGTGCAGAGAAAGGGAACAAAGGACGAGATTTAACAGCCCACTCCACTTAACAAAAGAATCTGCATTCAAGAAGCTAATGAAGGCTCTCTTTAGGAATCTCTGCGGGGAGGAAGGGGAGAGCTTGGGTAAAAAATGTTTGGGGGATTTAGGGAGGGGGCAGGAGAATAACACATTTTTAGTGGCACAGAAAAAAAAGCACCAACTCTAAAATCAGAAGATCTAGTGCATATCCCATCTCTAACAATTAATACATGTATGACTTTGGGTAAGTTGATGGATTTGCCTATCTAGTCCTCACTGGCTTTGTCTATAAAATAAGTGAATATGAGGGTAACAGATTGCTTCTAAGGTCCCTTCCAGCTCTCCAACTATGATCCTATGATTTTCTAAAGTTCTACATCCCCTTCATTATATTGAAGTGAAGTGGGATGCTGAAGTGAGTTCAAATGAGAGTTATTTCCTACAAGATATCCAATCATCAAATCGAGCTAAGCATAAGACAGATGTGTATCATTCACACTTTACTCTCTTTATTATCTATGTGTGCTATTTCACTGGCCCCTCAAGCTGAATAGAACTTAGTCAACATTGAAACAAACATTCCCTCTGCTATCGTTATAAATGTAGGCAAATGGACCTATCCATGACTGAATTCAAGAAGCAATCCCAGGGGGGAAAAAGCCTGATTGTTGCTGCAAAATACTTGTACAGAAAATAAAACTACATATGCAAAACCAATAGCTCCACACCTCCGTTTGACAGGATTTTCAATAAAGATGGCTAGAAAAGCATATAATCATAAGGTAATATCCTGAATGCATAATAATCTCAGGGAATCAGGAGAGATGATTATATGCCTCCCACTTGATAATGCAGAATATCATAATTTATTCCAGTAGCTCATTTCCTCCCCCCCCCAACAACATTTCTGCTTTACCAAACTGAACATTAGTAGCCTTCAAATGTTAGGATGTTATTTCAGATTCAGGAACTCACAATAAGGATCATGAAAATACCTGTATTTATAAGCATATCCATTCATTTTCATACTGTATGTATATATAGTCAACTGTTAAATCTCCTAAGTGACACAGGAATAGAGCATTGGACTAACAGTCAGAAAACAGAGAATTCAAATCCTGCAACAGATATTTACTAGATGCCAAGTCCCTTAACTTCTCTCTCAACTTTGATGTCCTCATCTAAAAAAAAGAAGGGGCAGGACTTCATGACCTCTTAAGGTACCTTCCGGGTCAAAATATCTGAACCCATGAGCTGTGAATCATTCATGGAAAATGTGAAATTCCAAGTTATATTCCCCCTCTCTGCTAGAATACTTTTGAACTCCCTCACAACCACCATCAATGTTATGTGCTTAAAGAATTCATACTCATTTGAATATTAGATTAAACAAAACTTAATTAGAAAGATACATCTTCTGGACCAGGAAACACACACACCCACACACACACACACACACACACACACACACACACACACACAC
>NW_027185694.1:7477482-7487217 GCF_028583685.1 Petaurus breviceps papuanus | reverse complement strand
CACACACACACACACACACACACACACACACACACACACACACACACACTAAGTCAAGCCATACTGAAGTGGGCTATTCTAAAGAGGAATATAGATACTAACCGCTTGTACAGATAAGTAAACACAACAAAATGAACTCTTGATAATGAGGGCCTCTATTCTGGGACTAAGTGGTCATTTGCAAGCATTGGCCTGTTACATCTTGATAAAGCAGAGAGGTAAGCACTTTCTCCATTAAACTTCAGCACCTTCACTATAAACAGTCAATGATTTAACTCCAAAACTCCAAGTTTATTTTTGAAGTGAACTTTATGTTCCATGTAGTGTGTGTGTTTGAGAAAGCTTTTAGGCTTTGGAAATTAATGTTCGTGTAGGAGGTGTGCTTTGTGAACAAGGAAGTACCCTCTGAGGTGTGACCTTCAAAATTTGATGGCTCTGTGTATACTTGATGGCTCATATTTCAATGGGACTGCTGAAGTGAAGTCCAAGCTAGTACAACTGGGGTTTCTAAACTGCAAATTAGTAAAATTTACCCCAAACAAAAGCTAATAATTTCTAGAATAATTTTTATGTGAAAACGTGAAATTGTGAACATAAAACACTTTTCAGTATAATGCATTTAAAAACCAAATGTAAATGATTTGTTAGATTATCCACTGCTCCTTTTAGGGTAATTTAATTAGGGTATCTATTTGGGGTAGATAATTGAGAGTTTATTATAATTACAATTATAGAAACAAGAACTAGAAGAACTAGGTGATTATCTTATCCAATGCCTTGATTATACACAGGAGACTAAGACCCAAAGACATTAAGTGGCATTCAATCATTCAAAAGGCATTAAGAGCCTACCATGAGCAAGGCACTGTGCTTTGGTTTTTTAGTTGTGCAGGTGTATCCAACTTTTCATGACTTGTCCATGGGGTTTTCTTGACTGGAGTTTTCTGAGACATTTTTTTCTTCAGTGTGTCTCTATTTTACAGATGAAAAGCTGAGGCAAATTGGTGGTGTCATGCCCAGGGTCAACACAACTTCAGAGTTTGTATATCTGGTCTAGTAAAAAGGGAGACAAACACAGAAGTTTTGTTGACAAGCACAAGCTATTATGGAGGGTGGAAAATGTTGGATCCTGCTGAAAACAATTGATTAATAATAACAACCTATATTAAGCTTATTTTTTAAAAAAATATCTGGTTGATGGAATTAAAACTATTTTCCCCAAGCTGCTTTGTACATGTAGACATATCTTTACATGTGCAGTAAATCTATATACTTATTTGAAATAAGGAAAACAAAGAAATACATCATATAATCATTTTGCTAGCAAAAAATACCCAAGAAGACAGTTGTCCTATGATATAAGCAACGTCCTATTATCTAGCAGTACGATTGAAATCATTCAATGTTCCTGACCATCATTTTCTTCACCACTACAAAATGGGTAGGATAATATTTTCATTAATTCTCTCATGGGGCTATGGAGAAAATTTTTTTTGTAAACGTTGAAGAGTCATATAAATGTCAACTTGTATTGTCATTAGCATTACCATCATCATTGCCACATTGCTGTTATCTTATTTTTTTCTTATCATTTTGTTAGGATTCAGATAGATATGATCTGAGGAGTCTTCTATCTGCCCCAAAAGACTTGCCCCTGTGCAGAGAGTCTACTATTCCTGCTGTTGCCACATAGCCAGCTCCTCAGAGGAGAAGACTTCAGACCACAAGCTTGTGCCTTCCATCTCCTGCTATACCCAACAAGGGAAAGCTGCAGGGGACCAGGGCAGGCATCTTCCATCTACCCCAAGGCAACCACTTGCATCTATGCCAGCACAAGAAAACTTCCTACCTCCTGCTACTAGCCCAATCTCCCTATCCAAACTTAGATATAGAGAACCTCTGGTGCAAAAAACTTCCTCAGGTCTTTCATTTCTTGCTGCACCTGTCCTTTAAGGGCAAAGGTGGTGGTACCTTCAAGCTGTAGTCCAGACTTCCTTTAAGATGCTCCAGCTCTTAATCCTGAAATTTCATTTCGATCCTAGTATTCATACATGAGAAGTATATTGGGACCCCTGGGACCTTTCCTCTCTTGATCGGATGGCTCCTCCCAGAACCTCCATTGAACAAGGTCACCCAGATTATCCAAGCCTCATTATTCTACCATTCCCTTTCCCTCCCTCTTCCCTCACCCCTATCTTTTCAGCTTCCTTTTAGGAATTAGAATGTAAGTTCCTTCAGTGAAGGAATTTTCTTCTTTTCTACTTATATTTGTATCTCCTCACTTGCTATATAGTAAGCACTTAAAAAATGTTAGTTGACTGACTATTTCCCTGAAAGCTCTTTGGAACAACTCCAGTACCAGCCAGACTAGATAATAAGAATGACAAGGACCTCAGTTCACTCACTCTGGGTTAAAATGTTCTGCCTCTAAGACTCTATATTTTGAAAGCTGTTTCATACATGTATGTGGAGATTTATGGGTATTTGTATGGCAAAATTTATTTTTAAATTATCTAAAATTTTTATAAATGAATATTTTTAGTTAAATTCTAGGCAATAGTTGTCTATAATGGTGTTCTAGCTCAGTAAAGTGAATTTCTTGGATTCTCAAAGATATTTGGGTGGGTTGTATTCATAATACAGGGAATTCTTGTGTTAGTTTATAAATGATTGCAAATTTCTAGTCATCTATGTCTTTCTCAATATTCAATTGATGATAATGCTTTCAAAGTGCAGTGACATTGAGCATTTTCTACCACTTTGATAAATGATTAGCATCTGTCAATATGTCCAAGCTCCTTAAGAATAAACTTTCTATAATTTCTAGTGGCAGTGAGTGACCAGATCATTAATCACTATGATAAACCTCTTTATTAAAAAAAAACAAATTTTCCAGATGGCCATTTATTTGATTCTTCTTAGTCAACATGTTGGTTGAATTTGTATTGATATTAACCATAAAAATTCAATCTTTTCATTCCATTTTTGGATCTCAGCTATTTCATAGAGTCCATCCAAAGATAAAATCCTTTCAGTTGTATTTGACAAATCCAGTGGTAAATATCTGTTCTCAGCCTTTAGTATTGCTTGGTGAAATAGTCTGTTTGTTTCAAATGTATTTCTAGATATTTTAAATCTGTTTATGATGTGGTCTAAGAACGTCTGTCAATCCCCTAATTCCTTTTTGTGGAGTAAGTGTTCACTTTCTATGGCTGTCTTTGATATATTCTGTTTTCCTTTAGCATTGTACAGTTTTTTGTTTGGACACCTCCTAGATCTATTGTCATCCATTTTACCATGACAAAAGAATGTTAAGACTGGTACTGTGTGAGTTTTAATTATTCTGAATATATTGTTCCTGTTAAACTCATATTCAAAGCTTTCCTCAAGCTGTACCTTAACAAAATAATCCCAACATATTCAGTTACAACTTTCTTTTCCATAGCCTTATGCTTGCTGTGTCTCACCTAGAAAAATATTTTTATCTCCTTCATCCATTGGTTTGCTTTGACCTCTGTATTCATGCTAAAGACTCTAGTCTCTAATCTTCCTTGGTATGCATTAAAATGTTTATGTTTATCAAGTCCAAATGATATTTTTATATTGTTACAATTTTTTTGTTACAAGTTATATTGTTATTTGTTATATTGTTACAAATTTCTATGAGATAAGGTGGCTATTTAATGTGCTTTTCAGTGGCGCCTTATAACTTAATATCATCCATTTACATCAAATTATTAATATGATGTTTTGGTATGACTCCTTTAACTTAAAATCCATACTTTGTTTTTTTCAGGAGAGATAATGCTTTAGAGGTAGGCAAATCATGGCAGACTTAAACTCTTACCCTGACTATTACATGTTTTATGTCAATGACTCTTGTTGTGCTATTGATGTTTTAAAAAGAGTTTTCTATGTGGATATAAAATATATTCTCAGGGCGGCCAGGTAGCACAACGAGTAAGAGCACCAGCTCCAGTGTCAGGATGACCTGGAGATCGAATCCCCAGCTCAGATACTTAGCACCCACCCAGAAACACCTGGCCATGTAACCTTGAGCAAGTTACTTAACCCCAATTGCTTAGGGGTGGCCAGGTGGCTCAGTGAGTAAGAGCACCAGCTCCAGTGTCGGGATGACCTGGGGATCAAATCTGGGCTCAGATACTCAGAACCATACCCAGAAATAACTGGCCGTGTAACCTTGAGCAAGTTACTTAACCCCAATTACTTTAATATATATATTCTCACTCTGTCTGGATCACTTTTATATATTTGCAGAATATGACCAAGTCATGAGTACAGAACTGAATCAAAGATTTTGTGATAGTCAAGAAAGGCATATAAATGACATGGTGTTTTTGGTAGATTTTTTCAATAATCACTGGATCAGTAATGAGTATTCTTTTTTAAAATTAATTATTCATTTATTTGCTTTTAGTTTACAACATTCAATTCCATAATCCCTTGAGTTTCAAATTTTCTTCCCCTCTCTCTCCTCCCCCCTGCTCCCCATGGCAGCATGTAATCAATCTACAAATACCTTCACATTAAACAATAAAGAGTTATTCTTTACAACACTGGGACTTTGGACTGATGAGCTACACTGTTAGAACTATGATTACCAACCAGGCTCTATGCTCCAGAATGTGTAGCCCTCTTTAGGGAATTTCAACCTTTTAGCATTGGTGTAGATTGGAGGAAAGAGAGCTAACACAGAGAAAGGGGGGGGAAGCCACATGAGATTAGTGAGGCAGGTTTGGTACCTGCTACTTAGTCCAATTCCCTTGTTTTACAAATGAGGAAAGTGAGACCAAAGAGGGGAAATGACTTCCCAAGGGTCAAAAGAGGTGGAGTCAGGATATGAATTCCAGTCTTCTTGACTTTAAAATAAGTAATTCTTCCACTATACCACATTTCCAAAGGTTGTACCTTTGGACAAATATGAAAGCTACAATAAGGAAGTAGTTTGTGCACTCAGATCAGGCTTCTACACATAAAATCATTCATTCATTTAGCTTCTCCCACCATACACAATATCCTTTCTGTTGCATTAAGAAAGAATTAAGGGGAGTGGCTAGGTGGCACAATGAATAGAGCACTGGCCCTGGAGTCAGGAAGACCTGAGTTCACATCTGACCTCAGATACTTAACACTTACTAGCCAAGTGACTTTGGGCAAGTCACTTAACCCCAATTGCCCCTCCAAAAAAGCAAAAAAAAAAAAAAAAGGATTATGGATTGGGATTTTGATGTAGCATTGGACTGTAGAAAAGGAACATAGATTAGCATTTCCTATCCATGTTTCCAGCTAACTAGGTGGTACAGTGTTTAGAGTACTGCCTTAGAATCAGGAAGACTCACCTTCATGAGTTCAAATATGACCCTGACACTTACTACCTGTGTGAACCTGGGCAAGTCACTTAACCCTACTCACCTCAGTTCTTCATCTGTAAAATGAGTTGGAGAAAAAAATGGCAAACCACACTACTATCTTTGCCAAGAAAACCCCCAAATGGTGTTTGGACACTACTGAAAAAAGCCAACAACAAAAATTCCTGTTCCCAATCTACTGTTTAAAAAAGAAAGTCTGCCCACTCCAAACTACATAGGATTATGTATGTATATATTTATGTGTGTGTTGGTCCAAGAGCTACTAAAAATAAAAGGAGGTTCAGATCAAAAGGTAAAGTCCAGTTTCCCTGAATGTATATACAGAGAATATATTTGGGCAAAATTTTGACTTTTGAAATGGTGAGCATTATTTTTAAAACCACTTATAAAAAATGATCTGCATGTGTTTGGGGTGAAGCTGTCAAAAAGCTGGCATACAAAGCTCATGACTCCTGAGGATTCTCTTCTCTAAAACAACAGCTGGGGTAAGCAGCAGTTCTCTGGATTTTAGGCACTGGGAAAAGTATGTCATCTCTCTGCACACTGGAACTTCACTTTCAAGGGAGAGGATAATCTTAAATGAGAAGAGGTGGGTGGGAATATTTGAGTTACTTTGCAGAGGAGATAATCAGCTGTCATTACAAAGTGCTTTGAGTGGAATGGCTTAGCACCAGCCACAGGATGTTATTAAAACCTGATACAAGAGGGAAAAGCTGGAGAATGAGAGAAGAAAATTAAGGCAAGGGGAGAATTGCCACAGAGAAGAAATCAGCTACTAGAAATCTAGTAATAAGAATTGGCTCATAAATTTAGAACTAAAAGGAGCCTTGGAGGCCATCTACTCCATTATCCTCATTTTACAGAAGAGGAAACTGAGGCCCAGGGAGGTTAAATGAGTTGTCCAAGGTCACACAGCTAGCAAATGAGAAAGGAAAGAACTGGGTTTCCAGTGTTTCCATTGTGCCATACTGCCCCTCACATTAATTTGTAAAGTACTTTCATCACATCTCTCCCAGGAGGAAGATAGTGCAAATATAATCTTCATTTGATGAGGGAAACTGAAGCTCGGGGAAGTAAAATGATTTATCCATCATAGCACTTGTCAGATTCAGGAGCACCTCAGTGCTCAGTGGAGAGTACTGGGCCTGACGTCAGATCCGAGTTCAATTCCAACCTCAGACACTTAATAGATTATGGTATATATCTGATGCCATACTGTCCGAGTCAAAAGCCTTAGGTAAACCCGTGGGTACATTAAGTCCATTAAACACCAGCTCATTTCAAGGTGACACAAGCCTCCTTTGGCAGTTTAACCATTTTTTTTCACCAGTTTTGCTGGGTCTAAGTCTGACTTTTTAGTTTTGAGGCTGACTTCTTTCTCTGAGTCTGCTTTCAGCATTGACATAGAGACAGTACCTCCTCACTGAAAGGCAAAATGCTTGTGAGCCGCCAAAGGCTTGTTTGTTCGTTCTTACAAAGCTGATGAGCTGTTTGCCGCAAAAATACTCTGTGGTGGCCAAATAGAGTAAAGTGTGATTCATTATCAACCTGCTCACTGAAAGAGGAAAGAAAGTTCATCAAGATGTAGCATCAAAACTTTCAGTGCCCGAGTTCTACCACAGATAGATACCGAATGCAAAACATCTAATTTGGTGCCAGTAGTTGTAGTTGTAGTAGTAGTAGTCGTAGTAGTAGTAGTAGTATACATGTTTACTATATTATATTAATAACACACCTTTATTAGGTCAAAAACATTCCAAAAGGAGACTCCATCAGGCTGCAAACTCCATAAACTCACATTTATTATTATTAAAAGAGTTAATAATAATAACTAATATTTTGTTACACTTTAAGGTTTAAAAATCATTTTACAAACATTATCTCATTTGATCCTCACAATAACCATGAGAGACATGTGCCAGACATCGTGGTAGGCATGGAGGAGATAACAATCCAATCCAGGAGCTTACATTCAACTGAGTGAATCACGGTATACATAGATAAGCTCTCTAAAATATATAGAAACATACAAAGCAAGGCCGGGGAAGGGGAAGGAGGGGCTTCACAGAGCTAGGTAGAGAGCACCAATAACCAGGCAGAGAAAGAAAGCCTTCTTGTCCTCCTGCCTCAGGACAGGTTCCTACCATCCTATGCCCACACCTAGAATTTGAGCTCTATCTCTTCTGTGAGTTGGTATCTCCAAGATGGGGACCACAGATTGCATCTCAGTAAGGATTTGTTAGGAGACTGAAGTGTAGTCTGAGAACATTTACACAAAATATCCTGTCATCTCCCTGCTCTTTTGGGTTTTCCATTTACTATTATTTACAGTATTTGTGTTTGACAAGAGCTATGATCTCCATTACAATTCATCTTCTCTCCCTCCTTCTGGTATAGTCATAATTCCAAGTTAATGATTTCTCAGCCTACCAGCTCTATAGAGGAGAACAAGATCTCAGATATTGTAGGAGAAGATTACGTTGGCATGGACCCTACCTTATATGCAATAGAGAAATACAAGGTATATTGACACTGGTGATGAATATTTATTGGGTGACCTCACGTGTAGGGGCTAAGTGCTACACAGAACTATTTAGGGCTGGATGGGGATGAATGGCATGGCAATATGAACTGAACAACTGCTTTATTTTTTGGAATTATCAAGGGGAAAAAACTGTTTTATTCCCTCTTTTTCTCTGTTTTTGGCCAAATTCCACTATTGACCATGGCCCATTTTCATGGCCTATAATGACTATAAACAAAACCTTCCAGTGGCTTGTCTATCTAAAAATAAAGCTGAAATTTATATGAAGGCTCAAAGTTTGCAAATTACTTTATGTGCTTTATTTCATTTAGTCCTTGTAATGATCCTGTGAGGTAGGTAGTGCAACTATTTTTTTAGTGCAACTATTTTTAATCTTCATGGAAACTGAGGCTTAGATTTGTCAGTTAAGGTCAATAGTTAATAAGTGCTAAATCTGGATCTCAAACCTAAGTCATATGATTCCTAGTCCAGCACATTCTTTCAACTCCATCAGGTTATAGTTCTACTAAATCTGCTAGAATTCAGAGGTAGAGAAAGATTTTTTTTTAAGTAGGTCAAAAAATGTTTCAAAGAGCAGCACCCATCAGGTTGCAGACTCCATAATTACTAGTGTCATGCTAGCGAACTCATGACCCAATTTCTCTTTGTTGAGACAAATATGTGGAAAATCTATAATGGGTGTCACAAAAAGACTTCAGGTTTCAAATTCCCAATTTTTAGACCAAATCTACTCTCCCCAACCTGATGCTTCTAGGATGGAATGGATGAATTTGATACCCTTAATAGTCTTCAGTTACTTCCAACCATAGAATTATAGAATCTAAGAGCAAGATGGGGCCTCAGAGGCAATTTGGTCCAACAAGTACCAACTAGAATTCCTTCTACAACAACCCTTACAAGTTGTCCAGCCCTTTCCTGAAGACTTCTGATATAAGCAAGCCCACCACCTCCCCCATCTCCCATTCCACTGTTTCCATTTGCTCCCTTGTGGTGTTTTTTAATGTTTTATCATTGCTTTCTGTTTTTATCTCATTCCTTTCCCAGTAACTCTACCTCCTACTTCTCCGCCATAGAACTCACACATATAACAACACTAAGCAGACACTTGGATCTGACAATGTATGCAACATTTTATACCTCTAGTCCCTTCCTCTTCCTTCTCTATTTTGAGAAGAGTGATGTGTTTCCTCATCAGGCCTCTGAAAAAAAGATTATATGTTGCATATTACTGATGTCTCAGTGTTATTTTCAATTTCACTTTGATAGTATATGTGTGTGTATATTTCTCCTGGTTCTGCTTTTTTCACTCTGCATTAGTTGATTCAAGTATTCCTACATTTCTCTGAATTCTGCACCTGTCATTTCATGTGGAGTAATAACATTCAGGCAGAGAGGTAGCATTGTGAATAGAGCACTGGGCCCAGAGTCAAGAAGACCTGACTTCAAATCTAGCCTGGGACTCTTAATAGCTGGGTGACCTTAGGCAGGTCATTTACCCTCACTAAGCCTCAGTGTGCTAATCTGTAAAATGGGGATGATAATAGCACCTACTTTGTAGAGTTGTCGTGAGGATAAAATGGGATATTTACAAAGTGCTTTGCAAACTTTAAAACACTCTATCAATGTTGTGAGGATCAAATAAGATCATAAAGCACTCAACCCAACATCTGGAACATACTGAACACTATATAAATGTTAGCTATCACCATCATCATCATCATCACCATCATCATCGTCATCATCATCATCATCGTCATCACCATCATCATCGTCATCATCATCATCATTGTCATCATCGTC
>NW_027185694.1:7470943-7477472 GCF_028583685.1 Petaurus breviceps papuanus | reverse complement strand
TCGTCATCATCACCATCATCATCGTCATCATCATCATCATTGTCATCGTCGTCATCATCATCATCATTGTCATCGTCGTCATCGTCATCATCACCATCACCATCATCATCACCATCATCATCATCATATTCAATTACGTTCACATTGCACAGCTTTTTAGCCATTCCTCCTTTGTGGATGGGTACCCACTTTGTCTCATTCCATTTTTGGATAGCCCTAATTGTATGTGAGCTCTTCCTTATATAAAGCTGACCTCTGCCTCTCTTCAACTTGAACCCATAACTCTTATTGCTCCTCTCTGGGACCAAGCAGAATTTATCTAACCTAATCCTCCTTCCATGTGATAGTCTTTTGAATATTTGAAAGCCACTATCATGCCCCTGTTGGGGGCAGCTAGGTGACAAAGTGGGTAGAGCACCAGACTCAGAATCAGGAAGACTCATCTTCACGAGTTCAAATCTGACCTCAGACACCTTCTAGCTGTGTGACCCTAGGCAAGTCACTTAACCCCATTTGCCTCAGTTTCCTCATATGTAAGTCAGTTGGAGAAGAAAATGGAAACTACTTCAGTATCTTTACCAAGAAAACCCCACACAGGGACACAAAGAGTCAGACACAACTGAAAATAACTGAATAAAATTATGTCCCCCTTAGCTTTCTCTTCTCTAGGCTGAACACTCCCAGTTCCTTCAACCAATCCTCATATGATCTCAAGGTCCTTCACCATCCTGCTCAGCCACCTTTTGATGTTCTCCAGTTTATCTGGATCCAGATGTCTCTGCAGGAGAAAGTGAGGCTGGTGACCTTGCACAGCCCTCCCTCACTCAAATCAAAGTCAACTACAAGTCATGTCATCATTTCCCTGTTGCCATGGTCCTCTTAGAAAACCAAGGACAAATACAACCTGTGAATAGACCTAGCTGCCTGAATGGGGACTACAACACCAAGCACAAGCAACTTCCAGGTTCGGATTATGAGCATAATAACTCTCCATTTATTCAGCAAGAGATTAAGGCAAAACATTCCCAGAAAAGAGAAAAATCAAAATACAGGGTAACTCGATCATTTAGTAAGTTCTCAGTTCAATTACAAAGTACAAAAATCAAAGTACTCCACCCCTAGGTAATACATTCATTTGGTCAATCACAAAGTTTTAAGTCTTCAATTCAATCACAAAGTACAAAAGTCAAAGTCAAAGACCACCCCTGGGTAGTCTCAATTGGAGATTAGTTTTCAATCATAAACAAAGCACATTCATTTGGTCAGTCACAAAACACAAAGGCCATCCACCCCTAGATCACAACTAGGCTACAATATCATCACAGCATTCAATAGGCAAGGAGAGGTCTTTTCTTCATCTTGACCAGAGGCAAGTTCTCAGCAGTTTCTGTTCCTGGGAAGACAAGGCTTAACAAAGACACCACGAAGATACACATTGCCGGCATCCTCATCAGTTCCTTCTCTGCCTGTAAAATCAACTTAGACCCAACAACAAGGTCTGAGGAATTGGCACAAATCATTAGTACAGTCCCAGGACCCCTGAAAACATCAACAAGACCCTCCTCCAGGATGTCTGTAAACATACAACAAGAAAATCCTCTTTCAGGGCTTCTGAAACAACAGCAAAGTCCCAGGTCTTCTACAACAACAGCAATGTCCTCTGTCAGTACATGAATCTGACAGAGTAACATCAAAACAGACAGACCAAATACCAGCACCACAGCCATGCTTCCTCCCAGTTCAGTCCTCAGTTTTCATTTCTCTCTCTCCAGCAGTAGCAACAGCCTACAGATTCTGGCTCCCGGAAGTTCTTCTTGCCTCTCTCTGCTTGGACCTCTCTCTCTATCTATGGCACCAGCTCCTCACAGTTCAACCCTCTCTTATCAAGTCAACAAGTCCATCCCATTGTGGGGTTCAAATTCCATTACCATTACAGGGACCCAGCTAGTTGGATAACTCAGCTTGTCCTCTCCCTCTCCTTCTCCTTCTCCTCTCCGAAGAATGGTAAATTTTGATGGCCAGAAGCTGCCCACTTAACTTGGGGTTTACTGGCTAGATTCTTTTCTTTCTTTGTCTTTCTTTCTTCTTCCTTCCTTCTTTCCTTTCTTTCTTCCTTTCTTTTTCTTTCTTTCTTTTTTCCTTCTTTGTTTCTTTCCTTCCTCTCTCTCTCTCTCTCTCTCTCTCTCTCTCTCTCTCTCTCTCTCTCTCTCTCTGTCTCTCTCTCATTCTTCTTTCTTTTACAAAACCTTAAACCCAGTTCACTCTAAAGCTCATAGATTGGACCACAATAGGTCCTTGCCCAAGCTCCACTTATTGGCTGTATTTTGGGCCCCCTTGGCTTAGAGTGAAGGCCAATGATCACTGTTTCTCTTTGGAGTGGCAATCCTGAGGGTTTTCCTCTCCCAGCTTGATTTTTTTTCTTTTCTTTTTTTCTAATTAAAGGGACCATCCCTTGACTCACTTCTTAAAGAGACCTATTCACTGAATGGGTTTTATTACCTCACTCTAAGTGAGTACCTGAAAAGGCCTTAGCCTAAAATAACAGGATCGCACATTGCATTCTGGGCCATCTCTAGTCATCCTGATGAATTTCTGGCCACTGGACCCAGATGACTCTGGAGGAGAAAGTGAGGCTGATGACCCTGCACAGCCCTCCCTCACTCAATTCAAAGTCAACTACAAGTCACGTCATCATTTCCCTGATGGTCCTCTTAGAAAACCAAGGACAAACACAAGCCCAGGACAGAATACAATATTCCAGATATAAGCAGAACATTAGATTATAACCTGCCTAGCAAAGTGATCATAATAGTAGGGCAAATTAAATGCTTTCCCTATGCACAGCAAGGCAAAGGGAGCAGAAATAGATATAAAATGTGTATCTACTATCCCAAGCATACTTTGCCATTAGAATTGAGAAAGTACCATTTGATATTTTTGCTTTGGGTGAAAGGTTAGCTGGTTATGGAGGCTTCATGGAATTTGAAGCTAGCAGGAGCCTCTAGAGATCACATAGTCTGTTGCCCTTGTTTTATAGATAAGGGCACTGAGGCCTAGAGAAATTCAGTGTGACCTTGCCTGAGGTCACATGAGTAGTAACTGGTCAGAGTCCTCCAACTCCAGATCAAACATACTTTATGCTATGCCTCACCTCCTCTCTCAACACTATGACTCACCTAATGCAACCTAACATCAGTTTATAAGGCATGGCCTCAAAATTGCCAAGGCAAGTTCCTGCTGGAACCAACCAGGCCCTTTAAATCTAAGTGGCTAGTCAGAGAGGGTAGGAATGAATAGTTAGAATTAAACTGCTCAGGACTAAGAGGGGCAGCTGTTACAACCACTTCCAGAGAGCTCTGCCATATTCCATCCTACTTCCTGGCATTGCCACTCTGGGGCAGTATCAACCTGGTTCAAAAGACTCAGCATGTATTGATCATTATTAATACTTAAATCTATCCTGGGATCTGTACTAGATCTGGAGTTTGCTTCCTGGTGGCTGGGTTTTGTTTCTTGGACACAGGCTTCCTGAACACAACCTTGGAACCTTTATTTTTTTATTATTATTTATTTATTTACTTGTTTTTATTAATATATTATAATATATAATATAGTATAATAATTATATTATATTATAATAATAATAAATAATAATTATTTGTTATTATTAAACCTCTCCACTCTCACCCTGCTAGCTGCTAACTCGGTGCCATGTGAACCAGAACCAACACTGACAATACTAACCACTGCACTAACCATCCTCCTGCTTCCTGAACAACTTCTCAGTGGCAGAGAGCAATGTAGGCCTATTATTCTATTAGCAGTTAGTTTAGTCTATTAGCTACAAAGATCCAGGTAAGGAAGGAAATTTTGCAGTTAGAGCACAGCTGAGAGAAGATTGTTCTATTACCTCAAAAGTTTGACTAAAGTATAGCTTACAATATATGACTGACCTTCTATCCCCAAACATGGTCAACTGGATGTTTTCTAAAGAGTTTTTCCCCTCCATTTAAGTGGATTTCCCTATTAGTACAATCAGGGTGGGAGAAGGATTAGAACTCCTTGTTAATGATAAATACCCAAAGATACTTCCTAGTTCTAAGTGAGTCTGTCAGTCAACTAGAATTTATTAAGTACTAAATATGAGTCAGACACTGTGCTATAATTACCAAAAAAAAGGTAAAAACAAACAAACAAAAAACCAATCCCTGCCTTCAAAGAACTTAAATTCTAATGGGAGACTCAACATGAAAACAACTAGGTTCATTTATAGGAAAGGATAAGGGTCAACTCTTCATATTCCCCATCTTCCTTTTCTCTGTTTTACTGCTGTACTCTTTTTTCTGCCCTGGGTCCCTCTCCCCCAAATCTCCCACAGAAGGGAAGCCACATTTTCCAGCTCTTCCTGTATCTTGCTCTTTCTGGAATGAACACACAAGTCCCCTTAAAGTGTTCTAAGGGGTTTTTGCTGTTAATAACTGCAAGGAAACACATAGAGGTTTAAAATAACAAACAAAAGGGGAAAGTTGAAAGAAGTCTTAAAAATTTATATTAGGACATTGTCCTATTCTTCAATGAAAAATTAAAGTGGAGCTGGGCCTTGATCTTTCTTAGCTTCCCCTATTCACCAGCATCTTTTTAATTGGAGTCAGCCTGACCATGATCCTGTCTGGGTTGGATGTTAGATCAAGTTCTTGGGCTTCCAGCCAAGATAGATTTGGGTTGGATTGGTTCCTGGGATTCTCAGTGCCTTTTAGAACCTACTTTCTAGGCTTATATGCAGGTCTGGGGCCCCTGCTTGAGGAAGACCCTTTCCTTTCTGACCCTCAAGATTCCTCCCACAGGCCTGAAACTAGCAGACACTTGTCTGCTTTGGTGTCATTGAGGTGTGATTCCAGAGACTGAGAAGTCTTATCTTACCCCTTGAATCATTTCTCTCTACCCTTCATTTTTTTTCTAAGAAGTAATTTTTTGGGGGTGGCTAGGTGGTGCAGTGAATAGAGCACCAGCCCTGGAGTCAGGAAGACCTGGGTTCGGATCCGGCCTCAGACACTTAACACAAAAAGTAGCTG
Organism: Petaurus breviceps papuanus; assembly: GCF_028583685.1. Classification (NCBI taxonomy): domain Eukaryota; kingdom Metazoa; phylum Chordata; class Mammalia; order Diprotodontia; family Petauridae; genus Petaurus; species Petaurus breviceps. The sequence continues at coordinate 7,472,400 of NW_027185694.1, read as the reverse complement.
TGTGACTTTGTGCAAGTCACTTAACCCCAATTGCCCTCCAAAAAGCAAAAAAAAAAAAAAGGTATTTTTTTTTCCCCAAGAGTTATAATTAGGAATTTTAGCACTTGCAGCAAATCCATTTGGAGGAGTGGAATGTCTAAGATGTGACCACTGTAGTGTTTTCTGTGTAGTTCAGATAGACTGAAAAGAGAGATCATGGGAATTAAGTTATTGCGGAACTAGAAGACCAGGGTATTTAAAAAGAGCAGGGATAGGATCGTGAAAGGAGGGAAGGATGAAGAAAAAAGCTGTTAGTCAAGTACTGAACTTGTTGGGAGGAGAGGGCTAAGACCAGGGGTCTCCAAATGACAGCAATAAGAATGTGAACCAGTAGAAATGAACTTCAATGGAAGAGAGGGGGCTGCTTGAGAAAGATGTGTCAGAGTAAATTCTGAAAGTGGTCATGTGGGCTAAGGGTTATGCCAGCTCCTCCTCCTGGCCTTATGTATGGGGGATTTGAGAGAAGTACACAGCTTTAGAAAGTGTGGCAAACAACATCACTATGGGGTCTTCAGAAAAATGCTAAGTTATAGGGAGTACTGGAAAGTGGAAGATCACAGATTTTTTTTTAATTTATTGATTTATTTTTAGTTTTCAACATTCATTTCCACAAGATTTTCTCCCCATTTCTCCCTCCCCCAACTCCAAGATGGTGTGAATTCTGATTACCCCTTCCTCCAGTCTTGTCCTCCCTTCTATCCTGCCACCCCTCTTTTCTAAGTCCCCCTTATTTTCTTGTAGGGCAAGATGGATTTCTATATCCCATTGCCTTATATCTTATTCCCCACTTGCATGTAAAAACAATTTTTAAAATGTATTTTGAAAACTTTTGAGTTACAAGTTCTCTCCCTTCTTCCCTCTCCACTGACCCTCATTAAGAAGGCAAGCAATTCAATATATGTTATACATATGTAGTTATGCAAAACACTTCCATAATAGTCATGTTGTGAAAGACTAACTATATTTCCCCCATCCTATCCCACCCCCCACTTATTCTATTTTCTCCTTTGCCTCTGTCCCTTTTCAAAAGTGTTTGCTTCTGACTACCTTCTCTTCCAATCTGCCCTCCCTTCTATCATCCCTCCTCTTATCCCCTTCCCCCCTACTTTCCTGTAGCTCGATACCCAATTGAGTGTGTATGCTATTCCCTCCTTAAATCTAATCTGATGAGAGTAAGTTTCACTTATTCCCTCTAACTTCCCCATTCTTTCCCTCCATTGTGACACCTTTTTCTTGCCTCTTTTATGTGAGATAATCTGCCCCCATTCTATCTCTCCTTTTCTCCTCCCAATATATTCCTCTCTCACACCTTATTTTTTATTTTTAGACATCATTCTTTCATATTCAACTCGCCCTGTGCCATCTATCTATCTATCTATCTATCTATCTATCTATCTATCTATCTATCTATCTATCTA